>NC_143406.1:4536174-4848342 GCF_052110815.1 Crocodylus siamensis | reverse complement strand
CGGTCTTTGGAAGCATAAACATCCCCTGCAGCGTGTTTTAAACCCAAATGTTGCCGAATGAAAAACCGAACAGAGCAGACTTCCTTGTCTCGCGTGAGGCCAAGCAGGAAGCATAAACAAGAACAGGGTTGAATTCCCCCCACCCTAATTGCGTGGTAGTTCAGGTCAAATTGACTGTGCTTCTAGTACACTTGGTGGCAGAATTGAAGGCCGTGGCTTGTTGTGAGCAGGTGTGTGCGACTAACACCTAATAACAGGCCAGCCGGACTCTTACTTAATCTGGACTTTTCTGTGGTTTGGTCAGTCTGAGTTTTCTCAGCTGGGTCTTATGTTTGGCTGGAGCAGGCATGAGCTCAGTTTTGCTGCAGTTATTGAGAGGACTGGAAATAATGGCCTGTCCTTAGCTCTGACAGTAAGTGTCACGGCAGATAGTCTCTCTGCTCGGGTACTGTGGCATGACTTCCCTTGGTCTTGGCCTTGCATGCCCTTTTGGTGTAAAAGTTAGTCGCTGGAGAGAGATCAACTCTTTCTCATCTTTCCTTGTCCGTTTTGTTCAGTTGTTCCCTTGGCCCTAGCTGTACCAGGCGCGCACAGGTGTTTTGGATGCATCCTGTTAGAAAGGTAGGGCAGAAAATGTGTGCTGTGAAAGGCTGCTTATTCAAAGGAACAGCTGTTAAATAGAGGGTTGATTGATGATTAGCTTAATTAGAGCAGTAAAGTAGACTGTGGACAAGTCTCCCAAGGGATGCGGTAAAAAGGCCCACTGCTTGAGTCACTGGGCTGTAAATCACTCGAATTGATTGTGTGGAACAATCCTGCATTATTGTGAAGGCAGACTGCGTGACCTAAAGAGTCGCCTCTGTCTGGGAACTGCGGAGTAGAGAGGGGAGCAACCAGCCAGCTGATTTAACTCAAACCCTGAGTACTTGAGTCATTGGGAGCTCTTGTAATCCCATGCAGAGATGCTCTTTTTCTCTGCAGCCGAGGCTGGAGCCAGTCAAGCCGCGGAGATGCTGCGTCTCCCGTTACAAGAGGCCGGCTGCTCATCAGATTATTCTGCAGCTTGCCAGTGAAGCTGCTTTTGCTCAGGTGGGGAAACTTGAAGATAATTAAGGCTGTGGGAGACGAGCGGCTGTGGCAGGCAAGTTGCACAGACCCCTTAAGTTGGGAGCCCTTCAAGGATGGGAGGAAGGAGCAGGGGGTCTCTTTCCCACCCGTGCGGTGTGGAGCTGCAATCCTGGAATTGGTGTTTCCGAGCTACAAGAAAACTTAGTGCTGTTACCTCACTAGACTTGCAGTGGGGGCTTGCCTGGCAGCATAGTCCCGTTTCCCCTTCAGGGCCAGCGCTGGATGAGCTGCACCTTATCGAGTCGGGATGGTTTAGTTTGAACAGGAGGCTGGAGCAGATATCCTCAGGGAGCCCCTTCCAGCCATGCTGTCCTACGATCCTGTCGGTCTCTGAGCGCGCTGGCTACGGCGAAGACGAGCTGTAACGCCGCTCGTCATGTGCTTGTGGGAGGAAGTCCCGGTTGCACCTTAAGCTTCTGCGTGGTTGGGCTTTCCAGCGAAGCCCTGTTTATTGCAGCCAAGTCTACGCTATTGCTTTGTTCCTAGGGTAGAAATGTGGCAGCTTTTATCAGAATAGCTGATAAACTATTATAGCGGGGGCAAAGGGGACAGCTAAATCTCTGCCTGACGTGGCAGGGGAGGAGTTCTTAACGCGACGCTAGTCTGGAGGCTCTGAGCTGAACCCAAGGCCTGTACCTCCTCCGCGGTAGACGTGGGCTGTTTGCCCTGGAGGAGTTGCATACGTGACAACTTCACCGATATGGATGGAGGATTTGGGTTTTTTTCTCTGCCCCTGGGTTACTTATTTCTGCATGGTTCTCTCTGAGGTCAGATGGCTTTTCTGAAGATACGGTGCACCTTAATCTTTCCATAATCCTTCCCAGCCTCGTGCTCTCTGGTCTGTAAGTGCTGCTGTTGAGTCACTGGAGACTGAGTTGCTTTATGGATGTTGACAGCTTTTATACAGAATTTCGAGCTCGGCAATATTCGTAGACATTTGGGCATGGGGCGCTTCTTGGCTTCTTGATGCGTAAGGCAGAGAGAGGCGTGTTAATCTGCAGTTGGGTACGGTGGCACCTTACGGATGAAACTTTTCAGAGAAGCACCAGCTTTTGTAGGCACGGGCGCATCTGATGGAGCAGGATGCAGTTAACAAAAGCTCGTGCCTCTCTAAAGGTGGTAGTCTGTAAGGTGTTACTCTGCCCTTGCCTCGCGGCTAATAAGGCAGGCAAGTTATGTGCCTTCAAGTCTTGTTGATGATGGCCTTGAAAAATGCAGTGAAGTTTCTCTCGCCGTTTCACTAAGCGATGTGATTTATTTCCGTCTGTTCCTTATTGGTCAGTTCACATGTGCAGAGGATCCCACTCAAGTGTGAGCTCCCCCTCGGTTGCTGTGAGTTGAGATATGGGCACCTGCGGTGATCAAGCCAAAGGGCGCTGTTCCTGAACCGGAAAGGACTAAGGAGATAGAGACGCAACAGGTTTTATAATGCTTAGAGCCAAGACTGCTTCCTCTGCTCAAAGGTGCATTCACATCACGTCTCTGACTCCTTCCTAACTCTTCCTCGGCAGTTCCTTTTGTCCATGTGGCTTAGCCCAAATCATTGGGGTTGGCAAAGCACTTTAGGGATTTTATTTGTAGGCGATGGAGGCAATGGATTTTGTTGTGCACGTGTCCTCTTGCAGTGCTTGAAATAAGCAGGCATCAGCCTTGTGGTACTGCATGAGGGGTGGGAGGGGAAGCAAACTAGCCCAGCTGGGGGCTGAGGGGCATGCATGTGGAAGCAAAAAGAAAGCCCCCGTGTTTTGTAACTGATCGGAGACCAATGTAAATGATCAAACCTGTTCCCTTGTGAGCCTGTCTAACTGCATGGGCAAGTCAAATCTGACTTGCAAAGACTTGTTTTGCATCCTGACCTCAACGAGGTGACCAGTGCGGGATCCTGCAATAACCTTTTCATTCCATTTGGAAGTCCCAGGCACATGCCACATACCCTGTAACCACGTAGGCATGGTGCAGGCTGGCACAGCCTTCCCCAGCTCGTATGCTGGCGTGGGTTAAACTAGCAGTGCTGCCGTGCACACGGGTAGCTTTTTGTTCTTATGATAGTCTGGCTTGTAAGGCTTGTGTAGCATTCAAGATTGTACTGTAAAAGCTAATACAGCACTAATTTCACTGACTTAAAAGTGTGCTGAGGACTTGCAGCTTGACTCCTGCTGAAGCCCGTGGGAGGTGAGGTATTTGCTACACTTCAGGACCAGGCCCCTACTTTGAAAAAAAAGCCCTGTAGCCCCCAAAGCCGTGCCTGTCGCAGGATCAAAACCCGAACCATTTGTGAGCCTGACTTCACTTTCACGCAGAAAGATCAATTTTCTTTTTTTAATAAAAGCAACTTCCTTCTAGAGCTGGCTGAGTAATAACAGAGTACAAACTGCTAGTTGAAAGTATTCATTTTGCAGGTACTTGTACTGCGATATGCTCCTTGTTTGGTATTTGATCCTGAGGGGATCAGAACATTTAGAAAATGGTTACGTTGAATGCTGGCGACATTTATTCTTCAGTGTGGTCGCTAAAGCCTGACATATCCTGACTGCTCCCTCTTGTCTCTCCACACTTCCTTTTCTTTCCTGCAATAAGTCATCGTGAGATGCTTCTTTTCTTCTTCTCTCTTCCTTCTCCTTCCCCCCATCTTATACGTACACCGGTCCCCTCCAGGGACCCACCCGCAAGGCTGGGAAACGATGCCAGGCATATTCTTGGGTCTCTTAACCAAGGACAGAGGTATCCTCCTTCAGTCACGGGTGTAACTGCCTCTCGGTAAGGAAAGGGTGAATGAACCCTTTTGTTGGCTGCGGCGATCGTGCTCCTTTAGTAGCAGGTCCTGCACACCTTGTGACTTGTTAGCTGTCCACCCTCTTTGTCTCATGTGGTGACTTCTGTGTACAGTCGTGGCAGGTGACGCCCTTTCTAAATGTATTTCTTTTGGCAGAGCCCCTGGCAGAAACCTGGCAGCAGGGGTGACGGATGGGAGCTGAGTGTTCAATGTTGACTTCTAGTACCTTATTGAATTGACGTTGTTTGTGTGCATGTGTGTGCTGTATAAAGAGAAAACCACGCGTGATACTTGGGACTCCTATGAAATCTGAAGATTTGGGGATGTAGAAAAGTTAGTTGTCATTTTGAGCGTACAGTTCAATTTGCAGATAAAAGCACCTTGGCCTTTGAGAGCTGTATTTTAGCCGTCCTGTCACTCGGGCCAGGAAAGGAGACGGGAAGTAGGGAGTGAACCTGGAATTTGACTAATATCAGGCCTGGCTTTAAAGGGTCGTCTAGGATAACGGGGAACAATTCAAAGACCTCAGGGTCGTAGGCAATGGGAAGCCGGGGCTAACAGGGCTTAGGCTCCCTCCAACTAATTTCACGCTGGCCGCCAACAGCAGCAGCATCACAGCGCCGCCATGCCCAGCGTCCCCGCCGCGCGCTCCTCTGCCCCAGCCGCGTATAGCAGCAGCGTGTGCTGGCGCCGCGGTGGCCCTGCAGGACGGAGGCACAGGGGTCAGTCCCCCCAAATAATATTTTACCCGGCCGCCTATGCTCAGGGTTAATGTTTAGCGGAGAACAGACTGCTTGAATGTGCAGATGTAAGCAGAAGAGATCATACAGAGCAGAGCAGAGACATGGTGTTCAGTTGTGCTCTGCCAGCAGGCTGGGGACCTTTAGAAACATATAGAGCAAGAGGGATCACCAGCACCTGAAGGCAGCCACGAGGATGACAAAGGAGATGGGGCTTTGTCATTATGTGCAAAGGATGGGCATTTCCAACATGAGCTCCTTTCGTAAAATTGTGGAAGGCAGGACAGGAAAGCTACTCGGGCGAAGGGGGTGTGAAGAGAGTAATGTAAAGTAACACCAAACAAAAAATCCAGCGAGTCCGTTTGCAGGCAGTGAGCTGGTGGGACGGCCCAAACTTTGAATCTGTTCAAAACTGGTGGACACAGAGTAGGGTGAGGCATGAGTGGCACCACCTGCCTGGTCAGGTCATCTCTCTTGTGGTGCTCCTTGCTTCTCAAGACGATGGCTGGAGGGGAACTAACTGGGTCCCATGCAGACTATTTGCAGTGGTTTCAGAAGAAGGATCTGCATGTTGATTCCCGGGAACGTCTGCCGTGGTTTGCTTAAGCTGGAGGGGTGGGGGAGACAACCCTTTGGGAGGTGGCACAGTACAAGAGGAATAACTGAAGTGATGGAGCTGTACGAGAGAGAAAGGTGCAGTTGTCTTAGAAGCAAAAGTAGGAAGAGGAGGGGCTGGGAGTGAGAAGGCACCAATCCCCTAGCCATGTTGAGGGACACGGGTATAATCATAAACTGAGAAGGGCACCTACTTGTAGGTACACCTTGGGGGCTACCTTAGGGTAAGATTGCTGATGCTTTTCTGATGCTGCAAGCATCAAAACACTGATTTCTTGGAAATTGGTTGTGCAGTGCTGTAACGCAATGCATGGCTTGCCACGCTTGAGCGACCCAGAGCGTATCGGCACAGGATGCACTCTGACCCAACGGGGCTTTCAGCTAGTGCGGGACAAGGCTGCATTCATTTCAAGGCTTTTTGAGGAGTGTCCTCAACTGCTTTTGCTTCTGGATATATTGCAACAGATAGTGAGTTCGTGCCGTCTCCTGGGCTGCAGTGTTAGAGGGAGCAGTGACTAAACCTCAGCTTGGGTGCCCCATTTACAACCTGGATAATCAGACCTGATTGAGAGCGACTTGAAAACACTGCTTATGCTGTGCTTTTTGGGTGGAGTCAGGAACACAAGGTAGAGGATGAGTGACAAAGTGAAGTGTGGAGTCGAGATGTATTTGCTTCGGCGTGCCATTCACTTCGGTTTGTCTTGTATTTATCAGAGAGAATCCTTGATGGTGATGGAAGCCCGAACAACAACAAAAATGCCTGATGCTGCAATTTATCATGTTGTGTCGATTTTTTTTTTTTTTTTTTTTTTTTTTTTTAGCTTCTAAGACCTGATGATAATCTGTTTTTGCAGCATGTTTTGGGGAGTCTGGCTGCATTTGCAAACAGAGCAATTTAGCTGGCCATGGGACTCGCAACCATTTGTCCTCACATATCTGCGGGTAGGACATCTCATGCAGGGTTACCAGCAGGGAGAAATGCGTGTTTATAGGTTTGTTCGATTCTGTTTTAAAGGTTGGTTATCACGAACTTCAAAGTATCGGTAGTTCGCAGGATGACGACAGTAGTTTTGACGTGTTAGCTTAACAGTATGTTAATTCATATTAATTTCTGACTGCTGAATGTAAGCAAGTTGACAGTTTCCTTGTCTAGGTCCACCAGTCCTTCGGATTAGATGTCCAAGCCCAGCTTACTATTTTACTAAGAGGCAAAAAAAAAAAAGTAGATCTATTTTTACACTGGATGGGAACAGTGTGTGCTAAAACATCTTGTAGAACAACTAGTGAGTAGACGGAGGTTCATTTTAAAATTGAAGGTTGTAACCTAAATGCAAAGCCACACCCTCTGATCCGTACAGGTGACTGTTTACATCTATTTGGAAATGTTGCGACTCTTTTAAGGTGGTTTTTGTCATACTTAACTCTTTTTGTGAAAAAGCTGGCATCTGTGCTTTCTGAATAACCTGTGCACAATTAAGAGAGCGTGAGGCAATGTTACGGTAAAATCATGTCTTACAATTCGGGAAAGTTAACAAGCATAACTTTTGGCCAATTGACCCCCTATTTTTGTTAGGTGAAGTGACTGCTTGCACTTAATGCAAAAGCCATGCGCGATGTGCCCTTAATCACAAAGGATACCACATGTAGAAATTAGCATTTTTAATGCGTGTTGGACAGTTAGAGGCAAACCTTGGGTTTAATCACTATGATTGACTAGTCAGAAGTCTTTTAGTAGCGTCAAAAGCACAGGGAATAAACTCCTACAGGAAGTGAAGACCATCAGAAACCTCATCCCTTTCCAGTTGACCGTCTCTAACATAAATATATGGCTGTGGGCATACTTAAAAAATCCCCAAACCCAAATGCTTCCCCATGCACACTTCTCCCCCCCGGGGAGAGGCCAAGAGAGCAAGCAGGTGACGGATGCTGATCCTGTGCAGGAACACGAGACGGGAAGAGACCTCTCAGGACAGCGTCAAGACCCCTACGACTGAAAGCAACGGAGCAGCAAACTCTTGTCCGAAAAACAACCGCTGCACTAAGTCACAGGTGCTAAGCACCACATCGTGCATTTAGGGTCTTGAATACAAATGTTAAGGGGAAAAAACTCCACGGTGTGTCAGGGAAAGACGGCAGGAGATCCGTGGCACCACCACTTCCAGGAGGTGCGGATGGGTATGATATGAGATCGTCCGTCCGTACGGAGGAGGAAACTGCAGCCGTGTATGTGCGCTTACAGGGATAGGGATGTGGCTTTGTTTCCTTGTGGGTTGACAGCTGTCAGATTTAATAGTCCATACCCAATTTCTCTAGCACTGAATAAAAAAGGGTAAAAATGAAAGGCAGCTAAAACAAAATTAAAAAAAAATCATGCCTTGCAGTGGATCAGTTAAATAGCCAGCTGCAGCTGCATTTAGTTTTTAGAAAACCAAATATATATAAGTTAGGCTCTTGCGTGTGATTGTTGTTGTTGTTGAGAGGATATACTAACAGCTTGGGCTCTGTTGTTGTTGTTGAACAGTCCCCTTGTGTAGGCACTAAGTGCTTTGGTATCTTGCCCACAGATGCATACTCTTAACTGTGACGGTATGGATAAGTAGGGCGGCCTTCGTTCACCTTTCATGAGCCTGAAGGACGTGGCATTCATAACCCAACAATCTGAGCAACCAGCTGTCTCGTGCCAAGCGTGTCCGCATCTCTTTGACAACATCTGCTTTGGGGTACGTCATCTTAATGGCCAGGTTGCGATTTGATTATTCCGGCTTGCTTTTTGTTGTTGTGATTGGATTATGCCAACTTGCTTTTCGTTGCATCTTTTTTCCTGTCTTGCCTAAAAGAGATTAAATGTGATGGACACGGTGCAGGACCTTGAGGCGGAAGCTGCTGAGTTTTAATTGCGGTTCCACACCTGAGCTAAGGAGCTGTAGGCAAGTCCTTTGTAAAAAAAAAAAAAAAAAAAAAAAAGCAAATCGGGAAAGCACATGATATCCAAAACAGGGTATAGCCCTAGAAGTTTGTCATGCTTTTCTGATTTCCATAAGGCTCTAGCAATGTGTAGTTTACTGTTTCTGATATTCTGGACATGGCTGTACTTTGAATGAAAAACAACTTCATAAAGTGGAACACTTCAGCTGGACATGTCAGCTCAAAAATATTTAAAAGCTGTTCAGATTATTACTTGTTTGGCATCTGTGGGATTTTTTGAGACCTGTCAGTCCCTCTTTGCACCAGTCCCTTCCTTAGAGTTGTTAGCTAGCGGGGTACAGGCAGATCCACCCATTTGACTGGTGTCCAGAGCTGGCTTACATTAAAAGTCCACTAGATACAAGTAGGCTCCTTGAAATCTGTGAAAGTGGCTGCAGCTTTTAGGGCTCTTGAAATTCAGGCTGTTTATCTAAGTGCCTAAAAGACAGACTTGGGAGCCGACTTTTGAAGTACCCATTTCTGTGAACTGTAGTCTTGTCATTTCTGGACTATATGGTTTATTAGTGCAAGTGGGAGGGAGCCTGGGAAAGGTCTATGGTGATCAGAGTTAGCAATGAGCAACTGAACCCTAGCATCTAGGCAATTGAGGATAATTTTAGAGTTTCTCGGCACTTATTGTCATGTGAAAAGGCAAAGGATTAAAGATGCGGGATCCTTGGCAACAAAACAGAAGCTGTGATCCATTTATTTGTGACGATAAGTGACAAATTATTCTCAGCTGCCAGCAGGTTTTGTTATAAAACTCAGAGCTGAAGACTTGAAAGGGAAGTACTTGGCTGGTTGTGGGGGTGGCCTGTGTCACGCTCGTATTCCCACCACCCGTTAGTAATTGTTCACACTGCACCCTTGGGAGACCAGCCCGTTTCAGTCGCCGTCGTTTTCCTGCAACGAGTTATTACTAGATCTTAAAAATACGCATTCCTCTTCTCTCTGCCACAAAGGAAGATCTTCCTCTTGCGTGTGTAGGTCAGGGTAGAAAGAGCCAGCGTACAAAGCTAATTTGAGGTGCTTTAACCAAAGTCATTCTCCAGTACAAACTCTGATAGAAACCTTCTGGTTGGGAAGCACCTTGCATTTGTGAACCGGATCCAGAGCTTTCGTGGCAAGTTGGGACGGACCGAGCTCCCGTGTCTGCTCACGGTCCAGCTCTGCCGGGGAGCAGCAGCATGAATTTTATGAAAGCAGTGATCGTTTCCATAACGGCAGCGGTGGAAACCCAGCCAAGGCGCTTTCACTCTGGGGTT
This sequence comes from Crocodylus siamensis, assembly GCF_052110815.1. Taxonomy (NCBI): domain Eukaryota; kingdom Metazoa; phylum Chordata; order Crocodylia; family Crocodylidae; genus Crocodylus; species Crocodylus siamensis. Next base: position 4,838,857 of record NC_143406.1, on the reverse strand, counting down.
TGGTGCCTCTATAGACTGTGTTGGGCTCAGGCATCGTTAATAGTGGGGACAGGGGGAAGTGACTGGAAAGGCGAAAATAGTGGGTAACCTCATGCTTACAGCACAAAAAGGCTTGGGGACCTCAGCCCCAAGTCGGTAAACTCTGGCTGTACAAGAGCTTGCACCTCCACACTTCTGTCAGCAAGACGTGGGGAAGGAACTGCACTTACATCAGTCTTTTCCTAGCTGGGCGCTGAGCCGGAAGATGCAGCCTGCAAGCAGGGCCCCTGGACTTGGAAAGTCCTTCTCCCTTTCCGTTCCCAGAAACTGTGGGGGCCTTGGCTCTTCCCTCTAAAACTTCGGTAAGCTGCTGCCTCCTTCCTTACGGCACTGGGTTAGTAGGGTTAGCCCTCTAGCTATCAGAAGGCAAAGTTTGGAAAGTCCCAGTTAGGGGCTTACTTATTCAATGCCTTTACATTAAAGGAGCATGTGACAGCCGAGTTGGCTAATGTGAGCAAACCGCCCTACTTGTCTGATGTTGATAAAGGCAGTGGCAATCGGTTCATTAAAAAGCAGATGTGATGAACTGAGGTCTAATGGATCTCTTATGCTGTTGTAAATTGGTGTTGGCAAGCTCTCCCCAGCTGCTGCTGAAGCATATCATGGACATAAATGAACGTGTCGGTCTTGTGACTCTCCCCTGGTTAGAGTCTCTTTTTTCCTCCGTGGCAGATAAAATGCAATCAGACTATTTCACTTGAGGCTTCAGGGAATATTCAAGCTCCCTACCCTGGCTAGCAAATGATACCTTTCAAGCAAGAAGCATTAAAGGAAAACTGCAACCATCTGGCCAGCCCAGCAGCAGGCACATTGTTGTACTGAATACATTAAAAATATTTCAGAGGTAAAATTAGACTAGCAGGGATATTACTGGTTTGCAGCAAGTTGCTCTAAGTTATAACAGTGTTATGGGGATCTTGTAGAGGTTAGAAACCAGGTTACCTTTCTGATTTCCAAAGTGTTTAATAGCCGGTGGCTCATTAAAACTTCTAAAAAGTGAGACCCTTTTTTTTTTTGTTAACTACACCACCATTTTAAAAACAGAATAGTAGCTAGGTTATAGCCCCTTTATTTCTAGAATCCCAAATTATATCCATTTTTATTACGGTGGCTAATGCAGTCACTAAGCTGGGAAACCCCAGCGGAAAACTCTGTGTCATTTTAAGGACTTGAATCCGATCTGATCAGCAATAGATACAGGTACTTGCTATTGGATGTTAAGCAGATGGTTGCAAGTGTTGGGAAGGAATTTTCCCTAGTTTCGGAGTTGCAAAACGGACTGATGGCTTAGCTGAGTTCTTGGCGCTTTTTTCTGTGATTTCTCCACCCTCCCACCCCTCTTTTCTGACCTTGCCTTGAAACATTATGTATTGATTATTTGCAGTTGCCCAGTACCCAGCCTAACTGGTCCGCTCAGTTATCTATGTACCTATTTATATTGCTCTCCTCTCCATAGCTATGGCAACTACCGTGTTCTGACCTTGCGAAAAGAGACTGACTATATATGGGTGCAGTTTCTCTCTGCAGATGTTGGCATCTTTCCTTCTTTTTTTTTTTTTGCTTCAATTCTGGTGCTTTTAGATGTTTGCAGTACGTGTACTATGTTATTTTTTAATATGGTGGCAGTTGCATTGGGAGCCCTGTGGTGTGCTAGATGCTGTACAAATATTAACTGGCATCATAGCAAAAAGCAGCTTTAAAAAAAAATCTTATTGCACAGTTCCTCAAAGAGTAGGGTGATGGCAAGTCTTAACTGAGCTGAACTTGCAAATCTGTTTGCTGAGAGAATATGATAGAGGTCCTTCTTAACTGTTGCTGGAGACCTGCGAAAACGGGTTTTGAATTTAGGGGAAGCAGGCAGGACTTTTGTAGACTCAATGACCAGTGTTAAAGTATCTTGTTTGGGCTTCAGACATCGGTGAGTTCTGGGCTTGCCGTGAAAACCATCCCCAGCAGACCTGGCTCTTAACAGGTATCTGGTTCATTTAGGCCAGGGAGCCAAAAGCCAGATCCCTCCCTACTGTCCTGTTGGCTACTTTGGGCTAGCATGGCCCTTAACCATGAACTGCATAAGCTCAAGGAGAGTTTTGAACTTTAAACTCTCCAGAACCTTTCCAGGAAGTGGATGCGTTTGAACTTGGAAAAACGATTGCTCATCATCACAGTCGTATCCAACTCTCCGCTTGCCCAGCTGGCAACTAGGAAGTGAAAGAGCCAAGTATAAGCTCTGCCCTTCCTTTCTCACCTAGACTTTCCTTAGGTGCTTTTCCCTCCTTCCAATTATCACTTCAGGTCACTATTAAAATGGGTAATTCCACTGACTTGCCCAAGGCTGCATTTGGCCACGATCGCTCTTTACTGAATAGAGCAGCGGGTTGCAACCTGCGGTCCACGGAGCCCTGGAGGTCCACAGACTGTGCGAGGGGTCTGAAAAGATGACCATGATCAATCAAAAGTATGTGAATACCCACATTTACAATTCAAAGAGGTCTACACCTCCATTCAAGTTTGTTTTTTTTTTTAGGGGTCCACCAATGAAAAAGGTTGAAAACTACTGGAGTAAAGGATGTAATCATGAATTCGGGAGGGGTGAGACTGAAGCTTTGCAACATTCCCCTTCAAGCAGCTTATTTTACTACTTCAGGCCTTCGTGGAATATGTTTGAAAGGTTGGAGGGTTTTTTTCTCTTTCCTCTTTAAATACTTTATTTGAGGCATCGGCAACATTTTTGGGCAGAGGAACACCCACAACATTGACTTGTAAGATGTTGGCATGCCAGGGGTGGACAGCGGGGGAGCCACGAGGGGCCTGATTTTTCAAGCCTTTCAGTTATGCCAGCTCTTGAAAGAAGCATGCAAATAGTTTGATGTTAGCTCTTTTGCTTCTGCAAAGGTTGTCATCTCTGGCCACCAAATATTAAGGCTGGAACTTCTCAGTGACCTAATAGTTCAGTCCTATTCTCTGTCTCCCCCCTAACCCACCCCCCACCACCCCATGGGAATCTCAGCCAAAAAACCCCCTGGGAAAATTTGCGCCAAGGGGCTGAGAACTAAAGAGAAAGTATCTAAGTAACATATGTTGGACTTGGTTGGTTCAAAACAAAAGCAAAAATGGTATTTTCCCCATGTAAAAGGATGACTCGGACTTCAGAGCAGCCATCTGGCAATGCTGGAAGCTGCCGTTGCTTCCCAGGGCATGCCCAAGCACTGCTTTGCATCTTTTTGCCAGCATTTAAAGGTGTAATCACTTGTCTATATATGCTTGGGTATTAGGTGTGTTTGCATTCACAAGGGTCACATCGATGAATGGTTCAAAATCTGCATCACAGCTATAGAGTATTACAGTTATGGGCATACTGATTAACAGGAAATCTGATTATTATAGCAGCAGAAAGCCTAAGCAAATCCCCGTAATCAATTCTGCTAGGAGATAATTCAGTCTTTAGCTAAACTGGCTTAGTCATAACTTGTGTAAATACAACTTGCCTTTGCAGGAAAATGTGGATTTATCTGAAGCAGTTGCCGGGGGGGAAATACAACTGGCATCTTTGGTTGGCTTTCTTGCCTAGCAACCTCAAAGGCAGGTTTCATGTATGATGGTCTGTTGTCTAATGGCAGCTTCCATCTCTACGTTATGACTTCTGGACAGAATACCACGTCGCAGTTTGCAACACAGGACTCCAGATGAAGCGCACTGCCCCGCTGACGTTGGGTATGAATCGTACGCTACCCTGACTTCACCACCGTGGGCGAAATAGCCCTCAAGCCGAGTTTAATAGGTTTGTTACACATCATAACCATGTCAGACTTGCCCTTTTCCGTCCAGCTGGTCTTATCCATGTGGTGCAGATTGTGAAAATGTGGGTGGGAACGCTGGGATGCAGGTGGGGGCAGGGGATCCTGAATTTGGTGGGGAGGCAGGAAGAAGAGAAACCAACCTCGGATGCGTCTCGGGGTGCCGCTCGACCTGTGTGGATCTCTTCAAAGCTTTCTCCTCTGCCTGAGGCCACCTGCCAGCCTGAATGTCCTGGCACGCTGAGATCTCCTCTATGAACACAGGTAGATGAAGGTTGATCAGCTGTGCGTTCTGCGTTTGGCGGTAGAGACACTGTGTGATGACTTGGCCAAATCGCATGCTCCTGCTCTTTTGTCCCTGATGCATTTTCCTATCTCCTTGGGGATTTTGATTTTTATGTATGTATTTATTTTTGCTCTGCTGTTAAAGAACTGGTGTTTGCCTTTCTTCCTGCATGCACCAAAAGTGGCATCTGTCACTGACATTGCACTGCGATTTTCTCCCTTATTTGGTGGCCTGGGCAAACTGACCGGTGCATGCTGCAGTGCCCTGCCTCTGTTAAATAAGTCATTATAGTCCGGATCTCATGCAAACAGAGTCTTAATGGCCAATAGCTCATGCTGATTTAAGACATCTCTGAAGAAGGCTTAAACTGTGCTGTTGTCCAGGGGATTATACTTCTGGACAAGTCTGCTATAACGTCAGAATGAAGTAGCTTTCTCTCTCAAACTTTTTTTTTTTCTCCCTTAAACTGTGTGCATGTGGGGGCGCAGGATTGTGGGTGTAAGAGTGTGGGTAAGGTTTGTACTTGTAATGAAGGAAAGAGGAGAGCAAACCTGCTTTGGAGGTGGGCTATGCTGTGTGGGGACAAGAAATCAAAACTGGGAGCTCAAGGAAGACCTTGTTCAGATCCCTACACAAGGCAGGATTAGCTTCTCTGGCGTCGGCGCCCCGTGCTGTAACGGCAGTTGCAGTTGCGTGACTCAGCCTTGGTCGTGTAAATCATTGATAGGACGCCCGTGAGCTAACAGGTGCGTGTGGGCTGGAAGCAACGCAGGCTGCAGATCCAGGGAGGACCCACGTCATGCAAGTGTGATTGATCCCGGGGTATGTGGGGGTGCAGCTTTGTTACAGAGCTTCTGACCACTCTTTACTACTTCAAAATGGGAAAAAAACAAACAAAAACACCCTTCTTTTCCTGGTTCTTGCCTGTTGATTCCTAGTTACCCGGTCCCAGGTCCTTCCTTGTTTGTTCCTAGGCCCTGCTTGTTCTGTTCTCAGGGTCCTCTTTCCTGGCTCCATCCTTGTTCCTGCCCGCCGACTCCTTGTCCCAGACTCCAGCTCTTTGACCCTTTGTGCTCTGGACTCCAGTCTAGACCTCTACTCGCATCCCAGTCCCATATAACTATATCTGGACTGCCCAGCTAGTGACTTTTTTTAGTCTAGATCCCTGCTTCCTATTGCTCGCGGTTCTCTCCGGGATGAGCACCTTCATCCCAGTGCCTTAAAAACCCTGTCCTCCTGACCCACCTCTTCCTGATCCCCACCTCTACAGGAGACCCTTGCTGCTCTGCCCTGGTCTGTTCCTGATCTCCTGCGTTGTGTCCACGTAGGGTCAAGCCCTGACAGCGTCCTTGTATCCCGGACGGAAAGGGGCTGGAGCTGCCAGTCAAACCAGCTGGTCTCCAGGCTTGTACTTAATGGCAGGGACTTTCTTCGATACTGGGGCCACCACCTCACCTGCTGGGCCACAGCCTGGGAGAGGAGCGTGGTTGCCTTACCAGCAGGAAGAAGACAGCAGCTCAGTTAAACTTTATTTAAACAAGTTTGTCCTAGTGTCATTTCCCCTGGTACCGACCTCTTTTTTTAACACCAAGGGATTCTGGAGCCAGAAGTGCAGAGGTAATTTAGTGGCCTAAATCTCGAGGGCTTTCTAAGAAACGTGGCTGCTGTAAGTTTTTTGAGAAGAGCCTGAAGCACTTTGGCTCATTGCAAAAGTTTTGGCCCCGAGTAACTTTATTTCCAAGCCTTTGTAGTGGTACCACAATCGGCGTGTGGAATTGCTGAAGTACCGTGTGCTTAGGAAGGCAGTGAAAGCAGCTGCCTGCTTGAATGCTCCTGTTTAATGCTGTTGATAAGCTTATTTGCTTTATATTCATAGCACACGTACAATATGTATGGTTGAACTTCCTGTTTCCTAGCTGTGACTTTGATTAATTCTAGTTTTTACTGGTATTCTGGCTACATGAAATAGCATCTTGCCTGAAGGGTATTGACTTCAAATGCAGGTGAAAACTAGTTCCTTCAACAAAACTGCCAGTCAGCTTGCTCTTTCTGTTCCAGGTGATCCCAGCTCAGGGCAGAACTGGAGAGGAAAGGTGACTTAAGTGACACTTGCACGGTACATAATCACCTTAGTCGCAAGGCAGCGCTCTTAACTTGCTCTAAAGAGCATTGCATTAATATAGCTCAAAATGTTTTTGGAAGGGAGGTCGAGACAGCTATGCAGTTATGGTGGTCAGCATAGCCTGCCATTTGTTTGTGGATGGCTACCCTTCGTTAGCTCACAATTGGAGGGGTTGCTGAGATGGGGCATGCATGCTACTTCAGTCTGGAGGGAGAGCTGGACCTTTTTGCTGTTGTAATGTGTGATCTTATTAGGTGGTATGGGCAAGACAGGAACCATGGTACCTAAAGAGTTTTTCAAATCTACTCTAATTGAAAAATGATCGCTTCTCCATAAAAAAGGGAGTACTCTGCCGTTCCAGTCGGGTTGCCACCTCGTGTATATTGGCCTGATTCAGAATCCATCAAAGTCAATAGGAGCCTTTCCACCAGCTTCCCTGGGCTGTATGTTCAAATGCATTATAGGGGAGCCATTAGTAAAGGGCCAAAAAGAAAAAGCTGAAAAGTGAAAAATCTGTCTGCTTTTTAAATAACAGCTTTACTTTTATTCTTGAGAGTGAAGTAGTAAATATGTTACATATATTTAAATTGGAAGGAGTTTAGCAATACCAGCCTTCTTCTACCAGACTCTCCTCTGAACTTCTTGCCAAGAGGAAGGAGCTTTAATTTCCGTGCGTGCTGATTAGTGAGGGTCCATTGTAATTAAGATAAGCATCTATAGGCTGGACTTCAAAACAGGCTATAAAATGTTTCAATAGGCAGACATGAAATTTCATATTTTCCCTGCAACATGGAGCAGAACCAAGAAATGCAGGCAGCCCTTAACTTTTCAAAGAAAGCTATTGCCAAAAGGGTGGGAGAGGTTAGCTGCAAAGAAACATCTGAGAGCTATAACGTCATGGCTCCATCCCTCGGGGTTGAGAGGCGACAAAGAAATAAGAAATAACACATTCTGCTACTAAGATTTAAGTTGCTCTGGGTGCTTGCTGGGACTTAGCTATTAAACTTGTATGGGGCAAGGAGGGTGGGGAAGTGTTAAAACAGACCTCAAAGATAAGGAGTTGGTTTAACTTTTGCTCCCATTTAAATACATTGACATTTCATGACAAAAAGGCCAGGGCAATGCAAAATGTGACAGACCCCTGTTGTGCTTTGGCTGCAGTGGTGGCAAGTGACTAAAATAAGTTCTGCAATACACCAGCATCACTGTTTTTGTTGGCCTGCTTTTGACCTAACAGAGTGCAGTACACTTATAATGCGTTTTCGGAGCTGTGTAAGCCAGGACACTTCTCCTTGTGCTTTGAAGGGCTGGTGAGTATGTAGATGTTTAACAGGCCATTTAAGGGCAGGGGTGTCAAACTCGTCCTGATCTGCGGGCTGGATCCAGGCTGCAGAGGCTCCTCCCAGGCTGGATCTATGAGGCCAGCAGAAACTGCAGTGGGGCCACGCTCAGGCTTGACGTGGATCCGAGACCGGGCGGCAGCACAGAGCTGTGTTCAGGGGGAAGTGCAGATCCGGGGGCATATGGTGGCATGGGACTCGAGACAGGCATCAGCGTGTAGCCAAGGGCCCGTGGCAGTGCGGGGCTCTGGCTGGACTGCCGCGCGGAGCAGAGGGCACGCAGTCCGAGTGGCCGTGCAGAGCTGAAGGGCTGCTACTGATGGCCACAGTCATCATGGTCCAGGTACCCCAAATACTGTGGTAGGCCATGGTCCCAGTTGCTGGTAGCCCACCAAACTACCGGCGGGCCGGATGGAATAGTTCTGTGGGCCCCAGGTTTGACCCCCTTGAGTTTAGAGTAACTGAGAAGGACCGTGTTGGTGGGAAAGTTGCAGCCTGTACCGTAACGGGACAGATTTTCTGCAAGGCGGAAGTATTTGCAGGGCAGACGTTCCTCTGTAGCCCTCCAAGTGCGTTCCTTCCAGCAGCTGCTGTGACTCTGCTGCGCTCCTGTATCGTACTGACAGGTCTTGAAGACCTACGTTTCTTTCTTCCTTGCTGAACTTTGCCTCCTCCATTTGCATATTCCCTCTTTCAGGTTGTTATCTCCAGCTAATGTTGTGTGAATGCCTTAGTTGGTTCCACATTTTTTTTTTGTACTGCTAGGCCGGCCCTGTTTAAAAAAGATTAAAAAAAATAAAAATCCAACTTCCTCTGACTTTATGTAGCTCCTCTAGTTGTGGCATAATCCATGAAATTTGTGGCTATGGCATTTGAAAGCCCTTCCCTAGGTATTTGATTGCTTCTGCTGGAACCAGGCAGAGGGTCTTCCCTTTGCGCTTCTGGGAGCTTGCAGACAAAAGTTGATGGAACTATTATTGGCAGTGGGGTGAAGCACCTCGTATTCCTGATTATGTACTGGAAAATCCATGTTGAGGAGAGGGGAGGAGCACGGCTGAAGACTTTGTGATGAGAACATTATTGTCACCGGTTCAGAATTGTGGCTTTGTTAAAATCGGCTTTTATCGTGTGGTTGGACTTTGATAAGTACAAATCTCCTGGCTAGGTTGTTCAATTAATAGATGTCATTGCCTCCTTTGGTGTGTTGCTATTTCATGCACACCACAAGTCGGCTCTTTACTACTGTCTGGACGCCAGGTGTGTGTCCTACCCATGGCAGGTAGCCAGCCGTATGTTCATCCGTTTTGTGCAATTATCCATTACCTTTAGCTCCATGCTCGGTATTGTAATAGCAACATACGTTTTCTCTCAAGGACTGCTGATAATCTGGCACAAATTCGGTAGCCAGACTATTTCAGTGCGGGCCTTTCAGTGCTCACGCATGTGTTAGAAGGAAGATCCAACCCATATGCCTTGGGGCTGGGAGGGAGAGGTCGGTCCCAGGAAAGGAAATAATATTGCAACAAATTTTCCACTTAGCAGAAATGCGACTTCCTATTTTGTTTGCTGTCATTACTGACGCTTTCGTTAGCAAACGCTTGGGATTCAGCATTTACAGAGCCCCCACTTGCCTCGGATTTGCCATCTGCTGCATTATTCATAATCTTCATTTCAATTTGTGGTTCTGAAGGGAGCGATCCAACTGTTTTTCAAACAGCCACTAGGGATTTTTTTTTCCTGCTGAATTGGCCAAGGCACTTGGCAGAGTAACCCGCATTTTAGACAAGTTAAGCGACTCCTGTTGCTCTGCCAAGTACTTTCATTCCTTGAGGACCAGTCCTCCTGTTCTGGGTGATTGGGAAATTTTTCTGCCCTTTATCAGAGCTTGGCATTAGTTGCTTTAGAGCATCAAATATATATAGGATAATAACATCTTAAGCTCATTTTGTCTTGGCCATGCAAAGAGAGACTGCTGGAGTGTTACAGCTCTGTGATTTTAAGGGCAATGACAAGGTCCAGTGTAGGTCAGAGCACCCTAATGGTTGGTTTGACTGTGCCAGCTGGCAGTAGTCCACAAGGGACCAGAACCAGCTGGAGGTAACTGGCCTTGACTCTTTTTAGTAATGCCTCCTGCAAGCCGCGCTCCCTGGGCCCAGACCGGGAGCGGCACAGATAGCAGGACACCTGCAGCGTTTCGGGGAGAGCCCTTCCGTGCCATGGGAATTCTGTATTGTGAGGGAATCTGTCCTGGTCCCCCACCAGCAAAAAGCAAATATCTGAATTTACGTCTGCAACACGTTGCGTTGCCCGATACTTGTGTACTACAAGTGGCCTGGGAGAAGGGCGCAGTGCATCATGCGGTGTAGTCTGCTGTCCTTTTCCCACCTTGGTGACTGGAGGTCTGTTCCCTTAAGGTGGGCAGGGGATGCAAATGGTAGATCTGGCTGGCAGCCGGACTCCGTTTCTCAGCAGCCCCTGCCGGCATCGCTGCAGCCGTTTCCATGGAGACCCCAGCAGCAGCAGGGCCAAGGTTTCCATGGAGACCAGCCCCAGCAGCGCTGGCAGGGCACATGGCTGAGCAGGGAGCAGCTCCGGGGTTGGGATATTGTAGCGGTGACAGCGTGGTCCGGAGCCGGGGCAGAACTGTGATTTGCTGCCCACGTGCCCCGGGCAGGGCCGTGTTGGGCAGCGGACTGTGGCTTTGCCCCAGCTCCGGACTACGCTGTCACCGCTGCAAGATCCCAGCCCCGGAGCTGCTCCCTGCCCAGCCAGCGCTGCTGGGGCTGATCTCCATGGAAATCCTGGCCCTGCACTGTCAGGGCCCCCCCACTGCTGGGGTCTCCATGGAAACCAGCTGCAGCGACATAGGCAGGGGCTGCTGGGAAACGGAGTCTGCCACAGGCCACACTTTGCCCGCCCCTGCTGTGAGGGCATAGAGCATCATGCACCCTGTAAGACGGCTGGTTGTTTTGGCTCTTGAATCAAAGAACTGTCCTTTCTCAGCCTAAAGAAGGAAACGTCGTACCGAAGCATAGCTGAATGGTACGGCAGTCCTAAAAGATGCGGGGCACACGAGAAACAATAAAGCCTACAGTGAAGTACCCAATAGCTTCCTTCCAACATAAATGACCATGGAAAAGCGGAGGAGTGGGAGCAGCGGAAAGCATGTCTCTGTATTTGTACAGCTGGTCTACGGTTCTTGTCGGTCTACTGAAGCCAGGAAGTTTCCAACAAAATCTACCACAAACTTTATCTCGAGTGCAGAGGTCTGGGAGGTCTGTTGCAGCATTTGATGTCCCCGGGTGTATGCACCGCTGCTAGTTGCGCTCCTAGTTAAGGACTTCAGATATGTCACCTGAGCCAGACACATTTCTTGTCGCGATAGCTAGTCTTTGTTCTGAATGCATTTAGTTATTACCAGTGCTCATTCATACAGTGTTTTCCCCCCTTTTTTTAATGCGCTCATCTGGAGTAGGTTTCACCTATATATAATGGGGGTGGGATTTTTCATTAAATTCTTCCTTGCAAAAACCTCCTGTGATGTCTCCATACCACAGTGAGAATTGGCATCTGAAAGGGCTTTGTAATATAGAGCAGAAGAGAATACAGAACAAAACATCGAGTATTAGAGTAAAAAGAGGCTTTCTGTCTTTTCTGCTGCATCCTTTTGTGAAAATTCTCCATGTTATGATTTGAAATGGAGTGAAGCTAATCATCTGGTCTGAAAGAAATTTAGATGGATTCGTTAAGAGCCCGCTGGGTTTTTTTCCCCCAGGGATGTTTAGTGTGGGAAATCAAACAAAGTGGTGTGCACAGACTTATACCAGTCAAAAATCCATATTAAATGCCCCCCAGTAACCAAAGTCAGAAGCACCAACCCAGAAATGAACCATGGGGAAGAACCAGCGTATACCATTTAACTAGCTTTTAATGACCCAAAGCACTACGTGAGTCTTGCCTTTTGAAGCTTCTTGACTGGCCTGCATCATCTGCTGGACTCGGATGACTTGCTGCTGTTACAGCAGTGATTAGGACTGGGGAAGTCCTCGTTGCATTTGCTGGTGAGTCAGATATCTGGCAGCTGGTGCTGGTTAACCACACATTTTCATAGAAGTTGGTGAAAATGTGACATGCTAGAAAATAAGGAGAACTGAGGCACACTTGGAAAAGAGCATGCTTGGGATGAGCTGGTATACTTGCCCAGTCACTCCTGGTTTGGAGAGGAGTTCAGAAGTTGTTCTGCCATTTACCAGGTGGGGCTTCAGGTAACCGGTGTCACCTTCTTCCTATAGGTCCTTGGTAAGGAGAAACTTCAGAACACGAGTCAGATTTGTGGTTGTGTAAATTAGAGTAGCACAGTCACACCTGGTATGCTGGAGCAAACAAATGATATGCCAGGCGCAGGAACACAAGTCGTGGAAATGTGTGGTGTGCAGGCCATGAAAGAAGACTCCAGGTCCAGAAAGAACTACAGCGAAACGGTGATTGCCTCTTATTTGTGTCACCAAACCACCGAGAAACTCCAGGAGTGAACAAGAGCCCTGTGATGCTAGGTGCTGCATGGATACGGGATTAAAAAAACCCAACCTGCTGTCCTTTACTCAAACACCCAGCAGCCTAAATACAAGACCAGAGCCAACAGAAGGGGAAAGCCCAAGGAAACGGATGAGAACCACTGGAGTTTTATTGCATAGTTTTTTTCCCGTTAGTCCAGCAAAGATTTATTACTCTGACTTCAAAAAAAAAAAAAAAAAAAGGCTGAATTAATTACAGAATGGACGGCTATGCACATACTGAAATGTCACATAGCTTCAGCTGAATTGTCTGTGTTCTGTAACGCATTATTCTTGAGGAGTTTATGCTCATTTCGTGCCTTTAAAATTTGGTCATTCACAATGGATCTCTTAACGGTTTACTCTGCTTTTGGACAGCATAAAAGAAACAAATGTTATCATAATAAGTATACCAACGTACGCTCATTGAGAGGTCCCCGAGCGCTCTGGAATAAATCTCCCATGTGCTTAGGGCTTGGCCTTTCTGTAGGCATTTATAAAGTGCTAGTTGCTGTAGGAAAGCAAAGCATGCCTCTAGGTCCATCAACTGTGAAAACCCCAATTACATTTCCAAGGCGTTATGTGGGAAATGAAGAGTCTGAGAGATTATAATGATGCTGGTCCTGCCGCTGCTTCAGAGCTTTAACGAGGAGGGGCCCTGCCTGCCAGCTTGGACACGCAAGGTCAAGATTTGCCATCACCGGCTTCTGTTGCATAAGGGGAAATCTGTGCTCTCCGGAGTTGGATGTTGGTGTAGTTTTTGCAGGGGGAGAACAGAGCAGTTGGGAGGTGAGGGATCTCTTGTTCAAATTGTCCCTGCATAGAGAGGGTGGGACAGAAGCGTCCCTTGTCTGCCTGTTGCCTGCGAGGGAGCTAGCCGTATTGGTGCAGACTGCAGCCAGCTCTCTAATCAGCTGTTTAAAGCTTGTGCCTTTTCCATTTTGGTTTCACGCCCAGTGTATTTTAACAACTGCAGTTAGTCTTCAAAATTTGTGGAGGCCCGTAGGGCATGTGGCAAGAACCTAAGATGCCTATTATTAAGGGTTTGGTTTTTGTGGCCTTTTTTTTTTTTTGCAGTCAGCTTTTTAATACCTTTCGTTACGAGCTCCCAAAGCAATGTAATGTTTATCGAGTCATCGTACAGCTATTTTTTTACCAACAGTAATTAGCCCTTTTTAATTTCAGATTGTCTAATAAGCATTTAATCATTCTGGCTAGTGTCTACTCCACCGAGGTAGGTAAGAATTCATCATGTCACAGATGGGTAGGTTGCAAAGGGTAAAACTTTGCAGAAGTGTCTGAAGTCTGACTGTGAGTCAGTGGGAATTTCAACGCCTACGTCACTCCTTTTTTCAAATGGCATTTTCAGTTAATAAATCATTGGGGCAGACGTTACCAGCCTGTGGTCCTATGCTGCTAGAAGAGGGGTGTGTAGAGCCCCGAGAAGTCTGGTGATACGTGTTGTGTTTCAACTGCACGGCCATTTATTTGCAGGAAGGGAAGAGAGAGACTTTCTAGCTGAAACCACGGGGGGGGAGGACTGCAGTTAGGCAACGTGTATGTGCTCAAATTGGAATCGAGTCAAGGAAATTTTACCGCTGCCTGCTTCTATCATGCTTCAGGGAGGTTTTTGGCAAGTGGTCAGGATCTTTTTTTTGCAGTGTTTGTGGGAGAAGCAACCTGGAAAAAAGTAAGGTAGGGGCGTGCTGCCTTTCCCGGGCGTGCTGCCTTTCCCAGGCGTGATGCAGCTGGGACACTGCTGCTCCCCCCCGTCCCAGTTTGTGGCTCGTGCAGAACATCTGCCAGCGTGAAGACCCGTGGCACGAACAAAACGATGCCGAGTGGCCGTCGCTGTTCCACATTTGTGTTGCGTTGCATGTACTAATGGACGTTTCCTCTCTCTCTCTCCAGGTCTCTCAACTCGGGCATTTGCAAGCACTCAGAAGAAGGACGCTTGGATTTGAATATTTGGTCTTGGAAGGCATGCCAAGCTGATTGTGCTCTATCTGGTGACTGCGCGGTGGGCGCAATGGCTCAGTCTAGGTCAAATGGATCTCACTATGCCCTGACTGCCATAGGGCTGGGAATGCTTGTCCTTGGGATCATAATGGCTGTCTGGAACCTGGTCCCAGGCTTTGACTATGGTGAAAAGTCTCCCTCTTCTGGAAACAGCAGCAAGCCAGAATCGGGTAGCGGAGGAGGAATGCTGAAGAGCAAGACCTTTTCAGTGGCATATGTATTGGTTGGGGCTGGGGTGCTCCTTCTGTTGATTTCCATTTGTCTGAATATCCGGGACAAAAAGAAGCAAAGACAAAACGAGGATCTTGGCAGGATCCAGCACCAGGTGTCTACTGCACCTCAGCAGCAGGAGGATAGGTAAGGGGCTAGGTCTAATGTACCAGTCTTATTAAAAGATGGGGGTGTGAGAGAAACCTGTTTAGAAGTGACTCTAAGACCCATGGTAGCACATGCTAAAATAAAGGCATTAAAGTTTCATGTTTCAGAGCATAGACTTGATTGCCTTGGAAGTCGGGAAGGAATTCCTCCTCCTAAATTCCACCGTATAAACAGTTTAAGTCAATGATAGCAGCATACTCCTTTCTCAGGTATAAGTGACTGGATGTATATGTGGCTAAAACAAGTATGCTGCATGCTACTTACAAAAGTTTTACAAGACTCGTTGCTTTTCCTAGTAGGAAAATAGCATGCTCAGGCCTGCTTTTTAATAAGAGTTGGTAGTGTCAGCGTGAGGGCTTCTACAGGGAAGGAGGAAGGGAAACGAGAGTGTGCTGAGGTCTCCTTCTGATGGCGGCGTGTTAAATCTAGGAAGTCTGTGGGAAGCTGCAAAACAATTTGTCGGTCGTGGATATTGGAAGTATGTACCAGACGAGAGCTTGAGATAAATGAAACAAACTTTTGGATCCGTTTTAGTAGGGGAACTCCAGTGAACTTTGAGCAATGAAGATCTTCTGTAATTAGGATGTTTTAAATAAACATGGGCTTAGTCATCACAGGAAAGAAAATGAAATGTTGTGGCAGGGGGCAGACAACTGTATCCTTTCCCTACAACACTGGTGTCCTGTCTGCCCCCCACCCCTTTCAGAGATGTAAAAAAAAAACAAAAAAAACTACTGAGGTGAAATATATATATGAAAAAAAAAAAAGGAGAATGCCAGGCGGTAAATGTCTAGCTTAGTTTGCTTAAAAAGTATCATCATGGGAGTTGTTGAAAGCTCAAAGATACTTAGGGAAGTTGCTGTGCAAGACAGGATGGATAGAGAAGGCTCTTTATATTGTGGCTTGTGTGAAGGAAAATTTCCTAATGCTGATGAAATGCAGATCACATGTATATATGCAGACTACGTATAGACTGACACTTAGCAGGTTTGCAAAGAATCACTCCCCTCCAGAAACTGGACCAGACTGGGGTTAATATGACCTACTTAATCATAAAGCTATCAACTCAAGGTACATCCCTCTAGACTGAGTCCAAATTAATGGTGCAGATGGCAAGGAGATGAAAAGAATTTTTCACTGGCCTGTCTGGGGGGAAAAAAATCACTATTGGGGTATACAGCCTAACAGCTTGGGGGGGATAGGGAAAGAAGAAACAGGCCACGTCTACACAAGCGGCGGGCTGCGCAGTCGTTAACTGCACAATCGTTTAGTACTTGCTTAACCGAGCACTAAATGACTGTGCAGTAACCGGCGTTACTACACCGTACCATCCTCGCACGGTTATTTTTAGACGTTTCAGTAGCAATGAGCTACTGCACCATAGCATTTTGTGTAGACGTGCCCACAGAGTAACAAATGCAGCTTGCCTGAACTGCAACTCATTTTAATCCCGGGTCCACAAAAACATGCCGTAACAGGAAAAACAGCGTGGCTACAACCAGCTTCTCAAACTAAAGTGGAACAGGCATTTCCAATCTGCTTCTTACCATTAAGCTAAGGTACCAGTGGGATGAGGTTCAGCAGAGCCGTCGATTCCTCGGTGGAGCGAATGGAAGAACGGCAAAAAGTCCAACGCTGTGATTATAGCATCTTGTATCTGAGAGGGGCTTAATGAGCGTTAGGACTGGGCAAGTGAATTGCTTGGTTAGCACAGTGCAAGCAGCTTTGGACTCTCTCTTCCATTTTTTTAGTTAGTTTCTCAGATTCACGCTCCATATTCTTGTCCTGCTTGTTTCAGCGATGCATTAGACTTCTGGAAAGTCATGCATAAAGTATGTTTGTTCCGTGGTCATGAGGACTTCAAATCAAAAGTAACCTGGTTACACCCAGAAGAAAACTAGTCCAGTCCTGTAGTTAACTTGTCTTCAGTCATTGCCAGAGAATCCAGCAAACGATCCCTTGAAAGGGTTGTTCCTGGCATAGTGACACCCCCGGCCTAAATGTCATGTTGCTGTGGAAGCTTTGAGTCTAACTCGGGGTGGGCAACGTGGTCCGGCGGCCGGATGCGGCCCGCCAGGCCATTCTATCCAGCCCGCGCGGCCCCTAAAAAATTTAGAAAATGTAATGTTAATCTGCCCTGGGCTGCCTGTCATGCGGCCCTCGACGGCTTGCTGAAACTCAGCATGTGGCCCTCCACCCAAAATAATTGCCCACCCCGGTCTAACTACACTCCAAAATCCCAGTGTGGCCTAGTGACTATGGTAGGGAATTGCAAACTATACTTCTTGTATTGCGTTCACCCTTCTGATAGCAGATCTGTCAGAGGCAAGGCACAACTTCTGCATCTTGGTTTCCCCCGCCTGTAAAATAGTTCTTGCACCCAGGGACGTCAGAGGTTTCTCTGATAGTTGTGCTACAGTTTGAAACCCTTTCATGAAAAGTATTGTGGAAATGAGGATTGTATCGCCATTTTTTTTTTTTTTTTTTTCAAAGCTGAGCTATCAGCAATGCCTCTGAAATGGCTTGGTGCACTGACCATTGTAAAATTTTAACTTCTGTCTACAGTCAAGAAGAGGATGACGATTCGCACTCCCGATATTACGTCCCCAGTTATGAAGAGGTTATGAGCACTGGCTACACCGAGACAAGAGACTTGGACAGAAGCACCAGGATCAGCATGTCTCTACCCTCCTATGAATCTCTAACTGGGATCGATGAAAACACGCAGACCTCAATGACCGCTGCTACAGGCACCGACGCCAATGCGGAGCGGCAGCCCAGCAGACACAGCTCTCGCTTGAGCAAACGCCTGAACCCCCTGAAGGTTCGGAGAATTAAGTCCGAGAAACTGCACCTAAAGGACATCCGGGTTAATCTTCCAGACAAAAACAGTTCAAGTCATATAACGATAGAGCCATTGACCCCTCCTCCGCAGTATGATGAGATTCAAGACAAAGCTCCAGATAGTAGACAAGGGACTTAATACCTATGGACTGTCCAGGTAAACACACTACTTGAACTTTGATTTCTGGGTACAAAACAGTGAAATTTCCACAAGCTTGAAAGAGATCAAGGAAATGCTGGACTCTATATACCTCCTTTTTTTTTTTTTAGATGGACCAAATGAGCCTTTCAACAGATGGTTGTTCATGAACACTGGTGCATCTGATCTGAAAGAAATGAAGTTAAGAAGTACTAAATCTATAGCCTTTAAATTAAGAAGCACCTTGCCTGCATCTTTTATAGTCTTTCTAAGCCACTAAAGTGGTGGTGTTGTTTTTTTTAACAATTTTACATGTGGAAAGGCGGGGGGGGGATAACTTTTTTCCCCCTTTAGTTTGACGTTATTTGTATTTTCTTAAATGAAAGAAAAAAAGAACATCATAGCTTTCTCTGCTTCCATTAAAAATGGAGTTGGTCTAATGGTAGAAAGCAAGCCTACATTTTTGCAACATTTCGTAGCATGCCGAGAAATAATCCACTGAATCAAGCGAGAATGTGAAATCCAGCACGCGTTTATTTAATCGTTTTACCAGTAACCCACAATGCCAGTGAGGAGCTTTCTGTGTGCTGTTGGCCAAAGGGGGAGCATAGTTTTGGGCACTCCAGTATGAAGGGACAGTCTGTTCAAGATTAACTTGTGTAATTTTGGTCAGTTGGATGCTGCTCTAGTGTCCCATGGCAAAAATGTGTTCAAAATGCTCGAAGGTAGTGTTGAGTGTGCTGTGCAAACAGACTTTAAAAATAAATATTTTGTATATAGTGTGTGCATCTGTATGTGTTGGTAAATGGGAACAAGTGAGCTGCTTTAACCCCGGGATGAATGAAAGGAAGGACACAGTGGTTTTCTCCTATTTTTCAGCTTGGAAAGTTGCTGTTGCATTCATGAGGCACTATGTACGTTTTTTAGTAAAGCCACGGGAACCATAAAAGCATGCATATCTGTGATGTTACATGAAGAAATATGCGGTAAGTGCAGCTAGGAAGAGGAGTTTCCTGGATTTCAACATACAAGTCACAAACCTGGTGTCTTGGTCTCTGGCATGATGAAGCAGACTTGTTTTTACCTTGGGCAAGCTAATTTCCCAGATGTCTCTCTTTCTGGAAGTGTCCTTGGCACTTCTCCATCTGAGAAGAAACCAGTTGTTGTTGAATATGTTGTTGTACCAAGCCGATTATTAAGAGGTAGAATAAGATCAAGTAATGTGGCCACTTGGTATGAGAGTGGATGTTACAGAGCAGCGCATATTAGAAAACTTTGTGTCCGGTATGAAATACGACTAGTGAATTCTGGGGGGGTTTGGGGTAAATGTGATATCTTTTATTGGATCAACTAAGTAGTTGGAAAAATTGTTCTTTGCAAGCTTTTGGGCGCACCCCCCCTTCTTCAGGCACAGGGGTGAAAAGGGGTATATTTCTGAGTGCCAAGTGATCCTGTCTCAAATTAACAAATCCTACTCTAGAGAAACTCAGAATAAGAGGCTGAATATAAATTGTCTGCCCTGAAGGCCAGTAACTCCTCCTGATTTAAGCATGTGGTTTTCTTTGCCGTCTTTCATCATGGCATGATGTAGGGTACAATTTCCATATTTCCTTTCCTTTTAAAAAGGAGAAGAGCTTAAACACTGAGCAAATAGACTGTGATCTCTGCAGAGATGCTCAACAAATGTTGTGCCTTTTAAGTAGGATTACCGTTGGAGAGGACCCGATTCCCTAAATGGGCAGCGAGTGTTGTTGTATACTGTGACTAATGCGGTTCAAGACGGGGCAGACTCTCGTTTAAGATCTGGTGAATCCTGTTTAAGCACGTTGTGGATAATCTGCATGGGTCTAAACAGGCTAATATGAGTCATTGGAGCTGAGCTGTGAAAGCATTAGCTTGTTGCTCAGAAGTCACCGCTCTCCTGTCTTGAGAGAGACGAATTGATACCGCGACTCCTGTGTCTGAGCAAAATCCCTCTGCCTTTTTCTGTTCACGTGTCTCCTCCCCGTGACTAAGCAATGTGGTGCTTAACAGGGGGTGCAGCTCACATCTTGGTTAACAATAGCACTTCGATATCATTAAAAGCACCACAAGAAGAAAAAAATCTTACCCTTGGCGCAGCGCCTTATAACTTTGTGTTTCTGATGCTGAGGATTTCTATGAATCCCTTCTTTCCATGCTTCAGGGCATCTGCTGCTCACCTGTAAGGCCCGGGAAGTGTGCATTGCTATCCATTGGTTTCCCTGCCTTCCTCTGAAGCCCTGGACCCTGCCCACACCTAAAAATACAGATTTTGACTGTAGTACCCTGGTGCCAAGACCCAAGAGTTTTCTATATATCAGGGGGTATTATTCTTCTACTCCGGGTCTAAGCAATCTCTGTATTTGGGTGATAGGATGCCATTTTCCATGAGGTCAGATATCAAAGTTACTTGAAGGGACTATCCCGATTTAAAAAAAAAAAAAAAAGACTTAAAATAGTGTATAGGGAAAAGCCTTCTTAATATCTGTATTTATATGTGATAAATCAGCATGTGCTTGCATTGCTCCTGCTCGTGTGCAGATTTAAGGAGGCATGTCTTTAGACTCTCTTCTTTCCTGTATATCAAACTTCTCGTAGTGACTACCCCAGTCAAATGGAGGATAAGAGAAGACGTGCCATTTTATTTATGCTGAAGGGCAAATCTTACTGCATACGACTTCAGACAGCCTCGCTGAAGTCCAGATGTTGGTCCACCGTTCAAATATCCTGGTGGCAATTTTCAGCGCAAAGTGTAAAGGAGCAGAAATGAAGCGATTCGGAGAAATGCGCTAAACCAGAGGCCTCCTTTTCAGGCAGAAGGATCCTTTCTTAATATCTAGCTGTCCAATGCAAAGAGAATTGCCCCTTTCCCCTAGGTTTTGGCAATTTCTAATAGATGTTGAAGCAGTATTTTCCTACTGTTTCATGCTGCTAGTGATAAAAAGAGGAGGAAGAAAAGTGACCGTGTTTTAGTCACGGGTCCAGCCAAAGGGCTAAGCACCTGCAGTCCACCATTAATCAGCCTCATTGTTGAATAGTTGCTTGCTTCATAACTTTCACTAACGAGTCTTGCTCCCATCCAGTACAGCGAGCACTGGCCGAGGCCAAAGTGAACTTTTTGCTGCGTCAGTCGGTCATCGCCTCCAACAGTCCAGCTGCATTTTGAGGATTATTTTGTTCCTTTGGCTTGGAAGTCATGCGCCAACTTTTGGGGCCGAGTCTTTCGAATACACAGTAATGCCTTCTTCAAGAGGCTTAGTCCTTGACTGAAAACTGGCTTAGTTCTGCCCCGGCCGACTTTGTCCAACACTACGGTTCTTCTGTTTGAATTGGCCACGACGGCTTAAATCAGGGGTGAGCAATTATTTTGGGTGGAGGGCAGCTTACTGATTTTTGGCAAGCTGTGGAGGGCTGCGTGACAGGCAGCCAGGAGCAGATAAATATTAATTTTTCTAAATTTTTTAGGGGCCCTGCGCATGGGTAGAACGGGCTGGCAGGCTCCATCTAGCCCGCAGGCCACATTTTGCCCACCCCTGGCTTAAATCCACCCTTGTTCGATATCAGTCACCACATGCAGGGGGAACGAAAGATGATCTCCTGGCACTTTAAATCTAATCCTGCTTCCTCCAGACTCTAGGGCAGTTTCCCTACTGGAAATGGGATAGATTCGCCCCTTACCAGAGCAACCTTTGGGAGCCAGTTGGCGAAGGAAATGGGTGTAGTGCATGCACCCCAGAATGTGGGTGGTACACATCATGTAACTGGACTGAATATATCTATATCACATACTTAATTTGGATAATCGGTAGAGAAAACAGCTCCAACATAATGCAGGTCAATGAATGGCTGGCTGTGCCTGCTTATTTCCAGTAGCCATCACGCACGACCTGGTGTTTGCCAGCTCAAACTATCTGTCTGTGCAGATCTGCTCGCTTCCCAAGTCTATTATATCAAATGAGCCAATTGTGCCTTAATAAAGCTTTTAAAATGTGCTAATGAATAAGACAAATTAATGAAATGCAGTAAATGAATGTAAATTGGCACAGTCAAATCTTATTAGCCTGTGCTAATTAGGAGAGTCATTTATGTGACATGGTTTTGTTCCTAATTAGCACACCCAGTCAAAAGATTTTTATATATATATATAATATCATTCTGCACAGCACTGGTGCTGCAAGGCACTAGGAATAATGGGAATCTTTGACTTTAGCTTCCCTAGGGACATGACCGGCATAGCTGGGGCCTTCAGCTCTGATAACCAACAAAAAAGGCAACACCACGGAGCCTACGTAAGTACTCCTGCTCCACAACAGCTCTTCTGATGGGTTGGGTTATAATGCAGGACCTAAAGAAAGACGTGCATTTTCTCTGGGAGGTGAGGTAACGAGACAGGGCATCAAAACCAAAATTAATGAGCCCAATTCTGCCCAGAGAGTGGTACTCGGCCCAAGAGATGGGGTCTTAAGCTACTACTGTTCATATGCAGAAATATGTGAGGGGTTTTGTTGATTTGTGTGTGTGTGTGTAAATATAATATGGTACAAGTAGACTTGCATCAAGAATTGAGTCCCAATTCAAGCAACTGCTCTTCCACTGAGTCAGTGGACTGAAGCCCGTTCAGTTGAGGAACTGCAGCACGCCAGATAGGTGCAATATAAGATGCCGCAGGCGCGTGTGTGTGTACGGAGGGAGCAGGGGTCATCTAGCGTGGTTCTGTGACAAATGTGACTTTAGTGCTAAAGGAGGCTCTTCGTGCCGTGCCGTGTAGCGGCAGAGTTCTATTTTTGTCTCCTGTAAATTTTACATTATTGTACAATCAAACACACACCACACAGTGACTCTACCTGATTTCCATCGGAGAAGGACATCCGCAGCTGGGTTCTGTGATCACACAAACCTGGTCCTACAACACTTAATGCACATGCCATGACGGGAAGCAGCTGGCTGCGGTGGCATGCAAGACCTGGAAGCTCTGGGAAATGGCTGTCAGCGGCGGTGCCCTTTTAATACGCAGTCCCCTTCGTGTCAAAATGCATTGTGTCCCCCCACAAAGATCCTTGTACAATAGCTGCCTTGGTTGTCTGCAGGTTTTCTGTCCTGCTGCTTTTTTTTTTTTTTTTTTTTCTTTCTCTTACAACACCCTGGCTAATGACGTTTGTACTGCCAAAAGAAATAATTTGATTTTTCTTAACTGTAAGCCCCGTCTGCACTGAATCTGAACAGCATGTTTAACTGGAACTGATCTGAAATGCTCTTGCTTAAAAAAGTTGACGTAGTTTCTTGGCCAGCATTAAAGGAAGCAGATTTGGGTTGTGTTTCGGTCATCTTTTTTTTTTCAGCAGAGGCAATATGCCAGCATTTCATTGTAAGGATTTTTTTTAATTGCTTCAATCAAGAAAGTGATGCAGAAAGGAAAGAATGAAGTGAGTGGAGTTATTAAATTAAATAGAACCAACGTTTTGTTTCTGTTTGGAAATAACTTATTTCCCACCGTTTAATTTTAAAATCTAATTGGACCAAGTATATTTTAAAGTCATAACAGCCCACAGCTATATTGTGATACCAGATTCATCCTTTCCCACAGTTTTATACATGCAAGTGAAACTTAGTATTTGTTTCCTCAAAGCTGAGAACTGCAAAAATAAAGTAATGACCAAATGATGGAAGTAGAGCCAAGTATCTTTTTAAAAACTTCTCCGAGACTGTGGTTGTAACCCAAGAAAGCCAGCCTGTGGCTCTTAGTGAACCTAGAAGTGTCCATTTAAAAGAAAAGACAAAGAAGTGCATTGTGCTCTCTGCTCAGACTTGTTCTGCGGGAACCAGTTACCCTACTTGCCAGCGGTGACTAAAAGTCACTGTCAGTTAGTTACGCTGCAGTTTACAACACGAATACCAGAGAAAATGTCACTGAAAACGGCAAGAAAACCTGGGTTTAGTTTGTTTTTTAAAGGCCAGCTATCTTATAGATGCCAAGCTAAACCAAGTCAGATCTCCAGTGTTGCAATACTTGTTTGTTCTTTTTTAAAGTGACCTGCTCGCAAACATGGCACAAATACAGAATAAGGTTGCACTTATCTTTCTGGGCTATGCACATCTCTCTGTCTCTCATTTAAACGTAATTCAAAATTATTAGCACTTGCACAGCCAGATTTGGAGCCCCGTTCTGTCACCTGCAGCTGACTGCCGTCCATGGGATCATGGGGAGCACAGAGAGAGGGAGAATCAGGCCTTCATTTGGCTTTGTATTAAGTTTTAAGAGGAAGTTATTTTCTTTCTCCTCTGTGTGTGTGTGTGGATTAGCTAGCGTAACATTGCAATAGTTGCATTGCAGTTTATATCTATACACACACTAGCTGGCAAAACGTGTGCATGTGTGTATATGAGTACGCCTGCATACATATATGTGTGTAAATGTCTATTTTTCTGTGTATGTATGTGCGTGTGTGCATATGTCTGTGCTTATAAATGCATGTGTATGTATATTTGTGTGTATATCTATGTGTGTATATGTATCTGTATGTGTGTATCTATGTATATATATGTGTGTGTGTATGCATGTTCGTATATTTATACACACGTGCATACATGCACGTGTGTATCTATATAGATATGCACACATATATACACTCACATACACACACAGACGCATATAAATAAATTTGCGCACATACATGCATGTACATCCACACGTGCACAAACAACTGCAAAACATACACAGGCACGCATGCACAGCCACATATATACATACATACACATGCATAGATGTATACACGCACACACATATACACATGCATGTACATATATGCACGCACACACCCAGAAGCAGACACACATGCACACAGGCATGCAGAAACACAAATACACAAGCATATATACACACGCAGATGCACACACATACAATGCGCACATGCATGCACACATGCACATATATGCGTGCGCACATGCATGCACATATATGCACGTGTGTATATACACATGTGCCTGCATGTGCACAAAGATGCACACTCATATACACATATAAACACATACGTGCACTCACGCATGCATGCACACGCGTATGTATGTGCATGCACACATACACAAGAAGATGCATGCACATATATACACACAGACGCAGGTATGCACACATACACATGCACATATATGCGTGCATGTGTATGTACATACACATATACACGCACACATACACAAATATGTGCATTTGGGCACATGAACATGTATACGTACACATGAGCATGTGCATGCACACATATATGTACAAACACATGCACACATACACATGTAGGCGCACTCAAGCACATACAATGCACACACATGCATGCACACATGTGCACGTACGCACTTGTATATACATGCATGCATGCACATGTATAAACATATATATGCACGCACACACCTATACACACAAACATGCATGCACATGTGCACGCGGACACATTTTAATACGCCCCGCACACACGCACACGCGTGCGCACATACACATTCACACGTATATGCACATGTGCACACGTATATATTCACAAGCATATATATGGATGTACACACACAGATATATATGCACACATATATATGAGCATGCGCAGACATGTGCACACATATTCATGTATATACATGCACACAGAAACCCATACATGCGCACATTTATATACACACATGTACACTTGTACTTGTATACATGTGCACACATCTATACACCTGTGTGCACATATATGTGCATGCACACAAACATACAAGCACTCGCATACATACACACATAAACATACATACATGTACAGCTACATACATATACACACGCCTGCACACATGTACATGCCCACCCGCACATATATGGGCACATGCATATATGGGCACATGCATACATGCACGCACACACATGCAAATGCACGCAGTCACATATGTAGTACACATTTGCACACCCAGACACACACACATGCATGCATGTACACACATATATACACAAACGCACACACGCACCTATATACATGTGCAAGTGCACACATATATATGCACACGTGCAGCCCCATATGTGCAAACACACTCGCACACATACACACAAACATGCATGCGTACATGCACGTGTGTGCACACACATACACATGCACGCACATATATGCACGCACAGACATATATGCACACATACATGCATGGACACATTCACACAGACACACACATGCACTAATACACACATGCGCACACCTATATACATACACGCAGGCTCACACGCACACAAATATATACACACACAAGCACACATACATATACACGCGTGCATTCACACGCACATATATATATATACGTGCACACCCGCACAAACATACACACATACACATGCATTCAAATGCACATACATGCATGCAAGCACATGTGTATACATCTGCATGCACAGACACATAAATACATGTGCTTGTGCACACGCACACATGCTCATATGTAGCAACACATACACGCACACAGACGCATACACACAACATGCATGTACAAATACACATGTATATATACACAAATGGACACGCATTCATATATAGATACACACATATAGAAACAGACAGAAAAGCACATACAGGCACAGACAGGCATACACACTATATATACACATGCATGAACGCTTTATAAATATATACGTGCATACACACATATAGACATGTATATCCAGGCATACAGATAGACAAACACATATACACATGCATGCATAGATAAATACACAAATATATAAACACATACATACACACATATATAGACACACACGTGAATCTATATGTGTATGTGTGAATGTGTATATATGTATACATGTATAAGTGTGTTTTATGTGTTTATGTCTATATATGTGCATATATATGTGTGTGTATTTATATATCTTTGTACATGTGTGTATAAGTGGGTGTATAAATCTATGTGAGTATATATGTCTATATATGTATATATGTATATATGTCTATATATGTGTGTGTATGAATGTGCAAGTGAGTGTATATGTGTGTATATCTATATATGAGTGTGTTTGTGTATGTGTGCACATATGTGTACATGTGTATATACATGTATGTGTCCATATTTGTGTGTATATAAGTGTGTATATATGTGTGTGTATGTATATATATCTATATATCTATGCATGTGTGTGTATATATGTGTGTGTGCATGTATATATGTATGCCTCCGTGTGCGCGCATATGCATGTGTGCATGTACATTTGTGTGCATGTGTGTGGGCACGTGTGCATGCATATATATGTGTACATGCATGTCTGTTCATGCGTGTGAATATGTGGGTGTGCTTATATGTGTAGGTGTGTGTGTGCATGTGTGTGTATATCTGTGTGTGCATGTGTGTGTACAGGTGCTTGTGTGTGTGTGTATACATATGTGCACTTGCTTGTGCATGTGCATATATGTGCGTCTGTGTAGTGTATGTATGTTTGGATGTGGGTGCATTTGTGTGTGCATGTGTGTGCCTGTATGTGTGCATGCATGTGTATATGTGTGTGTTCACGAGTTAGTGTGCGTGCGTGCGTCTGTGCCGGCATGTGTCTGGTTCCACACGTATCTGTGCGTGCGTGCATGTGCATGGGTATATGTGTGAGCAAGTGTCTGTGTTTCTATATCTATCTATATGTGTGTGTGTTTGCATGTGTGTGTATATGTCTTTAAATATTTGTATGTATGTACATGTGTGTATATCTGTGTATACATGTATTGTGTGTGCATACCTATGTGTTTGTGTGTATATGTGTGTACATGCATGTATGTGTGTACGTGCCTGTGTATGTGTGTATCTGTGTGTGCTTGCACATATACGTGTTTGTGCATGCATATATCTGTGTGCGTGTGTGCCTATATAGGTATGTGTGTACGTGCACATGAGTATCTGTATATAACTGTGTGCATACATGCATGTGTATGTCTGTGGGTATATGTTTGTGTGCGTATATATGTATATGCGTATATATAGGTGTGCATGTGAGCATGCATGTGCATGTGTGTGCATATGTTTGTGTGCATCTGTGTGTGCATGTATCTGTGTCTGCATGCGCATGTGTGTTTGGGGGGGGTGTCGGACTGCATGCATGTGTGCATGTGCACATGCAGATGTGTGTTTCTATATCTATATATGTGTGTTTGTATGTGTATATATGTGTGTATGTCTATATATGTATTGTATGTGTACGTGTGTGTGCACGTGGGTGCATATATGTATCTGAGCATGTGTGCTTGTGTGTGTGCGTGCATACGCATGTGCATATACATGTGTTTGTGTGCATGTGCGGCGCATGTGCATTTTTGTGTGTGTGCATCTGTGAATGTGCATGCATATATGTGTGCATGTGTGAGCATGTGTGTATGCATGCGAGTATGCATGTGTGCATGCATATATGTGTGTCTGTGTTCTTATGTATGTGTGCGCACGTATATATGTGTGTTTGCATATGTGCATGGATATGTTTGTGCATATGTGTGTGCCCATGCATGTGTTTGCATGTGTGTGCACATGCACACGTGTGCATGCATGTATGCATCTGTGTGCAAATGTGTATATTTGTGTGTGGGTATGCGTGTGTGTGTATGTGTGTGCATGTGTAGGTGCCCATGTGCACGTGTTTGTGTGTGTGTATGCATTTGCATGCGCTTGTGAATGTGTTTAAATATGTATGCACACTTGTATGTGTATGTGTGCGTGTATATGTTTGCATGTGCGTGCATTTGTGTGTATATGTGTGCATGTGTGTGTATGTATTTGTAGCTATGTGTGTGCGTATGTTTGTGCTTGTGTATATATGTATATCTGTGTGTGTGTCTGTTTCTGTATCTATATACGTGTGTATTTCTATATGTATATGTTCTATATGTGTTTGTGTGTGCATGTTTGCGAGC
Source organism: Crocodylus siamensis (assembly GCF_052110815.1). Classification (NCBI taxonomy): domain Eukaryota; kingdom Metazoa; phylum Chordata; order Crocodylia; family Crocodylidae; genus Crocodylus; species Crocodylus siamensis. The sequence goes on along the minus strand of NC_143406.1, from coordinate 4,810,454 downwards.
ATGCAAGTGTGCATGTGTGTATATATGTGTGCTTGTGTACGTGTGTTCTTGCATGTGTATGTGCATGTGCCCGTGCATCCATGCATGTCTATGTGTACATGTATCTACACAGGTGTATAGGTGTGTGTACTTTCGTGTGTGAGTTCATGCGTGAGTGAATATGCTTGTGTGCATGTGTGTACGTGTGTGTATATGTGGTTGTCTGTTTCTATAGCTATATATGTGTTTGTATTTGTATATGTATGTGTGTGCATGTGCATCTGTGTGCGTGCATATACGTGTTTCTGCATGTGTGCAAATGTCTGTGCATGCGTGTGCCTATATATGTTGTGTGCACATGCAAATGTGTGTGCATGTTTTAATGCATGCGTATATGTATATGTGCATGCATGTGCATATCTGTGTGCACATGTGTGCACGTGTATGTGTGCATGTATTGCATGCATGTGTATGTGTGCACGTGTATGTATGCAAACATATACATAATATGCATATATACATACATATGCACACGTATACATATATACACACATGTAGATATACATGTGTGTATATATGTTTGTGTATATCCATCTGTGTGCCTATATCTGTGTGTGTATGCTTGTTTGTGTATGTGTGTATACGTATGTGTGTATGTGTATGAGTGTGTGTGTGTATGGATATGTGTGTGTATATCTACATATAGTGTGTGTGTGTGAATGTACATGTGTCTGTATATGCCTATATATGTGTATGTGTCTGCATGTATATGTGTGAATATTTGTGCATGTATATATAAACGTGTATATGTGTGTCTGTGTATACACATGTATATGAGTGTGTGTATGTATATGAGTGTGTATGTGTTTACATGTGTGCGTGTATATATAGGCGTGTGTGTATATAGAGGTGTGTATGTAAGTTTGTGTATGTATGTATTTGTGTGTGTGTATACATGTATGTGGGTATATTTATGTGTGTATGTAAGTTTACATGCGTGTTTGTGCTATATGTGTGTATATAGACGTGTTTATATAGATGTGTGTATGTATATGTATATACTGTGTGTCCATGTGCAGAAGTATGTATATATTAGCTAGCATAACATAACACACACTAGCTGGCAAAACATTTATATATGTGTGTGTTTATATGTGTACGTGTGTATGTACATGTATCTGTGTGTGTATGTATGTGCATATATATTTTTGCATATACGTGTGCGTGTGTATATAGATGTGAATGTCCACAGACGGGTATGTTTTGCTAGGTCGCGTGTGCGCGTGCGCACAACAGCAGCCCCGTTGAATTCAGCGGCTCGGCTCGGCGTGCCGGCGCCCCGCAGCGACGCGCGCTCCCCCGCCCCCCCCCCCCCCCCCGGGCGGTGCGCGCGCAGGCAGCGGGGGACGCCGGCGCGCTGGTTCTCGCCCCGCCGTTGCCGGGCGACGCGGTACACAGAGGCGGGCGGGCGGGCGCGGGCCGCGGCACCCCGCGCAGCGCAGACCCGCACCTTCCGCGTCGCCTTGGGAAAGCGCCGGCGGAGGCCGGGGCTGCGGGGGCCCGGGGCCGCCCGGGGCCAGCTGGAAGGAGCGAGGGGGTAAGTGCAGGCGAAGCGTTCCCTGCTGCCCCCGCTCCGTGCGGAGCCCAGCACTGGGAGCAAGTTCCGGCGGGCCCCTCGGCATCGCCCTGTAGCTCGGGGCTGCCACTGTGCCTGCACAAGTCGCCCCCTTCTCCTGTGGGCTTGGTTCCTTTGTCCGGAGTTTCCTTCCCGCTTCCCTGCAGCTTCATGTGCGGCGAGAGAGCCTATGAGCTCCCAAATCCCCTCTGTCCAGCAGCGGGGCTGTGACCACGCCAGCGGTTGCAAGGCGCACGGCCGGTGCTTTAATTTTTTTTCACGCCCTTCTTCAAATGAAGCAAGCCAACCTGTTGCACTGGCAGTGTTTTTAAGCACCACGCTGCCTGCGTTTCCAGTGAAGTGTAGCCGCTTCTTTTTTCCACCCCACAATGGTTATTCCTTCTTGGCCTCCATTATGGTATTTGTATCCCCGCAGCACCAAAATAAATAGATACATAAATACATAGTTTCTGCAGTGCTTTTGGACGCAAGATTTGTCATAGGCGGCACAGGCAGATGTTTGTAAGAGCCCTTGGTTAAAATATTGGCAGCGTGCTGCAACTGAACCGTGAGAGATTTCCGAAAGAAATGTAAAACAAGGCTGTGAGCCTCGTGTGGAAACCACTTCCGGGGTAAGAGCCGAAGGTCAGACGCCGAATTAGGATTTAAACAGTTGATCCGCCTGTTGAGAGTCAATGTCATTTATACGATGCCAGCTACATAGAAGACCGGTTCTGCCGGCTATAGGTACGTTTCTACTCGGCCAGGAAGGTTCGATGTCTCAAAGCGACGCTGTTTTCTAGGCTAGGCTGCAAACGGGACAAACACATTTGCACCAAAGGACACCCATGCCTTTTAATGGCGTTCTTCAGAGATCATTTGAAATGCTCGTTTGGTGGTTTCTAAATATTTTCACTGAGTGCCTGACATGCAAATATTGCAATGTTATGCTAGCTAGCGAACAAGACAGGGTACTGGGCCAACCTGCCCGTATTGTTGGGATAGAAAGAACCAATACGAAAGGCAGGCGACTAAATGAAATAGCTAAAAGTAATTCAGTAATAGGGTTAGATTTGAATGTCAGTGGAAGACAGATGCCGACTTCTGTTAGGCTGTCACGAAATGCCTTTTCGACAATGTAGTGGTTATTTTAATCCCTTTAAATAAAAGATGAGGTTGTTTTCTGTGTTAGTTGATACTGTTCATTAGAGTCATTCAAGGTGTTTTGACATAAGTAATTGTAACAGTGTTCCAAGTAATCCTCACTTAATGAGTTTTTAAAACTGAAGCCTTACAGATAAAAAGGAGAGACAATGAGAGCCTTTTTAAAAAGTCCAGATGGTGTTTTTATGCTGAAATCAAAAGAAACGACTATAGGAAGACATGAAAATTCAGACATTGTTTTGAAGGTACGTGCATAAAACTAATTACAAATCTTGATGAGGGCGCACTGGGTTAGATCTGAACTGACATGCCACAGACAGCAGTTACGCCAAGCGGGAAAGTTCTTCATCTGTTACTTCGTAGTTAGCGTGCTTTCATGTATGCAATAGATATACCAGTCATTCATTTTTATTGCTGCTGGCTTGTATGTTTTGGTCAAATTCAGTCTAAAATAAAAATGAGGAAAAAAAGCACAAGAATAAGCTTGCCAGAATATACTAAATAAAATAGAAAAAGAACACACCGCATTTTGCCCACGTGAATGATCAGCTGACATGGGTGACTTCCTCGGAGTCCAACGAGATTTTAATTCAAGAGTAGCTGGACTTGAACTCACTAAAACGCTGATTTTTCTGATCCATATTTCTAGACACTTTTTCATACTGCCAATGAAATTGTTGACACTTTTTTTTTCACCTAGTCTTGGTTTCAGTCTGTAGGTGTGGAAGAGCACCATGCAGTCATTGAATTCAGTGATTCAGAAAACAGTCTTGTTCTTCGAGATTTCAACTCTCTTCACGGTACATTTGTTAACGATTGCCAAATACAGAACGCAGCAGTGAGAGTGGGTCCAGGAGATATTCTGCGCTTTGGTTCAGGAGGAACGTTCTATGAGCTAGCGACAGAAAACGCTCCCCAGGTAATGTCCAATGAACTGATCGCTGCTTCATCATTTTTAAGGTAGCTGCTTATGAATGTTTTCTCCAGATTTGAAGTCCTGGTGCTCTGAGACTTGGTAGGAATTTTTCCGGAGCCTGGAGAAATGTTGTTTGTTGATTCACACACTTAAGCCCGTTCAAAAATAAAGCCTGAATTCTGGAGGTTTTGGTTACATATGTATTAAAGCAAAAGAAGACAGTTAAGTAATTCTGTGATCGTATACCAAATGATCAGATCCTGAATCTGTTCGGTCCCCCTTTCTCAGCCAGTTCTCCTACTGACTTTAGATGACAGTGCAGAATTAAGGCACTTTAGGTATGTACCGAGTTACTTTTATTAAACCCAACTTCTTATGTTAATGGACCACGAAAATAAAACAGTAAGATACATTCTTTTACTATTATTAGTTTCCTGTTTTGTGTTCTGCATTCTTGTAATTTCTTCATTTCTTGTTCTTTTTTTTCCTTATCAACTTATCTAGTTGCCTTTCTCCTTTTTCACCACTGGCCTTGTTTCTTTTATGCATTGCAATAGTGTCTATGAGCCTCAGTCAAGGATCGGGACCCCGTGGTGCCAGGTGCTATACAAATACAGGACAAAGAGCTGGTGCTTGCCTTACGTTGTATTCTTTCTTCTTCCTTTTGCCCTTTTCTGTGCGTGCTCCATGTTCCCTTTCTCTGATACTACTACTTGCTCTCTTAGTAGTCCAGTGGGTGGATTTTAGGAGTGTACTGGTGGACGGTGAGAGCCTTCTAGGTCTGGTTGTACTTCTGATTCTAGATATAAGATTTCATAGATTTCATAGACATCAGGGCTGGAAGGGACCTCGGGAGATCATCGAGTCCAGCGCCCTGCCCAAAGGGCAGGAAGTCAGCTGGGGTCATAGGATTCCAGCAAGATAAGCATCCAGTTTACTCTTGAAGGTGTTCAATGTAGGTGCTTGAACCACCTCCGCTGGCAGACTGTTCCAGACCTTGGGGGCTCAGACAGTAAAGAAATTCTTCCTTATGTCCAGCCTGAAACGGTCTTGCAGGAGTTTGTGACCATTCAACCTCGGTATAAGGGCATTTCTAATGAATAGAAATTTAGTGTGATCACCCTACTCCAAAAATAGATTAAACATCTGCTTTTTGTTTAAATCTGCTTTTTTTTCCCCAAGTTTGTAAAGCTGGTTCTGGTTTTGAGGTGAGTTGCGTTTCGCTTGGAGGAGCCTCCCCTGTAAAATGCCAGGAATAAATGCTCACAGATCTCTTGTGTGCAGGGCCTGGAAAATAAGAAATCTTTAGCTCCCCCTACTGAACAAACTCACCTCTTCATCTGGAGATTTAAAACCTTTAAGCATTCTCTTCCCAAAATGCTGACTGGAGTGCAAAAAGAAGCAGGCCTTAGAAAACGTCTCAATTTTTAAAGTAGTATTTTTTTAGAGGTACAGAATAACCAAACTGACCCCTTTTACCACTGTCTTCAAAAGCTATAGGGTAAAAGGAGCTGATTGTAGAAAACAGTTGTATTTTAAATTTTTCATACAAAGGCACTTTATCCCTTTTCAAACCCAAAAGTGAACTTGGATCATTTTTACTTCCTTTACTTGATGACAGTATCACTCATGTCCATAGCACAATGCAGGAGATTGGTGTGCCTCAGCAAAAGGCACGGCGTCCTCTGTGCAAAAGGCAGAGACAGCCTTGCTCATGGTATAAAAAAGTATTCACAGGTACAGGAAAAATGACATTAAAACATAAATGTAATATATAATGATAGAAAACCAGCATGGTATAGTGAAGTAGGGTCACCAAACTTTTGGGACATTTATGTTGGAAAGAATTGATGCGAACCAGTAATATTTGTATTGCCCTACATCTTGAATTTCTCAAGGAAATGCAGCTTCTTTGAAAAGGGTAAAAACAATCATGTCGATTCAGGGCTTTTCTTTCTCCTTTATTTGAGGAGAAATGCATAGGGACAACTATAGTATTACAATACATTGCTAGTCCCAGACTGCAAAGACAAATACTGTCGAAGTACAATTTTTAACAGAGGTGGGTTAATGGGCCCATAGCCTCTATCACTCAGGCTAATGCTGGGCATGCTGAATACAGTGATTCTCAATCAGAGCCTGTGGTACCCTGGGCTCCTGCCAGATCCTTTGAAGGGTGCAACAAGGTACAGACAAGCACCGGCTCAGGCTTGTCCCTGCCTGGCCAATTGCCCACCCCCATTCCCTGGTTCCTCTACAAGGAGGTAAGCACGGTAATATAGAAACGATTTTTCAAAATAGGGTGCCACTCAATTCACAAAAATTATGGAGGCGTGCCTCGAGTCCAGCGAGGGGTGCCTGAAGTCCAAAATGGTTGAGAACTGCCGATCTAGACCGTTATCTCTTTTTTGTCGTAATTGTACAGGTTAATCACATCTTTTCAAATATTAAAACTGGCAAAGATGTTGAATTGCAGCATCTTGACCAGAACAAATGTAGCATCTTGAAATTACAAATGCATTTGAAAAGTAAACCGAGAGCCTTTTTGTTTTTCACCTGGTAACACCTGAGCATCACAAACACCTATGCAGAGCAGGGAGCTGAATTCATATTGCTGCATTAGGTATGTGTGATGTTATAAACTCATGCAAGAAAAATACTAAACCCTGAAATGTTCTTATTGGCCAGAATATTTTCATACAGTTTGCTTCAAAACGTATTTGTAATTTTAAAATGTTTTAATGTATTCTGTTTATATCCTAGGATGTGTGTGTGTTGTGTAAAGCATTTCAAGGACGAACCTTGTCCTTTTTCTCCACTGTTGGCTATTTAAAGAAGACTGAGAAGAGGGCAAATATACAGTTCAGCATTTTGTGCTATGTCATTTCCTTACTCCCGAGAGAATTTTTGGTATTTATTTTCCACAACAACTGAAAGCAAAAGCTAAACTCTGAGTAGCTGATAAGCAAACTCTTAGTGATAAACAGATTTCATAGTTCATGGTTTCATAGTTTCTAGGGTCAGAAGGGACCTGAACAGATCATCCAGTTCGACCCCCTGCCATGGCAGGAAAGAGTACTGGGGTCAAACACCCCCAGGGTAGGAGCCAGCACCACTTCTCTTGGAAGCTGGTTCCAGACCCTAGCCGCCCTGACCGTGAAGTCGCGCCTCCTGATATCTAACCTAAACCTACTCTCTGCCAGCTTGTGACCGTTATTCCTGGTCACTCCTGGCGGTGCTCGGGGGAATAGGGACTCCCCCAATGCCTGCTGATCCCCCCTGACTAGTTTGTAACAGGCCACTAGATCCCCTTCAGCCTTCTCTTTTGCAGGCTGAACAGGTTCAGGTCCCGTCGCCTCTCCTCATAGGGCCTGCCCTGCTGTCCCCTGATCATACGAGTGGCCTCCTCTGGACCCTCTCCATGCTGTCCACATCCCTCCTGAAGTGTGGCGCCCAGAACTGCACACAGTACTCCACCTGCGGCCTGACCAGTGCTGCATAGAGGGGGAGGATCACTTCTTTGGACCTGCTCGAGATGCATCTGTGGATGCAGGACAAGGTACAGTTGGCATTCCTGACTGCCTCCCCACACTGCCGGCCCATGTTTATCGTGGAGTCAGTGATGACCCCAAGATCCTTTTCCGCCTCCATGCTGATAAGAGGGGAGTTCCCCAACCTGCAGGTGTGGTGCCGGCTGTTCCTCCCCAGGTGCATCACCTTGCACTTGTCTGTGTTGAAACCCATCCTATTCTCGTCTGCCCACCCTTGTAACCTGTCTAGGACTGATTGTAGTCTGTTGCATCCTTCCAGTGTGCCCACGTCCCCCCACATCTTAGTGTCATCAGCAAATTTGAACAGGGTGCTTTTTACTTCCTCATCCAAATCACTGATGAAGATGTTGAACAGTGCGGGCCCGAGGACTGAGCCCTGCAGGACCCCACTGCCCACGTCCTTCTTTTATTTAAAAGGATAAAATAGACAAAATATTGTTTGATTCACCAAGCACGTATCTTTTTCCAGCTGCAGCTACTCCACAGCCAAGAGATTCTTTCAACCTAGCCCTTTTCCTTTTTTGAAAAATCAGTACAGTCGTGTCATGCAGAGCGGTTCTTTGCCCAAGAAGCATAATGTCAATGCATAAGAATAGAAGGAATACTAAAGTACAGGGATCAGTACTAACCTTTGCTACAAACTTGGGTGACTTCTAGAAGAGATGCATGGTCCGCCCTTTCTGTGGAGAGATGTGTGTTGATGGCAACACTTGATTTCATGGGCCGTGCAGCGGGTAAAAGCCCCATACTTCACGCCTGCAAAATTCTGGGTGGTTTCCTGTAGGCAAGAGATGTTTTGAACAACATGGTTACTAACTGCGAGTGCAGCTGTTCCTTCGCCATACATCCCTCCTTTTCTAGAAATGAGCTACCTCGATGGCTTAGGATTAAGGGTGGGTTCTGGTTTAATACTGACCTAGAAATCGGATATACGGTAGGATGAATACTGCCAAAACCACGTGGGCTGTTTTCATTGGATTTCAACCACGCTCACTGCACTGTAGGCCTCTTTTTAGTCTTGGATTTGATTGTCCATCATTCTTAAGGATTACTTACCTCTACTCTGTGTCATTTATTTGAAATGGAGGGCTCTCAGGCTGGATACATCTGATCTCAAGTCACATGTCCTGCAGGCAGCTTTGCTTCAGAAGATTCCCTAGAAGGATCCTTAACCTTGAAGTGACTGACACAACCCAGCCCTGTTGAAACAAAAGAAACGCATGTCTTTGTAATCAGCTAGAATTCTTGAATCTTTTCAATAATGTGAAAACTAAAGGAAAACTAGTACGTATTCTGATGAAGCCCATGGCAAAGTCTTGCGCAAAATTTGTTAAGGAAGCCATGACCTAATTCAGCCAAGTACTTCAAAACATGCCTAACTTTAAGCATGTGGATTGCCCCGTTAATTAGAGTTTGGCTTCCACTACGGTATAAGGTACCAGTTTATGTCTGAATGCCTGAGGAATGTCTGTATTAATTCTAAATATTCATGCACAGTTTGGATGAGTAAAATTAACCTTTGCTTGGAAATGTGGGTGATTGCTGAGAGAGATTCATGGGCCAAGCACTCTGGATAAAGCTGCTATGTATTAGCTGAACAAAGATCTGACATTTGGCAGATGGACCCAGTGATTTAGGTTAGCTAACAAGGCTGTAGAACAACTTGGTGAAGCTACGTTGAGTGGGTGCAGCAGGATGAAAACCAAACGTCAAAGTTGAAAATTGCAACATAAAATACGTTGATTGGAATTATTTTTCTTAAGTATTTTATTTTGTGCTCTGTATAATATTGCATTCTCTTGCCCCATGTAGATGTCCTGTCCATCACTGAAACGTCGCACAGCATGGTCTGGGCAACTACAGTTCGTTGCAGAGACAAAACTTTATGCCCCTTCAACCGGTCCTTCTCAGCTTCCTTTTCTCCAGTCTCAGCAATCAGCTGGTGTTCACAACAGTTGGGTGCCCGGAGCAAATGGCACTGCACCCTGTCCGCCTGTCAGAAAACGACCTGTAAGTGCGCGGGGCAGAATGATGACAGCTGCTTGCTCTCCAGATGCATTCAACAGGCCTCCGGCAGCCAGACAAGGTATTTCTTGTGCTTTTGTTAGCTCTTCTATACAACAGTAAAACTGACAAATGCTTCCACACAAAATGATATATTTTTCTTTTATGTCTGGCGGTAATAGAACTGAAATAGAATCTGGGACTGGGACCAATTCTTCTCTCAAACCAGTTTCTCGGGGATATAATTCTACTAACTTTAGTGGAGATGTGTTGGTTTATATTAATAAATGATAGGTGAATTAAGCGTGCAGACCTGACCTAGTGTCCTCTGAAGTCAGCAGAAGACTTAGCATTGTCTCCAGTGGGTATCGGAATAGGTCCATAGTACAGTTCTGCTGTTTGCTTTAGCAATGAGAAATATTCATTGCTTCAGCTACCTGGCATGAAATTATCTCTGGCTTTTGTATGTGAGGGTGGAACTTGCACAGTTATACTACATGCTGTATTTTTCTTTGGTGATTCACTCAACAACTATAATCTGTTGGTTGGAATAACCTTCCACTACCTCCCACCCCATTTTGATCTGTGGTTATCAGTTCTTTTCACTTCGAGAAAGTTAAATATGGAGTCATATCTTGCATAGATTTCCTTTGTCCTTGGAACAAGACAGTGTCACAGTCATAGCCAAAGCAGGTTTCTGGAGTTGTAATCCCAACTACAACTGAAGAAGCTGAATCTAAAGTTTTAACTAAGGTTGGCCAACATAAACCGACCTGCCAGCAAGATTTTGTGCTGTTCTGTAATAGGGATTTTGTAGCATCTCTAATGTACTGTTGCAGGGGTCAGCAAAATAGCCCGCAAATTAGACCTGACTCACGAAGCGATTCCACCTGAACTGCAAACCTAGGATATCAGCAGTAACATGAATTCAGTGGCAGAGAAGGTGCTGACTGGGTCAAAAGTACAGCAGGGAAAGAGGTGGTGGCTCACCTTCGGAGCGAACTGTGCTACTTTGGCCTGCCACTCCTAAAAGATTGCTGGCCCCTGCACTACAGCATTGTATACATCTGATGTTGGTTTTTCTTTTTCTTGGGGGTTTTTTTGTATGCAGTAATATGCAAAATTAGAAAAATGGCAAATCCCCAAATTGAAATGTTCCTAAATGTTGCAGACACTAAGGTGCTGCAGTTATGTTAGTCCAACATCAAGGCTGTGATCGAAGACTGCACTTAAGCATGTGCATAACTTAAAGTTAATTTCTAATGCAGTTAATTGGACTTAAATACTTGCTTACTTAATACATGTGTAAGTGTTTTCAGGAATAGGGATGGATTTGAAACTTGTGCTTAAATGTTTACCAGAATTGGGGCCAAAGTGATCCATATGCTGTAAATGACAATGTTATAGTTAATATAGTCATAGTTATTCATACCCCATATGTCATTGCATTATAGCGGAAATATGCATAGTTAAATAATGCTACATATTCAGAAAAACCTGCAGTCATTATACCTACTCCTTAGCTTGGCAAATTTTCACATATAAAACCTGTATTATTCTTCACTGGTGATGCCGTGCGTTTGTGTCAATGAGTGTTGTTTTAGTACGTGTTGAAATGTATTTTTTGTTTTCTTTTTTGTGGTGGCTTGGATAAAATTAAGAAATATGGAAATGGTGGTTAGTTTAGAAAGCTTGTAGATACACTAAACAGATAAAGATGAATTAATCATATTTGGAACAGCTTCACTCTATGTTATTGTAAAGGCAAAAAAACCCTTCCTATTATAATTTAATCTTTTTTAATTATTAGTTTTGACAAATGTACCAGGAAACAGTCACTCTGGAGCAACTGGAGTTCCATTCTCAAGAATTAATACTGTGGATTTACTTCTTCAGGAAAAGGTAACACACAAGCATAACTGCATGGTAGGTAATTAGAAGTACTGTTATCTCAACAGGAACATATTACATGTCAGGACAACTTAGTAAGTAAATGAAGCAGAGATGCCATATAAATAGCATGTGTAAATGGGTGGTGATGATGTTTTCTTCACTTACATCAAGGCACAGTAACTGAGTTCAAATGGACTACTCACATAAAGAAAGGAGTTGTCCTGGAGCTGGCGGATTTCAGAGTGAGGATATGTAGAGCATCTAATACGAGTACCTGACAATTATTACTAAAGTTATTTAATATCACCATGTTTTCTCGCATAAAACACAGCCCCAAATATAAGCTACTCCTCCTTTTTGAAAGGCAGAATGAAAAGAAATGATTTTTCCAGAGTCATGTTTGCATAGAGCAGGGACAGAGCTTAACTTCAGCTGAATCGCCTTCCCTTTCTAGCATAACTTAAAGCTGAATCCCTAGCTACTGCTGAAGACTGGTTGTCCATGGGTGGATCTGTAATTCTGAAAAGAGCTGAAGAGGCTGTGTTAAACAGCTAAAGAGGCTGAGCTAAAGAGTCTGCGATATTGGGAGAGACCAGGAGCAGCTGGCAGATAGCAAAATTGCCTTAGGAGAGATGATTGTGAATGCATCTTGGGTGAAGAGTAGTGAGCCGTTATGTCAATTGACTCCCTCAGCTACTTGAACAGTGATATTACAGCTGCTGCACCAGGATGCTTCCAATCTTTGCCTGAAAGTCAGCTTCCCTGCTTAAGACATGCATCCTAGTCTTGGCGGGACTGATTTTGGGGGGGAAAAGCACATGCAGTATGAGAAAAAATATGATATATTGTATAGTACTAGAAAGCTCAGGCATAGTATTTTGTAGACAGAACATTTACAGGAAATTGTAGTGGAAATAATTCAAAACCTTTTTTGGAACATGTCCAGCATTGCATCTTCAGCTGTATATAATAGTCCTAATTTAATCTGCCCTCAGGATGAAGCAATTCTAAAACTGGAAAATGAAATCAGTCGTCTTGTGGGTCTTGAAAGCGAGTCCAAACATAAAGATACAGTGATAGCAAATCTTCAGGATGAAATTGCAGTGATGACAAAGAAGATGGCTCAGGAGGCTGCTAGGAATGATGTTGAGTTTACTCAGAAACTACTCAGCTTTGAGCAAGATATTGGAGCAAAAACAGAAGAGATTAAAGCCTTGAAAGAGCAGGTATTAAAGACTTCAAGGGATGTCTGTTTGCTTTAAGATTCAGATTTCTCTCTGAAGTTCTGCTGTTTGCTTTAGCAATGAGAAATATTCGTTCACAGGTGCAAGAAGCAACTTACTGCTGGACCTGCAAAAGATTAGAGCAAAGAGAATATTTTTTTCTTTCGGTTTACTTACTTTGTGTACGGACACCCCTCTAGAAATAGATACTTCGGTTGTTTCTGTTGTACAAGGAGATGGTTAGCTCCCCCAATTATTTGTGTGGGTCTTTTATATAAACGCAGGATAGAGGAGACGCTTTTAAAATAGGAAAACTGGGGGTTGCAGTGGACAATAAGGTGAATATGAACCAACAGTGCACCCTGGGTGTGAAGAAGGCTAATGGCATACTGCACTGCATTAGTAGGAGCATGGCCAGCAGATCAAGGGCAGTGATTCTCCCCTGTATTTGGCGCTGATGAGGCCACATCTGGAGTATTGTGTCCAGTTTTGCGCCCCCCCCCCCCCCACACACACACACTACAGAAAGGAAGTGGACACACTGGAGAGTGGAGGGCAGCAAAAACAGTCTGGGGGCTGAGGCACATGACTGGTGAGGAGAGGCCAAGGGAAATTGGATGATTTAGTCTGCAGAAGAGAAGACCAAGGCGGGATTTGATAGCAGCCTTTAAATACCTGCAGGATGGATCCAAAGAAGATGGAGCTGGGCTGTTCTCAGTGGGGGCAGATGGCAGAACAAGGAGCAATGGGCTCAAGTTGCAACAAGAGAAGTTGAGGTTGGATATTAGGAAAAGCTCTCTCACTAGGAGGGTAGTAAAGCACTTGAGAGGTAATCGAGTCTCCATCCTTGGAGGCTTTCAAGACCTGGCTACACAAAGCCTTGGCTGGGATGACGTAGGTGAGGCTGGTCCTGCTTTGAGCAGGGTGCTGGCCTAGATGTGACCTGCTGAGGTCCCTTCCAACCTCGTTTCTGTGATTCTATAGACTATCACTGTGAAACCATGCAAACTGGTGTAATGTCTGAGGCATGTTTATTATCTGAAATTCCTTTTTAATATACTTTTATAGATTGGATTTTAAATATACAGCATCTCTTTTAAAATATGCAAATATGCAAAGAACAAGAGAAGAGCAATACTTTAAAAACTGGATACAAAGTAGGATTGTATTTGTGTCATCTGTTGGTGATTGTTTTCCGTAAGCTGTCCGCGGCTGCGGTTTTCTTTTCTGTTGCAAGGACATGTTGCGGATACAGCTGTCCTTCTCACAAATGCTGCTAAACCAGTGAATTCCCTCCTTCCAACTTTCTAATAATCCCCTTTGAATTAGGCTCAAAAAACCAGTTATCTCAGCAGTGGGAAATGTATATTTCCTTTCTTTGATTGTCTCTCAGACCATGATAGGGAGAGCTACACAGCTAAGTAATGTGCTTGATCTTTATTTGCAACAGAACATTTTCTTTTTTTATCATTTTTAGCTGTTTTTCTATATAAAAGCTGCACATATTAACAGCTTTTAAACTACACATATTTCTGAAGGTTACTTTGTTAGAATTTTCTGCCAGTGTACAAGCCATACATTCCCTATCTAGATTGTTGATTTTTGTCTCTGCTCTTTACATTTGATTTTTGATGTGAACAGTTTGGAAGTTTAGTTCAGTTTGGATAAGTTGTCAGGCTTTTTTATATGCGTATATAAACTGTCATAAGCTGTGTGTGTGTGTGCGTGTGTGTGTGTGTGTGTCTGTGCGCACGCGCGTGCATGTATAAGCTGTCAGGCTTTTATATAAATATACAAACCCTCTCAGCCCTGAAGAATTGGGCTGGAGATCTTGGGAGAGCAATTTCTCAAGTGAAGACTGATACTTGCTTTCTCCCCTCAATCTGGAAATGTAGCAAGAACATTTTGTCTTATGTTAATGCATCCCTTCTCCTTGTGGGTCCATCCAAACTGGGCAGAGTAGATGTGAGCATACATGAAAAAGCCAAACAAAAAGCTCATCATCCTGTTTCGACACTCGGGGGAAAAAAAAGTTTGGTTCAAATTTAATACAGAGGTAGGTTTCTGAGACTTAGGTTGGTTCAGCCGTTTCCTATTTAAGGTGACCAGTAATTCATTTGGACATATTTTGTAGATAAGCAATCTTCAGAAAGGCTCCAGTCAAGTCTTGTGCTATTCTCTCTTGGAAAAAGATCAAGAAATTGCGAACTTGAAAAAAGAGGGTGAGAAATTAAGGAAGGACCAAACTCTGACCACAGGTATATTTTCTGTGACAGTTCAGGAGAGTAATATTTAGAACAAGGGTCAAAATATAATTTATAAGGACGGTATTTTTTTAAAAATCCAATACTTGCAAACTTTTCCTGCGAGAAATGATTCTCAGTGGCTATCTGGATCTTATCAAATTATTTGTACTTTTTCTGTTTCTTGAAGACTTTCTAATCCTTTATGACCTGTGAAATAATGGAGTAGAAATAAGGAACAACTGGACCTAAACTGTAGTGTTGGTTGGGGCAGATAGTTGTTGTTTTTTTTATAATTCTTTTTTTTTTCTTTTGAAATAAATTATTTGGTCACCAAAAACCAGACTGCCAACTTGCCTAAATCAGTTTTATCTCTACTCAGTTTAGTGGAACTTGGAGGGGGAGCTGTAAAGGGACAAAAAATTGGAAGTATAATTGGATGCAGATAAATTAAAAAAAAATTAAACTGGGAGAAGGTTGTTATTTTTGTACAGCTGCTGAAGGTCAGTGTCCAAAGCTTTGGATATCTATAGCAGGTTCTGATTTTAAAGACTATAAGCCATTTTCCAGCCTGCCTTTATACAGTGAGTTAACAATCAAAAGGGCTTGGCTGTTTGCACAAAATATTTGGTATTTTTCCTCAAACAGCATTTCACAATACGGTCCCGTTAGCAAAAACATTTCATTTCATCTTAGTTTTCCAAAAGTAAACAGGATATTTAATATATCCTGACACGGGTCCTATGTTTCAAAACAAATCATCATTTTTCAAGAAAAACTGAGCTGTAAGAGAGTTATTCTTATTGACTATGGTGCATGCTCCAAAGCACTGAATTCCCTGAGAAAAATAGCCCCACTGCATCACTCCCAGAATTTATACTCTAAATCTGAATATGTTTTCTAACTCAGATATTTTTAAAATACAGTGAATCATTTTTTCTCCTTCAGTGCTTAAAGGGTTTTCATAACCAAGATGCTTTAGCATTCTTTGACCTAAATTCTGTTCTTCACAGGCCTGGTGACTAGTTTGCAAAAAGACATTTCTGTAAAGCAGCAGAAAATACTGCAACTGAGACTGGATGCAGATAAATTAAAGAAGGAAAACAGGGAGAAGGATAATCAGCTTGCACTTGTTTCTGCCAAGGTTAATGCTCATACTTATTTACTCTTTTACTTACCATCTTGCAAGTGGTTTAGGAAAACATATAAATGAAATGTGCTTAATAGATTTTAGCAGACTTATACCAGGGACAGATTTGGCCCAGTACCTGTAGTTTCTGTATTTGTAGGATATTTCACTACCAGACAAGAAGTGAAGAGTCAGGGAGACTTTTATTCCCAGAAGGCATGGTAGTATGCATCTCTATAGATTTCATAGATTCATAGACATTTGGGCTGGAAGGGACCTCGGAAGATCATCGAGTCCAGCCCCCTGCCCCAGGGGCACGAAGTCAGCTGGGGCCATAGGGTCCCAGCAAGATAAATATCCAAATGTGTCTTGAAGGCGTTCAAAGTAGGTGCTTGAACCACCTCCGCTGGCAGACTGTTCCAGACCTTGGGGGCTCGGACAGTAAAGAAATTCTTCCTTACGTTCAGCCTGAAATGGTCCTGGAGAAGTTTCTAACCATTCGACCTAGTCATCTCTTGGGGTGCTCTGGTGAACAGATGTTCCCTCAGATCCTGGTGGTCACCCCTGCTAAACTTATAGGTGACCACCACATCACCCCTGAGCCTGCACTTTTCCAGGCTGAAGAGTCCCATGGCTCTCAGCCTGTCGTCATAAGGTCTGTTTTCCTGACCTCTGATCGTGAGCGTGGCTCTTCTCTGGGCTCTCTCAAGCTTCTCCACATCCTTTTTGAATTGTGGAGCCCAAAACTGGATGCAGTACTCCAGCTGCAGCCTCACCAAGGCTGAGTACAACGGGAGAATGACGTCCCAGGATTTGCTCGAGAAGCATCTCTGGATGCAAGCCAGCGTTTTGCTTGCTTTACTAGCTGCAGCATCACACTGAAGGCTCATGTTCATCTTGTGGTCAATCATGACCCCCCAAGTCCCTTTCATCCATAGTGCTAGCCAGTGTAGCACTGCTGAGCCTATAAGCATGCTGTGGGGTTTTCTTCCCAAAGTGGAGAACCTTGCATTTTTTGGTGTTAAACACCATCAGGCTCTTGTCCACCCATTTCGTGAGCCTGTCAAGATCTGCCTGGATCACCCTCCTGTCCTCAGGTGTGAATGCTTTACCCCCAGAGTTTGGTATCATTGGCAAACTTGGCCAGTCCACTTCTGATACCAATGTCTACATCATTAATGAAGATGGTGAACAGTATAGGCCCTAGGACAGAGCCTTGGGGGACCCCACTGGTCACAGGGCACCATCACGACTGACTTCCGTCAACCACCACCCTCTGGGTCCGACCACGTCCATAGACTGGCTACATAAGCTGTATATATGCACACGCTAACTAAATAAGATATACCTTCATCATATAATGCTACTTTTCAATTTACTCTCTTCAGTTTCTGTATTAATCTCAGATTATCAAGGTGATTCAGGATTTTTGTCTGCTTCTGGCACTTTGAAAACTTTCCTGCTCTTCAAGATGAATTCCACTGAATAGCACTGTTTCCTGCTAAATGTATACTCCATTATTGCAAGCCTGGTAAAAATGTCAAGCCATAGGACTTTATAGACTTGCCTGCACCAACAGAGGACTATGCTAATGAATGCTACAGTGAAGCACTCCAGGAAGCTGCTCTTGGATCATTTCAAAAACTGTATATCTAATGAAAATGTGCCAAATCCTAATGTATAAACTTGGGCCAGAAAGCCCTGCTAATGACCTGTTACACCTATAACTACCACCTTTCATGAAGGAGTAAGTGGTTCGTTCAGAGTGTATCCATTAGGCTGTGTTGCCTGAGTTTTTGAATTTGGTGAATTCTACTTATTTGACACCCTGCTGTTTACTTCACCGGTGCTAAGACTTCCTCTGCACAAACTGTGCAATGCCAGATTGAAATGATTTTGCAGCTGGTATTCGGGTGTGTTCAACAGAGTATATTAATAGTACCATGATAGCTTCCTTCTTTTCTCCTCTTGATTAGCAAACACACTCGGTATTTAGATTGGGCCGATTTGTGACTCTAGGCTGGGTCTAGACTTTTATTTAGCTGGCGCCTATATTTTTCTTCCTCTCCCTGCTTCCTGCTTTGCTGCTTGTTTGTAGCCATGCTCATTTGTAGAGTCAGTGGTGCCAACTTCAGTATTTGGGGGGCTTTCTGGGAGCTGTGGCTGCTATCACTGTTTCCAGCATCCTGGCAAATAGCATCTGACAAAGTAGGCCATTGCCTACAAAAGCTTATGCCTCTCTGAGCCAGTTTGTCTCTGAGGTGTCCCCCCACCCTGCCTTGCTGTCTGCTTAATATCAGACTGAGACAGATAGCCACCTCTCTCTAGCATCCCAGGGAAGGGCCACAGGGCTGCCCAGTGCCATGCCTATTTGCCAAAGGGCAAACCAGCTGCTCACTGGCAGATTTTCTGCATGGGTGGAGCTGGACATGAAAGCTTTGAGCTCACTACAGCCTCCCATGAAGTAAAGCATTTCTCCAGCCAGGCCGGGCACTTTAGCCAAAAGTCAAAGGGAAGGAAAGGGAGCAGAACTGACTGCGTACACGTGAGCACATGTTTGTGTTCCTGCCTAGGTGGGAATGAAAGCCAGATCAATTTTTTTTTCTGAAGTTGAAGGTGGGAGGACAGGGGCCAATTCTTTGAGCATGGACTCTGGCACACCAGAGCCCCCACTTTTTCTTTTGTCCTCTTGGATGCCACTGGGAGAAGTCATGTGGCTACTGTTGCAGCATGGTCTCACAAAGCCGCTATTGCTGCTTCATCATCATCTGGTACCTGACATCTCCTGAGAGGGCAATTGCACAGATATTCTCCAGTAGGAAACAGTCTTCTTCTCTCGGAGGCCTGCATTTGATATTTATTCAACTCCCGGGCCCTGCTTTTGAGCTTTGGCATACCAGAGTTTCAAACAGCTTTCCCTTAGTGATTTTCTTTTTCCCCTCTGAGATGCAGAGCCTGATCCATGTCAGCTGGAAGTCAATGGAAATGTGATGATGAGGGCCAGATACGTAGGTTTATTTGTAGAGCTGGCATGCTGCATAGTCTTTCGATGGCTTCTGCTCTTACAGAGCTGCCTGTTTCCATCCAAGGTAACTCTTCCTTCCACTTGCTGTCCTCTAACATCCAGTCCCTTTCTGAGCCCTGGTGCTCCTCAGGAATTGAATTTACATGTATCATCATACATAATGAGAGTGCTCACATTAAATTATTTCCAAACATGTTAGCCATAAACTGCTGAAATACAATCAAACTGCTGTGTCCCACAGCCGAATCCAATTATCATCCATGATCATCTTAATATCTGTTCTTCAAGAAAACTGCCAAAACATTCCCCCTTTTTATATGTCAGCAAAGCTGTTACCTTTCGCTCTACTCGCATCTCTTGCAAAACCATGTCATCTGTAGAACAGTCTCAAAGTGAAGAACTATTAATTGCTTTTGGCCAAGGAGTGTGCCTGAATATTTTAACTGTTTTGTAGTTCAAACAGAAAGTGGGGGACTGTGAAGAAGACCTGAATAGAAAAAAAACCCAGCAACACGTACTGGATCCAAGAAACATTCACAGCTTTCCTGCTCACACACTCACATATCCTTCATTGCAGATCATTCTCCCTTAACTCCTCCCAGGCTTTACTGGAGCACAGTGCAGGTGGAATTATGCAAGGTTATATTGAAGAGGAGAGTGCTCAACGACTGGTACATGAGCCACAGTGTCCTGTAAAGAGTTTGAAAGGCTGGGATTTCCACAGTTTCACAGGGCACGATGGGAGAATTCCTAAAGAGCAGGCAGCTGTAACCGCGAATTACCACTAGGTAATCAGTAACCCACCCTATTTGCCTTTAACGACATTAATATATTTGCTCTCCTTTTCCTTTGCATTTTGGATCAGCGTCTACGATTTTTAAGGTGGATGGTTTGAGAGACCCGTTACTGCGGGGTTTAGTGAAAAAAACAGCTACGTTCTTAAAATAGCAGGCCTCTGAGTTCTCCGTGTGACTCAGTGTGGCTGCAGTTCCCTCGCCGAAAATCTGCTGCGTTTCTGTACATTGTGAAGTCTGTGGGAGTCGATAGAACTTCACAGTTTGCAGGAGAAGCTCGGTATTTCTCAGCATCCGCTCTCCGCAATCTGTACTCCTGGTAGCGCTGTAGAAGACCTGCCAGGATCTTTCACCTTGCACAGAGTCAACTGCACGTATCCAACACTCTCTTCAAGCTGGTGGTATTGGAGGCCTGGGTTTGCAGCCCTTACCCATGCAAGAAGCCAGTCCCTTGATGCCAGTGAGATTACTTCTGAGAGGCAACTGGGGAAAGCCCTAGGGACTCTGGGAAAAGCAAGATTGCAGAATGGATGCACTGAAAGGCCTGCGACACTTCAGCCTTCTCCTTCTCACCTAGCTGCATCTTAGTAGTGGGGAGAGAGACAGAGCAGACCGTTTCTTTTATCAGGTCACGATGCAGCTGTTTCCATGCAGAAAGCATCTGGTCCTTGCCTATATTTGCATTCCAGCACATCCCTCCTGCGCAGAGCTTGTCAAGAAGCCACTTCGTGAGTTTAGGAAGAATCAGGGCATAAAACCTCTTTGCCGAGTGCTTTTATACTATGCCTCTGGGCTTTCTGGAGTGTGCCTATACACACACACCTGGCAATCAGAATTTGGCTCTCAGCTACCTCCACCTTTATGGACACAAGTGATTTCTCTAGACGGCTTCTCCCAGAGCATGGACATATTATGCAATATATTTGTTTTAAAATATCTGTTGAATGCGGGTCAGGTTATCTTGAAAGAATTCTTCTAGTCCTTTCTTCCTTGTATCTGTATTTTCTTTACCCACCCTATGTGCTTAGACACAAGGGATCTGTCCTACGTAGTTTGGTTTTCTGCTAATTATCTGTTTTGCTTTTCTTTTTTAAGCCCTGACATAGAGTTATAAAGGCCCAATCCTTCACAGTGCTACTGTCATTGCTTTTATTGTGAACTGAGGGCACTCTGCATCCTGTGGGAAGGGGATCTTATGGTAGTACCATGCTCTTGTGGTATGTGCTCAGCAAAATATACAAATGTTAGTACCTTGCTCGCTTGATCATTTTTATCTTGGTTGCTATTTATTCTAGTGTTCTAGGATTAAAGAGGAAATGAAGCGTGAATTCAAAGAGAGGGAAGTTATTACGTACCAAAATGTGAGTTAGTTTTCTTAGTTTTTAGTTGCTTGGATTGTTTTAGTCACAGGAAAGCAGCAGTTGAAACCAGATGTCCCCAGAGAGTGCTAATCTTGACATTTTTTAGAAATGATTTTTAATCTAGTTCTTGTAATAGAAAGGGACCTAACTGTGTAGCAGATCTGAAGAAATGTTGACTCCAGGAAATGTTTTAATGGCCACTAAGGGCATTTAGTTTGAAATAGGATTTAAACTGTAAGTGGAAATCACTGTAAAGGTTGTAAACATCATCTAGTGGAAAACGAAACAAGAAACCTACCTGCCTTGTTCTTAAGTGCAGTGTTACCAATCAGCTTCCCAAACCAACTCATGATTATTTCTACCCAGCTCCATAAATCCAGTATCTTTAAGATGATAGATAGGGGAAATGCATTTGTTTTTATTAGGGAATGGTTTAGGATTGATAATAACTGTTTTAACTCATTTAGTTAAAACAAAGAAAACCTTGAAGCTAATGTAATGAAGCTGTCATTGAAATGCAGATGATTTAAACTGGCTAACTTATTTTGTATAGCTAATCTATTTTATCGGGGCTTCTGCAGCGCATTGGAGAGCTTGAGTTTCAAGTGAAGGGGCTTCAGGGAGAAATACAGAAATGCGGCACTGAAGAGGAAGTCTTAAAAAATAGGCTTGCAGAAAAAGCAAAGGTAACTCTTCCTTCCACTTGCTGTCGTCCTCTAACATCCAGTCCTGAAGGGATTAGCATTCTGAGACTCACTGGCTAACCAGGTGCCAGTGAGACCAAATACACAGCCTGTAGTACCAGTAAATAGACTGCTTTCATCCAGAGCAGTGCTTCTCAACCTTTTAGACTCATGACGCTCCTCATTAGACTTGGGGCACCCTTTGGAAAATGCTGGCTCTTAGTTTTAGGGATGTATTTGGTAGCCACGTTGGTCTGAGACAAAAACAAATGCAAAAAAACTCTAGAACTGTTGGTTCAGAGATGATATCTTTTATTAGACCAACTAAGAAATCACAAAAAAAATATATCCTTCTTTGCAAGCTTTCAGGCACACGCACCCTTCTTCAGGCTGAGGACAAATCCAAGGTGGGAAAGCTCCTTATAGGTAGAAAATAAACTTCATTTTGCACAGGTGAATTTTGAGGCTGGAAGTCTGTTCCCTTGGGTCTGAAAGCCTTATCTGTACGTCAAGGAGCAGCTCACACAAAAGACTCTCACAGACCTACAGGAACAGACTTCCAGCCTCAAAATTCCCTTCTGCAAAATGCAGCTTATTTTCTACCTATGAGGATTTTTACCATCTTGTGCTGTGTGTAGACTAAAGATTTGTCCTCAGCCTGAAGAAGCGTGCATGTGCCCAAAAGGTTGCAAAGAAAGATAATTTTTTTGAAATTCCCTAGTTGGTCTGATAAAACCAAGAGGTCTAGAGTTTTGCAGCTCTTAATTTTCACTCATTCGCTGCCTAGGGAAAAACAATACAGCAACTCAGGAACTTTGGAGTTGCTGAGAACTCAGGAAGACCACAACAATTCAGAAATATTTTTCATAATATGGATTCCTATTTGAAATCTCTGTGCTTATCTTGTGAATCATGGGTAGGTGCTTACATACCTAACAGCATTCATATTGTGTGGCACGCCACAACACCCTGAAAAGAATCTCGTGGTAACCTAAGGTGCTGTAATGTCTTGGTGGAGAAATACTAATTCAAACTAAAGGAGACTCTCTCTTATTTGACTATAGTAATAGAGAACCTAAAGCTATTTGCTGGCCAACAGCTATATAATCACAGACCAATTGGTAGTTGAACAGGCTGGGTTACGTTCAGTAGAGGGCAGCCATGTACTGACACACGCATCTTGGCTGCAATGTTGCACGTGCATGGAAAATTAGACATGTTCTTTTCATTTCTGTAAGGCATATTGATATTGGTGAAAATCGGAGGAGTTGTCTATGTTACTAGTAAGTGAAAAAGCCTACAGGAACCTTGTGTTTATAGACTGACCTCAGAATACAGCTTATTTGATAGCATTTTATCTTGTGCAAAAGAGACCCAAATAACTCTTGAGCCAGAGACCTAGATAATGTAGGAAATGTGGCTAGAAGTATGATGCTGATTACCTACCAGCTACTTACAGCTAGGAAGAAAAATAGCTGATATGTTCAAGGCCTGCATATTTTAAAAAGAGGGTAACATTGCGTAGCCCAACATGGTATTGCATGGCCTAACATGGTATTGCAAAGCTATCTATGGGTTATGCTATTTTAAAAAGGCTTCTGTACACAATTGTGACAGAACTGCTGAGAGCACTGTTCTGTGCTGTTACTTTGATATTCAAATGATTTCGTCGTTTTAGGTTGAAGAGGAGCTGAAGGAAGAGTGTGAAAGGAAATCTCTCCAATTAACAGAGATGGGTCGCAGAGAGCGCCTAGTTAAAGGTGATTTGGAGCAAGCGAAAGCTCAGGTAGAGGTTACAGAAAAGAAATATGCTCACTCTGCAGTCAACGGTGTAGTTGGCAGTAGCATTTATATAGGAAAATGTTATTTGTACCAGCCATGAAAGTCATCCAAACCTGGAACGCTGGAAAAGAAATGTGTAGAACCGACCACAGAGCATTGTGGCTGACGTATTCATTTTAATTCCAGTTTCTGGGCATTGTGACTACAAAAGTCCATTCCTATGTTTCTGTTATAGATGGCTAAAGTTTATATGGTGCACAAACATATGTTTCAATTTTCTATTATCCTGCCCAGCACCCTATATCCCTGTCTCACAGTTACTGACTGAATCTACTCGGTGAAGAACAAGCCCTTTTGCAAAGTACTTTTAATTTCATCAACATCTGTTTTAGTGCAATTGCAAATCCTTTCAGCATTTAATTTCCTGGTTTAAGGTCCTGTCCTTACAGGACTATATATTATTTATCACCATCTTTAAATATAATTGTTGCTGGTGGATTTTGGCAGTTTCCCTCTGTTCCACGTGGATGCAGATGTTTTGCATCTAACAAGTGTTATTATACCTGTTCTAAAACTATACTCAAAGCAATTGCCTTGTGCCCACCTTCTTCATTAACCTGTAGCACAGTTCAGCTAGCAATATTCTTAGCAATGTAAATCTAGCTGACACTGGGCTGAGAAACTGCACTCGGGTTAACTTGAAATAGAGCTGTGTTAATAATCCACTTCATTTGCAAAGGGTTAATTTCAAGCCGTTAGCAGTAGCTACTTCTCAGTGAAATCCTGTCAGTGTTTTAACAAGAGCTTCCACAAAAGAGAAAACTTTTGTCTCAGGGACATAAGCCCCAAGAGACACCACTATCAGTTAGCTAAGGTTACATTGAACTGATTTAACTGGAAATGTTTGCAATTTGCTGCTGAAAATACACAGTGGGGGTAGCATTTTCAAAAGCTTGGGTTGGTTTAACTGCTTCACTAAAGTTAGGAGGTGTTTGAGAATCACGCCCGGAGTAGCTCCACCAGCAACTGTCTAGCAATATGTCCAGCTTGTGGAATTTAAAATGCAACCTAAACAAAGACCTTGTAAATGAACTGGGAAATAATTTAAAATGCCTGACACTTGGTGCAATCTGGTACCTTGGTTTTTCAGTAACATCTGTACCACCTTCAGGGTTAAATCATTCCTGATTGCAAGTACTTCAGGGGTATCTTGAGAAGTAACTCAGGGAAATCAGCTGGATCTTCTTTTCAGTTTGGACCTGGAGCATTAGCAACACTCTCCTTAAATCCCATTCTAGCACTTGACCTTTACCACCTCCGTCACTGCTGTCCCAAAACTGCTTGCTGTAAAACGAATGTCAAAACCCTTACTGTGGGAGCAGATTTGGATCACAATTGTCCAAGTCCCTTAATAATTCCTTTTGCTTCTCTTTTGCTGCCATGTAATTAAACACTTCCGTCTCTTTTGTAGGTTAGCTCTCTTTATTTAGGATATTACTGTAGGGTTCTTCTTTTTGCGGTGGTGTTGCTAGAGATTGTAGGTACACTCTTTCATCCCATTCTGTCTAACACACTGTACTTAGAAAGATGGCATGAGCTTCTGGGGAATCACCGTTACATGGCTGACATGGATTTGACAGTCTCCCGAGAGCCTCAGTGCAGATTATACCCTTTCACTGAGTAGACAACATGCCTGATATTATTAATTATACTGCTATGCTATCAGCATGGTGTAAACCAGCAGTTTAACAGTAGTTCTTGTTGTGGACTGTTCTGGTAGCAAATTGATTGTGATTTTATTTTGTATCCTGATGCAATAGCAAAAGCACAGAAGGGGCTTCGAAGTCAATAAAATCTCCAAATTAATTGATAATTACTGTTCTTTTTCAATGCTGCTGCCCACTATAATTATACAAGGTTTTAATAAAACAAAATAATTAAGCTCATGTTCCCTCTTAATTGATTTTTTTCTGGGCTAGCGCAGACTAGGCAAATAGATGCAACAGAAATTCTATCTGCCAGTGATTGTCTTTGCTTTATTAATTTCTGTTTCAGCTGAAGTCTTTCAGAAACCAAATGATTGGAATCGTGTACTCGGTAGAAGACATTGCAGAGAAGACGGTGACAGATCAACAGGTTAATTGGGATGAAAATTCATATCTATTCACTGAGCTTTCTCACACTTAGGAGGAAGAACATTTTGGTTTTGCTTGTTTACACAGCTTTTGTTGCTGGGCCACGTTCTTAATTGCACAGATTCGTTTGGTCACTTGAAAATTCAAGTGAATCTGTAACGACTCTGCCCCTGTCCAGGCTGCAGAGACTTGTCTCCATGCAGACCACATGCTGCAAACAACTCCTACCGGGTAACAGAATGAACCTGGTTCGAAGGAAGCTCATGAGCGCAGAGCTAAGATGTCTTTAAACATATGATAGGGTGATTTTGGAATAGGGAGGAGGAGGGATAGAAACGGTGAGTATTGTATGAGTAAATTGGTTGATCAGACATTTTTATAACAGCAGTAATCAATAGGTTGAGGCTAATCTGACCTTTTTAGCTGCAAGCAGCAGTAGGTAACATTACTAAATTTAAGAGGAAATCCGATTCTTTCTTGCCTCCAAATTTTAGATAGCACCAACATGCTTTGAGAGCTTTTTTGAAAATTGGCCCGTTGGGGTGGCATACTCTTTATGCCTAGTCACAGTAATTAAATAATTTGGTGAAGCACCAAACTACCATATATACTACAGCCATTTTTTTTGCTGACTTGGGAAATTTGTAACAAATCGGAGCTGTTCTATATTAAGACTTTCAAATGAAAAAATGGGTATGTCTTTTTTGTTAATGTACTTATTTATGCATCTCCCTTCATATGCTTTTGACAGTTACTCGAGAAGATAAAGCAGATTTTCGAGGAAAATCTTCAGGTTCGTGTAAAGGAGAAAGTATTAGAGGAGGAAATACGCTTCAGGGACTCTCAACACACAAGCGTTGATGTGTTAAAGAAATCTTTGGAAGAATTCCAGGTCACTTGTTTAAGTGTCTTTTGTAAACTGGATGTTAGCTGATATATTGCACTTTATTGTCCTGAAGACAGATTTAATTTAGAGGTTTAATGAGAGAAGAGATCTGCTTGCATATCACAGAGAGGCGATAAACTGCCACTCTACAAATGGCAATGCTTCTCTGCTAGAATTGTTTGGAAATTTATCAACAGCAAAAGATGATTTTGCTGAAAATGAAATATTCTGTCAGCCTGGCTCTCCTCTCCTTGGTAGCTTATCTTGCAGGAAGCCTAGGAATCAGGACTCCTCCTTGGTGGGCTACTGTGGAGCTATGTCTTTGAAGGCTTCCAAGATCCTGACTGGCCTGCAAGAGACCCTGAGAGTCCAAGATCTCCTACCTCCCAGGGCTTCCAGCTCCCCAGATCACTTGCTGTGCTGCCATGGAAGTTGGATTCCTAAGGCTATAAGAATTTCGGGGGGGTCAAAGGAGATTATTTTATTTCAGAAGCAATGAGACATTCCTGCAGCAAGAACTTGGGTGTTCCCAGAGTGAAATATTGCAGAATTTCACTCATGCAAAAATTGATGAGGATTTGGCTTTTTGTCCTGATTTGGTACAAAAGTTATTTTCAAAACTGATTTTTTTAGTGCAAGTGCAGACCTCCCTTTTATAAACCATATAAGAGAGCGAGTGTTTCAGGGTTTGGTTGTTTTTTTGCAGGAGAAAATTGCCATTAAGCTGCATTTTACATGTAGTGACTGTAAAATTGTTCATGTCCAGCCCTTAGGCCTTTGCTAAAAACAAATGGCAGGGCCCTGAGCACTAAAACTAAATCTGTAGTCACTGCACCAAAGTAAAATCCAAGATCAAAGCATGAATTCAACTTTTATGTTTCTTTGAAGTGAACTAAAAATAATTTGTTGCAGATTTTTAGAATTGCACTCAACGAAATCTGTGCCCGCAGTTATGATAATGGCATGTATAAGGACAAATTAGATTCTGATGAGTCATTTATATGTGAAAACAAAAGTCTTGTGCAGTTCTATAAAACAAGGGCAACTTTTGTTTTATCCTGTAATATAATATGTTTCTTTTAGGGCTTCATCAAGTTATGAGAATACTAATATTCAGTATCCACTTCAGCAGAAGAAGCTTTGCTGTTAGCTATTCAGACTGCTCAATAAAATGTCATTTATTGAAACCAGAGGAAATGGGACTTGTAGGCAGGAATTTTCACAGAAGCTTAAGAGATTTGGACACCAAACTCCCATTAACGTTCAGTACTAGACACAAAACTCCTAAGGATATAAGTTCTTCTTAATTTGACCCCTGTAACATTTCTGGGGCCTGCGGTGGGAAAAACAAAAAAAATTGCTGTTTCAGAATTTTTAAAAATGATCATTGGGCCCGGTCCCTTTGCTGAGTAGGTGCTGTACATTACTTCTTATTGTTACACAGGAGCTGATTCGGTTTTACTTGAGTCAGAAAAGTCCTCCTGGGAAGAAGTTTATATTCAAGACTGCTACGAACTAATAGGGATAATTTGTGCCAAAAATAGAAATACATTGTACCATAGAGCAGTAGGCAGGTTGCCACTCGGGGAGTTTTAAAAAACCCCTCTGAAATGGGGGGCTAAACCCTGTTGGGTGCAGAACTCTATGGACATGACCACGACAGTAGAGGGATACTGCAGATAAAACCGCGCAGGTTCAGTATCCAGTGGAGTGAGGAAAATAGCATTACATGCTAAAAAAACCCCGCTTTCCTGATAGCTGTTACAAAAAGTAGTCCTAAAAGAGAGCATGATTTTGAGAGCAATAATGTGGTACATCTTGCTATAAACTGTTCAGTGTTTTATTTTGTTTTAAGACCCAAATGACCATAAAGTTTGGATGATTTATCGTTACTTCTTTTTCAGGCTTTCTTAAAAACCTCCTACTGCAGCCATGGCTTAAAATCAGAGATTTGTAAACTTCAAGAGTTGAGCATTGACAGTTCTGTCTTGTGGGTCCACACACCAGTAATTGCCATTCTGAACAGTTTACTCTCGTGGGTAGAGGGCATTGAACTGCTCCTGCAGGATGTGGGGATTGACGCATCCCACTCTGACAAAGGTTTATATCTTGCTGTTTGTTCTTTTTTCCTTTCATTGGCCTCATGTGAAATGCTTTTCCACAAACTAAGCATGCATGTTCAAAATGCATTTTAAATTATGAGCACTTCTTAATCTTAAAGCCTATAATTTGCGACAACCAGGAATGAGCATAGCAACTAATAGCTTGATATAGGGTCAAAAGAGGACATGCGCAGAATAACAGGCAGCAAAATTCTTGTGCATTTCAATACCAGCTCTAGTTAGAAGATCAGAACAGCTAAGTAGAATAAGGAAAGCAGATGGTTCTGATACTAAATTTTCAAGCTCACCTTTTTGTATTATGTAGCTGGGAAATTCAGAAGAGCTTAAGAGACTTGGGCACTCATCTTTCATTGAAATGGGAGATGAACACCAACTCACGTGAACTCCTTTGAGATTATCATCCTACAGTAGTTTGAACATTGCAGCAATATATTTTTGAACCTGCCGCTTTATGCATCATCCTTAAGGCTGATTGATCATAATGCAAAAATATGGAGAAAGTCAGGACAAAGACGACAATTTTATTATTACGAGAAAAAAGGGAACTTGCAGCATAGGGCAAAAGCAATCACATAATAAAAATTGATTTGATGTCCTTTACATTATGAAGAAAAATGTTTAAAAGTACTTAGTAGTTTTGGTAGTGCAAGAGTGATGTTGTAGACATGATGGTCCAGAAACTGTGCAAGAGGCAAGGATTCTTGGGGTGATATCTTTTATTGAACCAACTGTGTAACAGAGTTAGGCAGGCTTCCAAATGAAAGACATTATCTCAACTATATTAATAGTTCTGGTCATTTTGTTAATTCACCCACCACTATCCTAGATTTATTTTGCATCAAATGTATAAAAGTCATGGGGGAATGTTGTTCAATAACAGTCTGCTGTCATAGTTGTACCAAAAACAGTCCCTTGGTCATCACGAGTCCTTTTTGATCTTCAACTTCTTAGGCCCTCTTTCCGAACCAATCTAGCTCTGAACATCTCCACACTTTAGTTCAGAGTCTAGTTATTTAATTGCAATAGCTGGTTGTTACATGTATAATTAACTAAGCCATAAGCTCACCTTTGACACTCCCAAACTTTGGGGGAATAAGGCTTTAAGTTTGCAACTTGGATTCAGGTAGTGTTTGAGTGTTATCAGGTTAGCTAGTTTCTGCTCTGGCTATTATTCATTCTGGAGCACTAATAGAATTTGATTTTCCAGCAGTTCTTTCTTCATCTTTTTTTTTTTTTTTAACAGTATCCCTATATTTATTGTCTAACTGATACAAAAATCACTGCAGTTGGTATCAACCAGAGCATATGCGGTATTTGCCTTTTCAAGTGTGTTATATAGATGATGGATTGTATGCAATCAGATATCTTGTTCCATTGAAGTTATCCATTTTGTGGTGTTTTTTTTTTCTCTTTGCAACAGAATACAAGGTCCTTGACAGTGAATTTAGCATTGCTAGCTGCTTTAATGCCAGCTCTCTTATCTGAGGTGCGGGGAAACAGATTGTCTTGTCTTTCTGTTCCATTCTAACCCCTATTTTGAAACAAAGCAGTTGCTATTTCTGATACACTGGGAAGAAGTTAGCTTTGATTGTGTATGGAAAAACCGATAGCTTTTCATGCTTTCGTGCAGAACAGTCTATTGTCTCATGTCAGTCATATTATGTAGTTTAACCTCCGGTGATTAATTGCACTGAAAAGCAGAGGGAAAATTCCCCTGTGCTGTGAATGCTAACAGAGCTTTAAAAAATGCATTAACATATATAAATATGAAATAAGAGGGTGGATGAAGGCAGCCAACACTGGAAGTCATGGCAGGAGGGTGTTCTTATGCTGTTTTTGCTAGCATAGCTGAGAGTGCCAAAAGAGCCCGAGAATGCTGTATGTAATGGAAAGCCAATCCAGCTTTTGAAGGCTCAAACTATACCATGCAGCATATTACTGGAATATGTGTAATGTGGATGTGTGTGTGTGTGTGTGTCTGAGTGTGTGTGGGGGTATGCATATGTATGATTGTATGTATGTATATATGTGTACCGATGTGTATGTGTGCGTCTATGGTGGGTGATGAGACCTAATGGGTATAGCATGCTTCCTTTTTTAAAAGAGTAGGTAATGACAGGGATTAAATTGCCTCTGTATTGAATAGCACATAAACAAGAAATGATGTTCACTCTCCTGTGTCTTCTGTATCTGTATACCATACTCAGCACTTGACATGGTAGCCACATGTTAGTATGGGATAATTCCATAGAGGTCTGTTTGCTCCCCTCCTCAGTTTGTAAGGGAAGGGAGAAGTTATAAAGAGGAGACTGAAATAAAGACCAGCCTTGTTTGATTTAAAAGGAAAACAAGCTGCACCCTTAGTTGAACCTCTCATGCATCATCACTTTCCACTAAGTGGCTGAAGAGAGAGAACCCTCCAGAAATAAAAACACATCATGTCATTGAAATATCTTTTCTTTCCAAGGGTTGGCTTCATACATTAAGTGTCTGCAGGAGAATAATCATCAAACCGTGGGCAGAATTCAAACACTTCAGGTAAAATAAAATGCTTGAGACTCTCTTAGTGGATTTGTGTGAATAAAAGACAAAAAATCATAGGGCTATTACAGATTTGGTTTACAAACCATCATTGAGTATTTTACAAAAGTGGATACCTCCCACGTGTTAGGGTGGTTGGTTGTAGCTGTGTTGGTCAAAGGACATAGACAGCCTTGTCTTACAGAAGTGGAGGAATATAGGAAGCGCAGTAGGCTGTGCCAGCAGCGCGGCCTGCCTGGAATCATGCTCTCATTACCCAATTCGAATTTGGTATTTGAACAATGTTTTTTAAAGTCACTATATATTAAAGAAAAAAATGTTTGAACATATCATTCGTTTTGGAATAAATTGCTAACATCTAACATGGTTTCGTTTCAGTCTGCTTAAAATACGAGTCCTTCAATATCTTTTTTTTAACCAAAATTTCCCTCTAGGCCCAATTAGGCAAGTTGCAGGAATCTCAGAATTCCCTGCTACAGAAAAAGCTGAATGAACAAAAACTGGAATATGAGAGAGAGTTGCAAAACAAGATAGAGCTTATTGTCCTGGAGAAGGAGGAGGGAAACAAAAAGGTACAATAGAGCTGTTCCTTATACAATGTTTCTTTTACCGACAAAAAATATGTACAAAAAATTATTATGTTTGCCTATTTAGGAAAGAGAAATTGTATCTTGTAAATGCACATCCAGATTGAAATGCCTGCAAAGCCCAGGGGTAAAATGTTGGCTCTGATGAAGTCAGAAGAACTTGTATAATTTCTTCACTAGTGCTCTCCTCTGCACCTATGCCTACCATACACTGTGCTGCTCTAGTTAAAGTGAGGAGATCAAGACTTACAATCATGACCCACATGTTAAAGGAACATAAACTATTATGGGGTCCAGGAGAAGAATATGAAAGATACTGTGATCTACAGATTAGTGCAACAAAGAATCAAGTTCTACATGTGAGCCTGAGCAAGAGAATTAAATCTGCAAGACAATATAACACATTCTCGGATACAATAAACACCTTGTGTACTGAAAAAGAAAAAAATCTTTCCTCTTAGTAAGTAACTGAATTGCAGCAACTAGGGAGCCAAGCCTGCATCTTTTTCTGGTCCTGATTTTACTTTCAGTTTTACCCATGAGTGGCAGAGCCTGCTCTTACTGTTTTTCTTGCATATCCTGCACACACCGATTTCCAGCAAATGGTATTTTGGGGGAATTGGTGTGTCCATGTTGTATATGAGAAAGTATAGTAGTAGATTTATGTAGCTCACCAAGTGCTGCGAGACTTAACTGCTCTCTGTAAATCACCTTGAGATTTGAGGATGAAAGATGCATTGTAAAACACTTTATTTAGAAGCGATAATGTTTACAATAACTTTGTGGGGACTTACAATGGGTTGCTAGTAGCTGTATTTCAGTGATGCCACGTATTATAGTTTTGCTGAATTGCTCAGCAGTCCCCTGTAGAAACTTCCTTCCTACACTTCCGATTTTCAAATTAATCAGTTAATCAGCAGCCTGTTCACTTCCTCTTTTCTTTTTGCCATTGCTGCACTGCCTCCCTGAAGTATTCTCCCCTTTCTTTTTAAAAGAGCCCACTCAGCGAGCCTTCCTTCAAAACCCATCCTCCCTCCAAAGTTGTGATTTACTGCTTTCATTTTCCCGTTTCTAGCTCAGCATTATCCTCTCTCAATCTAATATTCCTTTATTTGTGAGGATGGCTGTTGGTACTTGCATGATAATGTGATATTATTTCTCAGATTCTAGAAAATGCTGTCGTTGCAGAGAAGGATAAATTAAAGGATTTTTTGGAGAGAGAAAAGCAGAAGGTTCAAGATATGGAAAGTCAGTTGAGACATTTGACTGAGGTTGGTAGAAATCCAGTGATGAAGGAGAATATTTTGTACTCCTGGTTTGAAAAATCCAGTATACCTTATGGAGCCCATCAGACTGGTGCTTGATGGGCCACGTTGTTTTGGTCACGTGCAAAACGTCACCGTAAAATGAATGTGCAAGTTTTGTGTTCAGCCTGTGCATGTATATACACTTTGGTATGAACACTTTGGATATGGGTCAGCCATCCATAGGACTCTAAAATGAAGATCCCTGAAGTAAGAACAGCAGCCATCAGGAAAAGCAAAGATCTATGCCACGGGGTTTAGTTAGATCAATGCAATGTCGCTCTGTTTCTCTGCAGTAACAACGATGTCAGTGATTTCTCAGTAATCGCTAGCCTAACAAAATTGTCTTTTCTGTACTGATGTTACTAAGGTCTATATATGTGTCCTTTACTTGAAACAATTGGCACCAACTGGAACTACCTCATTAAACCCATTGTAGCAGCAAGGCAGCTCTGACCTTTTTTCAAATCTGCGCAAGAAAATGAGAAGTACATGATAGTGGGTTTCTCCAGTTGAAATAATAGTATGAATGAAAACAATCAGATAAAATATTTACTGGTTAGTTCTCATGTATTTATTGCACGTGGCCTAATGTTTAACTATAAAACTGAATCATGTCTATGACTGTCTGCCAGATTCACCATTGGTATAAAAGGGAACATCTCCTTTGACTTCATTGTTGTTGTTCCCAGTTACACCCGGGGTTGTTTCTCAGATATGCATATGTAACATAAGTGTGTTAAAAGAAGGTATTTGCTAATCTTTCCGAAATTTCATGTTCAGAATCCATATATGATGGCGGTTGGAGGAATGGATGAATGCAGACTCATTTGACGCTGGTATTGTAATGTTTGATAACAGGAGGAAGTTCAGAAGTTAATTTTTGCTACCATTGTAAATGACTTCCGGTGAAAAATTAAGTTCTTTCATTCAGAGCTCAGTACTGCACATCTGAAACTTTTCCTTAGAGTGGACCTCTGGCTACACTGGCTTATATAGTGTTCAATGTCTCTCCCAGCTATACAGTTTGTCCGATAAGCCTTACCACAAAATATGCCTTGCTTCTCATATACGGTGTTCAAATAGATTTCAGCACTGCTAGAAATGAAAGGTAGTATTCTGCGTCTTTATCCTCATCTATCACTTATTTTCTGACTTAGGTAATTGAACTAAAATCAAAAGAAGATGACATTGTAAATTCAAAACTAAGAGAAACTGTGGACAGCTTAGAAGAGGCTGGAAAAAGAGAGGTAACCACCATACCAAGGACATTGTTTAGCAGGGTTTGAACTAGAGACAGTTTTGTCTGAACGCAATTTTTTTTCATTACATCATGAAAAGCAGGTCTGCTTCAAGCTCTCCCAGGGTCCCCTCCTGAATTGCTGAACTGAGGGGTCACCTTCTATCTGATTGTAACCAGAGTCAGGGATTGTTGCTAGTGCCTTATCTTTTTAGCTCTGTAAATCCCAGCTTCAGATGTTGTGGTTGGCCTAAGGAAGGTTCTTAACATAACCATTCAAACTCTGCCAGTCCCAGCCTAAAACTGTAAGATGGGTTCAGTGCTGGAGGAAGAAGAGGACCAGGATGATGGGCCAAGCAACAGCATCTATGCTGCAGGAGTCAGTCCCTGGAGCAAGGGAAATAGTCAGCGAGTGAAGGAGCTAGAGAAGAAAGGTTTCCAATCCTACAACAAACATCCCACCGCCTCTGCACACATCTCTCAGCAGGGAGCATCAATCAGTTGCAAGGCCTGAGGAGGGATATAACTTCTCAGGAGGCATAGCGTATTCCCTCATTTCCACCATGGCAGAGAGGAAGCAATAGGAATAGAGCTCTGAATTTTTTCTCCAATACCTACTTGCCTAGGGGCTACTCATATTGCCCAGGCTGAAAGATATTTGTCCTTATCCTTTTCTGCTAAAATATACCACATTTTCACAGAATTAATGCATCCCATTTTGTAGGCCATGTTGAAGGAGCAGTTATTGGTGCGAGAGAATCACCTAAAAATCATTCGGGATGAGAATGAGATACTGAAGCAGAAACTTCAGGAAGAGATAGCGGGATATAAAGAACAAATCAAACAACATTCGCAGACAATAGTTGCTCTAGAAAACAGGCTGCTGGAGGCTACGCTGCATCAGAAGAATATAGAGGGCGAAAATTTAGCTCTACAGGAAAAAATTGAAGGTAGCTAAATGTTAAATTAGCTGCATACTTACAAAAAGAGTGGAACACTGTTTTCCTACTATAAAAGAGCACTCTCTTTGTATTTTGTTGAACTGGGTCTGGATATCTTAGTAGCTCAGTGTTATCGTGAATTAGTAATTTTCCACTAGTGAATAATACATCTTTGAAAAGTCTTTTTGTTCTACAATGTCTTCTATTACATGGTTTTTCTAGATGCAGGTAGGCTTTGTATTCAAGAAAGACCTTTGAAAGCGAAGTGGGACCTGAGCACAGACCTAAAATTAAGCATGTGCTTGTAAACCTAAATAGGAATGGATTTAAATACACATTGAAATTCTTCCCAAATTGACACTTAAATAACTTTTTGTTTTTTAAAGAGCCATCACTAAAACTTCAAAATCATTATTGGTCTAGAAGACAAAGATCCTATGGTTCCTAAGTCAAAGCAATTCCTTGGTAGTGGCTTCTTGCTCATTAATTTCTAGATTGGAAGAGAGAGACTTTGGGAAAGAATGAAGGATGCTAATCAAATGACATGAAATCTACTGAACATTCTCTTGAAATCCCTTTATTGAGCTCAGATCCCTTCACAAAAGCAAACAGATATAAAGTACCCATACTCTTTGAGACTAAGCTCTTTACTTGGTTGATTGTAAATAGTCTTGTTTTTTTCTTCAGCACTTCAGAAAGGTCCTCCCATATCATCATCATCCATTTCACAAGAAATTTCGGACAATGAAGAATTCCATAGTCTTCTTCTGTAAGCAACTGATAGCTACTCTTTGGTTTTGTTCATTGTGGAAGAAGGTTTAAAGGAACCTCCTAATCACAAACTGAGTTTTAAAAGGAGAGGAGGCTTGATTCTCATTTACAGTAAGGCCTGTTTATACATTCTCACTGAGAATGTGCCAGTGCAACTTTAGTCCACTTTCAGGCCCCAGAGTGCAAATGAGAATCTGGCCCAGATTATCTAATCAGCGGGCGCATCTACACATGCATTTACTGCGCAGTAAGCAGCTTCTAGGCCAGCGTCTTACATGTGTAGCTGGTAAAGCACAGTAACGCTGTGTAGACTGACTTGGGACTAAAGTTAGTCCCAAGTCAGTCTACATGCTCATGTGTGTTACTGTGCAGTAACTAATCAGGCATCACATTTTTTTACATGCATGATACGGGTATCAAATTTATGCCCAAGTTGGTGTAAGTCACCATAGTTACTGCACAGTCCGGGTGTGCATGTGTAGACACATACCTGTACTGCACAGTGATTTTGGTTACTGCGCGGTAACCTAAATTACTGCACCGTAAATGTGCACGTGTAGATGTGCCCAATATGTATAGAGGCCCATCTTAATGGGAAATGTGAGGGATAAACCAGTTTTCGGACCATCTTATTTTGGGGGGGGGTTTTGGTAGGGGGGATTAAAAGTATATTAAGCCACAGAAACATATAGCATATTATGCCGGTCATGTGGGACTGCTAAATTAATTGTTTTTAGTACAAGTGCTCAGCATACATCTCATGGCCCAAGTGCTGTTCTCATCTTGAACATGGAGGGGAAACCAGCTGGAACAAAGTGTCCAGTATGTAGCAGTCTGCTTTGATCTGAGCAGTCTTTGATGCAGAATACTACATTTGTTTAATCTCTTTTCCATTCTGCAAAACTGGGCATAACAGCCTGAGTTAAGAACTGAGAGACTGTAAATCCCAACTCTATATCTCTGGATTTATGGGATTTAAAATCATACTTTAAAAATAATTTGTATGTATTAATTATATGACCTTACCTTGTAAGACATGTACATGTTAAGTAATATTAATCTTTCAAATGAAATTGGTTTTTGCAATTATCCACTCATGAATTTCAGAGAAGAATTAGCGGCTGCTCGGAAGGAAATCCTGTCCAAACAGGCCATCATTTTGGGATTAAAGAAGGACCTCTCAGAAGCCAAAGCTAGAATGTCGGATATGATAGGTTTGTCAAATGTATCATGTGATTTACAGAACTGTCATGACTTCACCCAAAATAATTGGAGACTAGATATTAGTTGAAGGAGAAACAATCCCAGAGATAATGAAAAAAGGATTTCACTTTCTCCTGACAGTATTTTCATTTGGGTCTAGGCAGAAGCAAACTTTTTTTTCCCCTCTGCCTGGGTAAATTATACTTTGGACTCAGTAAAAAGAAGCTAACATTTTTAGAAGTGGTTACTGATTATGCCTGATTGTTTTTGCAATATCCAACCTGAGATACTGAGAAGGAGACTGATTCATAGAAGCACTGAGCCATTCCCCTCCTGAAAATCCACCTTCTTTAAGGTTTCCTTTAGCTATAAAATATGGGTGTATGAACCCACACTGCAAGTAGCAAATTCAGTTAAGCTGCCCACAATAAACAGTACAAGCTACTCTTCCTTACACCTTTCCAACTCAAGCAAATCACTGGTCTAATAGCCATAAAGTCAAATAGACAGAAAGATAAAATTTGTACAGTGCTCTGCAGAGTCAGAAGCCTGGGTCCTTGGAAGTACATACTTTGGAAAGAGAAAACTTTTCAAAGCATTGGTTTTGATAGGACTTGAGGGTACTTTTCACTGTTTGGCAGTAAGGTAGCCAATAACCACTATAAACTCTATGCAGGAGAGCTCAGTGAGAAACAAAAGATGGAGCTGGAGAGAAATCTAAACCTTGTTAAATGCCAAGAGAGTGAACTGAACATGCTTAGACAAAAGCTATTTGCAATGTCAAACCTTGTGGACAAGAAGGATAAGGACCTGAAAACAGCAGCTGAAGAATTAAGGTAAAAGAGCATCAGCAGAAATGATAGGAAAGCTATAGTGTTCCTGAAAAAAGAAATAATCAAGTCAAATCAGCATTTTATTTAGATAATTAATTCCCTTGGAACAAAAGCAATATTTTAAAATGTAACATTTTATCAAGCCAGTCCTTCCCTTTCAGAAATCTCAAACAGTCTGATATATGGGTTTGAAGGACCATTGCCAATTGAGTTGCAACTAAATCATAGCTTATTATCTATTCCTGCCTATTCATTTATATTCTTCAGTAGCTAACTTTGTTGCTGTCCTCAGCAAACTGTTTGTTCATTTTCATCTGTCATCCTCCTTAGCAATATTTTCTGCTCTCGCCACAGGCATGCCAAAGAGAACCTGAAAATCCTGAACGCAACCCAAAAAAAGGAGGTCAAGTTTGAGAAATTGCCTCAAAAGAGTGTTCAGACCAATACCACTATAGTAACTGATGTCTGTGAAACCAAGAAGGCAAGTCCAAATCACAACAGTCAGCACTTGTGAGCAAACTTTCTGAATGCAGTAGATAAAGGGAAAAATAAAATAAGTAACTGTTCTATAAAGAAAGCAGAACAATATGTCCTTGATGCAGTAACATTTAGACTGAACACGCCCAAGGCCTAGGTTAACAGTCTATGAGACGGGCTACCCGGAGATTGAACAGAAGAGAGGGAAGGAATACGCTGATGATATTTTCTGTCGTATTTTCCATTTGAGACGTGCCTTTCCTAAAGGGTGGTTCTCTAAGCAGTCAGGTATTGGTCCTATGTCTAACCTCATCCCAGTGCAAATATAATAAAAATCAGCCGGAATCAATGGAATGACACTAGTGAAAAATCCACGAGACAAGAATCAGACCCACCGGGTTTAGTGCTTTCTAGCGTACAGTTGAAATTCTGAGTGCAGCTTGGATGCCGGGGCACTCTAGAGGGAATGAGGCAGTGAGGTATACATGCTTGATCATCATGCTTGATGTCTGTAGGTGAACTGGGCCAGAGAGCAATGTTTTCATTCTCACACAAGAGCAAGACGTATGATTGATTTCTGAGTGGCTTGCTAGGCCTCATTCCTGCCTGAAGGCTCTCTTGCTTAGACATTAATCCTGGTAATTTCCCCGCCCAGGCTGCTGTCTGCTGTGCATATTCCAGAAAAATAAATACGTATTTTATGAACCATCTCATTGTGTACTTAGGCTTAATAGGTACTGCATAATAGCCCACACTTACCCTTTGTTAACCGTTCACTAGCACCCACCCAACTGGCTGTTTTGGCTTCTCTTAAATGTGATTGCACATTTTTCAAGGGAGGGATTGTGGCTTCCTATGTGTTTGTACAGTTTGTAGCATAATCAAGTGCTGAATTTGCTTAGGACCTTTGAGTACTGCTGCATCATAAATAATTAATAGCTACAGAAGCCGGTTATATGATGGATGGCTCTGTATGCTGGCTACGTGGTATTGATGAGAAACTGGAATTTATCCCCAACCACTTATCGGGTGCACACAAGGTGGGAAAGTTTGCAACAATCTGGCTGTAGCACAGCTGAGTTGTTGGTTTAGAAGTAAACCGCTTTGAAAGCAGTTTGGTAAAGACAAGTCATAAAAGTACTTTAAACTTCCTGATATAGCAGCTGGGGAAATGACAAAGAAGAGAATGTGTTAATTCATTTATTTGTCTTTGTTGTGGTGGTACTTTCACTGTCAGATGAGAAGCAGTGTTGATGGTCTAAGCCAGGGGTGCCCAAAATACCCAACCCCCCAGACTGGATGAGTGGTGTAGAGCTGGCCCATGGGCCAGATCTAGTACAGGCCAGATCTGGTGTGGTTTGTGGTTCAATCTGGTGTGCTGGCCTGGCCACATGCTGCTCCGACCATACACGCCTGCATCCAGCCCCGTGCTGACCTGACTTCATGCTGGTGTGATCTAGCACACGGGGCCATATCATCTTTGGCCACAGAGCCGTGGCAGTTAGCACTGCCACCACTTCCCTGCTGCTAAATTTCTGGACCTCAGATGAGTTGAATGACACAGGTTCATAGGCTGGCAGTTGAGTACTGCTGGTCTAAGCCTAGGACTAAGAGCTAGAAAATCCTGGGTTCCATACCCACTTCTGGCACGGATCTGCTGCACAGCCCTAGGTAAATCATTAAAACCAATATTCTGAAAAAATAACCATTGACTTATTTTTTGCCTAAGCTTGTTTAAATGATGCACGGCCTTGAGAGCCTTTGTTGACCTGTATTGGAATGGGCAGTGCTTGGCATTTGTGAAAAACTGGGCCTCCAGCTTGTCAGTCTGATCACCTAAAATTGAGGTACATAAAGTCACCAGCCTTTCTGAAAAATGTTGTTCTTAAGCTCTTTTATTTCTCCAATGGAAAACTGAGTGCCACTGTCTTGACTTACCTACTGCACAGGCATTGTGTGATGGTAATTAGCTAATGTTTATACAGCACTTTGCAAATGTGAAGTGTTGAAAGTGCTAAGTGTTGTTATAATTGCCAATTAGGTAGGAAAAAGCAGCTTGTAAAAAGATAATATGCTTTAGCTCTCATTTCCTTTTGCAGATCCTTCGCACAACAGTACCTTGCTGTTCTTTTCTGTGATAAGTAGGGCTCGAGTCTTGTTGTAGAATGACAGTCCAGGAAACATATGAGAAGCAAGGGGTTTTTGGTAGTTTCTTCTTTTTGGACCCACTCTGTACTTGAGAGATATTAACCTTTTTGGGTACAAAGTACCCTTCCTTGGGTCTGGGAAAGAAATTTAGCCTAGGCTAAATGCCACCTGCTTCTTTCTTTTTCATGTCGTGGATTTTACCTTCTAGCTGGAGAATTTCAATATTCTTCATGCAGTAGTAGAACTGGAGTGCTGTCATCCAGAAAATATGGGAGTGGGGGTAGGTTTGGACTAACTTATCTTTTATTGGACCAACTGTAGTTGGGAAAAGTGTTACACATTTGATTTCACCCCAGACCTGAAGAAGAGTTCTTTGCACCCAAAAGCTTGTCTTCCAACTATACAGTTGCATAAATAAAAGGAAAAAAATTCAATTTTTTCCCATTCTGTTTGGAAACATTCAATATAGTTCCTTGCTTCAAAAATCTGAATGCATTAAAATAGGTAGTAAAAGCAGGAAAAGATTCATTCCATTGTATCAATCTTTTGCAAAAACAATGAGAGGAACAAGGTAAGCTGAAATGATTTGATTCCAGTAGACCAAATAGTAATTTGTGGCTGGATACTGAACTAGAGTTTATCACCAACCATTTATTGTACGCACAGGGAGGTGGGAAAGTTTCCAGCTACCCTAATTAGTATCCTCCATTTATCACTGCATGCATTTGAATTAATATGTTTGTGCAGATTTTACATCTATGTATATTAGTAATAAAGCACTAGCTGTGGTAGAATACTGAAATACTCATTTGCATGTTTTAAACAATTTATTTGCATGCTTTTTGGGCTCACTTCCAAATGTGGGTTTCAGAAGGATTCAAAGGGCATGCTTTGAAAATGAGAAATGTGTCAATGTGCTGCATGAAATATCTTGAAGGTAGAAGAATGGAGAAGTCTTTCAGGGGATCAGCACCTTTATTTAAACTTTGTACAGGATTGAAAGGTCTGAAAAATTTATCTTCAATTTACACTTTTGAGATTAATGCTTAATAAACTTCCTGTAGGTACTGCTAGCCAGCAGTGGGAAGGACTGACAAGATAGCCTATTTTACCTCTGGACCTCCCATCCCCATGGAGAAAGCCACTTTCTCTAGACCATCTGGCCTCTTGGTGCATCTAAGATGATCAGTATATAGTTTCAAGCCAGCAAAAGCGGAATTGCAAGTACTAGACATTAAACATAAGCGTTTTAGGAAAGGCCGAAGGATTTTCATGGCCCAGGCACCTGCATCTTTACTTTAAACCTGGCTCATAACATCACAGTTCTTCAAGAATTACTTGTCTTTTGTGCAAAGCACAGTAAATTGTAATCTAATCAAGGGTGGTTTGGATGGGTTCTTCATTTCAGGAGCCAGCTTTGGACTTGGCGGACCTAGGAGCCAAATGTAAAGGCCTCAGACATGAGGAAGTAATTCGGCGTCAAAAAGATGCATTGATTGAACTGCGAGATAGAATAAAGACACTAGAAAAGACTCATTCTTCAAGTAAGGACAGCATGCTTTACTTCTGCTAGAACATCCCTGGTAATTATTTGAATTTAGCAAATTCTACAATTGAAAAATTAAAATCAAGCACGGGATGTTAGTACCACTGAATTTTCGGGTTCTTACAAATATTCTGCTAAGACTTATTAACACGTGCGTAACATAACATTAACACTCAAGTAGTCCAAGTCAACCCTTGAGATTACGCATGCATTTAAAGTCCTTGCAAATTTGGGGACTGAAAGAGTACAATGTTTAAAACCTAGAAACACACTCTGAAGTTTGAGTTATAACTGTTGACGTTAGAGAGTCAAAGTCTTCTCTTATTTTTACCGCTGAAAGTCTGTATCATTGACTCGGTTTGCGCACATGCAAAACCAGGCTCATGGTTACATATCCTTCAGAGACAGGCTGGTATACGTGTGTGAAGGAATACACCCTGCTCATTGCTTGGGAAAGTGAATCAGCTAGAAACACCTTTTAATTTGCAGTTATTGTAGCTCAAAATTGAGAGTAAAGAAAGAAACCTATCTAAATATCCTGGTCAACAGCTGCTTCTGCTGTAAGCAGGTACAATCCCACTCAGATCAACAGCTGGCCTGCTTTTACCAAAAATGAACTTAACTTCATGAGCTGTATTTATAAAGTTGTGTGGTTTTTTAAGTTTTCCTTCTTTTTTTAATAAATTGTGCTTCATTTAACTGTTATAATTTTTTACCTTTTTTACAAAAATATCAAAGTAAAAGTGATCCTCATAAAATTCCAGAATGAAAACAGCCATTGCCTCTGCACTCCCTGAATTTCAAACTTGAAAAATAGCATCCAACTGTTATATTTGCAATAGATACTGTTCTTGAGTTCATAACGAACGTGGTACATGCATTATTTCATTTTGTATGTATATTTGTACACATTTCTTTAGGAAATACTTTGAGGACTGACCTTTAATACAGTGTGCATTTAGTAAATCCATTTTATCTTATATGTGATACTGTAGCAATAGCGTGGGGTTTATTTGTTCCTTTTCCTATTAAAGAGAAAGTTCCCGAGGCACTTGTTGTACTAAAGAAAGATCTACTGGAGAAAGCAACTCAGAAAATAGGCTTAGAAAAGGAACATATGCCTACGAAAAAGGAAGCCAGCAAGGTAAATAGAATTTTGTGTATATTTTGATTGTGGTTTCATTAGAATAAGCAGGTGCATCTTTAAGATTCAATAAAAGTAAGATGCAAAATAAATATTCTCAATATCTTTGCCGTGAACACAATTCCTGTACTATCTCTCTTTGTAACACTTGTGTCTATATTAATTTGGAACTTTTCCAATACTTTCATTTTATGGTGAATGGCCAATGGATTTCCATTTTTAGGCTGCAGCTTTCAAGGCTGTAAGGGGATTTAGATGGCCAGCTCCTATTAATGTTATACTTCAGTGCAACTATGCAGATAGACCAGCAGAGAATCTCGCCCACATCCTCTGCGGACCCATCTCGCAATCTGTATGGAAGACAATCAGGAAAGTCTTCTGATGGCCCGAATGACTGTCGGACAGGAAGGCAACCAAGGATGAAACCCAGTGATTTCTTTATGTTGAAGTGAATGTTTTGGTTTTCATTTGACAATATTCGATAATTTTCTGCCTTAAAAATTCAGAGATAAAACACAGACAAGCCAGGGAGAAAGAAAAAGAGAAGAGTGTGTAGGCAGAGACTTCCGTGACAGATCCTTTGCTCAGACCCAAGTACCACTGTACTTTGCAAAAAACATAAAATGCATTTTAAATGGACTTTACATCATCCAGAAATGCCACATATTGACACTGGTAACAATTTTTACACCACAGACTTGGGAGGGGGGTTCGGGTTCATCTTCCGAGAGAAGGACAAGGCAGTTTGGTCTATAATGAATAATACTTGTTTTGTTTCAGCT
Source organism: Crocodylus siamensis (assembly GCF_052110815.1). Taxonomy (NCBI): domain Eukaryota; kingdom Metazoa; phylum Chordata; order Crocodylia; family Crocodylidae; genus Crocodylus; species Crocodylus siamensis. Next base: position 4,766,431 of record NC_143406.1, on the reverse strand, counting down.
ATCACGCTATTCTCCCAATGTCTATTCAAATATAGCCATGGGAAGGACAGCAAAGCTGGAAATGTCTGATGCTTTCGACCTCAGTGAGAAGATGGTGAGTAAAAAGAAGAGGTAAATTTGCATTTGTGGGTAGTACACTGTGGGTCATTTTAAGGTCTGCTTCTCAGTACTTCAGGAATCTCAGATTTGTTGGAGTACGCACCCATATCTGCAGGTACTGCCCAAACCCCAAGGCTCTAGCTGGAGGGGTGCAGTCCTTGCAGTTCCCAGTGGTGTGTTTTCTTTCCTTCTGTTTCAATTTCCAAAAAGATGCCCTTGAAGAGATTAGGATCAAGACTTCCCACCATGGAGGGGGATCTCAAATCAGGGGGCCAAGCATGTTACATGTGTGCTGGATGGCACAAGCAAGGCTTTGAAAAGAGAGGAGCTTCCAAATTTCAGCAGACTGAGGAATGTTAGTGCTTTCAGAGGGTAAATGGATATGCGTCTCTCTAATTGGTTGGCCATGGAAAGCAAACTAAAGAGTCCATTAAAAATCAGATTCAATTTCCTGGTTGTGCTAAGGCAGGAAGGGTTTTTGTTGCATCCTGTATATTAGTTTGGGCTTTTATTTCATTTCATGGACATTAGGGCTAGAAGGGACTTCAGGAGATCATTGGGTCCAGCCCCCTGCCCAAGGGGCAGGAAATCAGCTAGGGTCAAAGGATCCCAGCAAGATAAGCATCCAGATGTTTCTTAAAAGTGTCCTGAGTAGGTGCTTGCACCACCTCTGGGGGGAGTCTGTTCCAGGCCTTGGGGGTTCAGACAGTAAAGACATTTTTCCTTACGTTCAGCCTAAAGCGGTCTGTGACTGTTGGACCTTGTCATCTCTTGGGGTGGTCTGGTAAACAGCTGTTCCCCCAGATCCTGATGCACACCCCTTATGTACTTATCGGCTGCCACCAAGTCGCCCCTGAGCCTGTGCTTCTCCAGGTTGAAGAGTCCCATAGCTTGCAGCCTCTCTGATCGTGTGCGTCTCTCTCCTCTGGACTCTCTCAAGCTTCTTCACATCCTTCCTGAATTGTGGAGCCCAAAACTGGATGCAGTACTCCAGCTGCGGCCTCACCAAGGCTGAGTGCAGTGGGAGGATGACATCCTGGGTCTTGCTCGAGATGCATCGGCAGATGCAAGCCAGAGTTTTGTTTGCTTTGCCAGCTGCAGTATCGCAATTATGCCCTGCTCATCATCTGGACCCTTCCCTTTGTGGGGGACTCTGGTCTTTCCATTCTACGAACTATTTCCAATGCACCTACCAAATGAGAGCTGCCTCCCCATTTCCCAACAGCGTGGCTCTCAGGGTGCGCCACACTAACCCTGCGTGCCCAAGGAGAGCTTTGTGATCCACAGCCAGGAATCACTGCCCTATGATAGAGCCAGTGCACTAGACTCATCATGTTTATATTGATGGCTCACCTGCCATGTTTTACTTGTTCTTTTCTCATTAAAATGTGATGGGGAAAAGAAAAATCAGAGTACTTTAAATAAAATCTCCCCATCCTAAACCTAGAAGTTACATCCCACTTTGGTTCCTCCTTCCTGGAATCAAAACAGAGCCCCCAAATCTTGTTCTTTGCCCTCATTTCAGTGGTGGTTCTAAATCTTGGTTTAAATTTTGATTATGATCTGGCTCTAAATCTAAATCCATCAACCTTGCCTAGTCAGATTATTATTTTCTATGTTGTATTATGCTTGAATGCACCTACTGGGTATTTTATTGTTCTGCTTGATTTCTTAAGGAACACATAAAAATAAGCTGAGAGGGGAATATACATTAAATGTAAGCAAAGATGACTGCAGAAAATGGTTTATTTACTACATTTTAATCTTTTGCACTAAAGCAGAATGAAAACAGATGGCGAGCGGTGTGATATTATTCTAATTAGGAGTAGGCATTCCTGGTAAATGATTCACTCTCTGTTCTTCTTACAGTACCTTGACTTAATTCATGCTCTTGGAAGTCTGATGAATATGAAGGAGCTGACAGGGGTGCAGCCTGTTACACATCTCTCTCAAGATGAGAGGGAAAAAGTGGGACTGCAGCGCCAGAAGGACCTTGAACTGTTATATGATAAGATCAGTAAACTCAAAAGCCAGCTAGAAAGGAAAGAACTACTGCTAAAAGAGTACGAGTCAGACATTGAACAGCTCAGGTACAGAAAGCCCACTAAACTATTTACAGAGCCCTGAAAGCAGATCCAGCTTTGTAGCAGAGAGGCCCGACACCACGATGAAACACTTAGTAAAAGGAGCGATTTATGTTTCAGTTTTAATCACAGGATATTTGTGTTTCTATAAAAAGATTCATTCTGTTATTGCATGCTTCTGTTGTAAAGCTGGCATAAACTAGAGAGAGGCTCTCTTTGATCTGCATAGCTCCCTAAAACCATACCTTCCAAGTCCACAGCAAGCTAACCAATGGTATAAGTGTCCTTCTTAAAAACCAATGGCATGGGATGGCCAACTCTGCTGTTGCATGAAAATCCAGGAGTCCTTGGCCAAAGAACTAATTGAACACATGGAAGTTGTATGTGCAGTTTCCAGAAATGGAGACCTTAATACAGTCCCATTTTAAGCCCTTGTATCCTGTTTACATGTTCGTCTATTTAAAGTCTTCATTTGAAACCAGTTTGGGATAAAGAAATTAATTATCCACTCTAAAAGCTTAAAACATGAAAATTGAAGCTAGCATTCTGAGATGTAGCTGAAAGATTGGTAGAGAGAGGTTTCTGGCTTTACTCTGTAGCAATATTACATTACTCTTGTGTATTTTTTCTAATTGATATTCATCTTAACTACGAATGGGTATGATAATTATTTAGCCTTTAATTATTTATATGATGCTGTGGGGGGGAAAAAAAAAAAAAAAACACCCATGGCAGATGAGGCAACATTACTCTATTTAATCACAAACATTTCATGTGTTCTTTATCTTGTAAAAGAAATATTTCCAAATCATTTGGAATGTGAAAGCAGAAAAAAAAAGGGAGTAGAGAACAGGATGAGATCTTTTGGATCCCTATCCTAAAATCCTGCTTTCAAATGGAAGGAAAGGATAGGGTTATTTTTCTTCCCTCTCCCTGGATACTAAGATCTCTCTGTCAGAACTTATAAAAATACTTTTGAAGGGCAAGTCTTTTAACTCTGAAGAGTACTAAATTACCTCAGATCAGGGGCAGGCAATTGTTTTGAGCAGAGGGCCGCTTACTGAGTTTTGGCAAGCCATCGAGGGCTGCATGATAGACAGCCAGGGGCATATATATTAATTTTCTAAATTTTTAGGGCCCTGGTGGGCTGCATCCGGCCTGCGGGCTGCATTTTGCCCGCCTCTGCCCCAGATGGATGGCAGGTATTTTCATTACATTCCCATAGAGGGAACTCCCAAGAGCATCTGCAGAGTTTTCACCCTCTGTTCAAATTATGCTTATTGGGCACTGCGCTGTGTTGTCCTTCTTCTGTTCTCTTTAGGAATAAATGGTGAATATTTCCAGCAAATATACTCAGAGTGGACTTGTGCATGTGCACACACGCACGTGCTGCTACCCCCATCGTTGCTTGCATCGATGAGAAAGCATTTTTATTTCAATGGGAAAAGCAAGAAATAGCCCCCTAGCTACTTCTTTCTGCAGAAACCTGCACCCTAATAAGAGATTTGTTATGGACTAAAACAAAAATGTTTGGGGGTGTCGCTTGTTGAAATATATTCAGCCTTTTTCAACAAGGATGGGAAAGGTGCCTGATCCTCACTTACACAGCTCTAACATTGTAAAGGGGGCCTAAGGGGACATAAACAACATTCCTCCTCCCTTCAAGGCTTTTTTTTTTTTGCTACTAGAGCTATAAAAGGTGTTTTTGCTATGAGTGAAAATAAAGCCCTACCTGTTTTGTACAGGGTGAATAAGGAGTCTCTACAAGTGTGCCAGAAAGAGATGACTAAATTGGAAGATGAAGTCTACAGAGAAGCAGAGGAGAATGCTCTGCTTAAAGAAGCGCTAGGGAGGACACAACTCCAGCTCAATCAGGAGAAAAGATTGAACCGGGCTATTAACCTGCGTAAGGTAAGAGTCTCTGGACCCAACATCATGAAAGCGGTACCATGGACAGCTAGCAGCCCTGGTAGCTGAAGGCAGTAGTAACAGTGTAGTGATTTTAGCTAAATTATATAGTAGAAACTGCGATCCATCTCTTAATAGTTCCCATGTGTGCTATAACATTCAGAGGTAAAGAGCGTTAGGCCATCCAGTGATTTGAATGAAGAGCTGTGAATAAGTCTGTAGCAGTACAAAAGAATAGCTGCGTATGTACAGTGAGATCCAGTTGAACTCAGAGCAGAAATCCCCATTGTACAGACTGAGGCATAGGGAAGTTGTGTGGTTTTAAACAAGTCTCTGAACCAGCCAGAGGCACCGGCAGGAACAGAGCGCAGCCAAGAGGCCACAGGGATGCAGGGGAAGGTGAGCTCTGCTAATTCATGAACACCAAGAGACACAGCAGGTAAACCACTGAGGGGAGTTAGCACCTACCAGAGGAACCTGGGAGGAAGATGACATTGCAGGGAAACGGGGAGCAACACAGCCAGCCTGGTATTTGATTGAAAAAGTGCAAAATTAGAGTCCCCCAAACTCCTTAAGGGAACTGGAGTTGTTCATTCCTTAGTTGCCTGTTATTTCACTGCAAACACGAGCAGGCATTAGTTTTGAGATTTCTGCGAGCAGCTTGTGGTAGAGAGACGCTGTGTATTTCAAAGTGGTAAGCATATGGCAGCATGCAAAAAGCCATCCTCTCCCAGCATAATCTAGCCTGGGTATACCTTCTATTTACACAGCAAGTTAAGTGCTCTCTACATGGTTGCAACAAAACTTCTGGCAATTTAAGTAAAGGTCTACCATGCTGAACTACACAATGCTAACACACTTAATTCACGCGTTGCTGTAAGATTCTCCTTGCAGAGAGGCTGACATTTTCAGAAGCACTAGAGTCCTCATATTTAACCACTCTTTCACAGTGAGCTGCAGTTTAGTTTGCCCAAGAACAAGGTTCCTGGGGATGGATCCCAAGATTAAGAAGCCAGGGTTTTGAGGCAGTAATTGGTAATCTCCTTTACAGATCTACACCCACCTACTCTATGCAGGCCACTTAAATCTCTAGCCTTCTCTGAAGTCCATGTGGATGAAGGGAGGCAATTTCTCTGTCACTTGATTATTGCTTTGTACACATTCATAGATTATATCAGGCATCCCCTGTGTGGGGAAGAAAAGAACTGGAGTACGTTTTATTTCTATCAGTAAGTAAACCCTTAAAAAAAAAAAAAAAAAAAAAAAAAAACAACCAGGATCTAGAACTAGATTGCTCTGATCAATTAGAAGGGATTATGAAGGGGAGGTCATGCATAACAAATCTGATTAGCTTCCTTGTGGAAACGACAATGAGAGCTGACAGGAGTGAGGCAGCAGACACACTCTGATAGGACTTCAAGAGTTTTTAACCACCACATCACCAGGGGAGAGTCATACTCATTACAAGATTAGTAACTAAGGGATTGATGATGACTGGGGTTTGGTGAGGACAAGTGACAAGAGTGCTGTCAGGATCATCCTGCCTACAGCTGTGTTCTTTGGAGAAAGGAACTTGCAGTCAGGTGAGCTCACTTTGGACCAAACACAACTGGAAGGGAAACCAGATCCTGAAAGACTTGTCTAGCACACAGCTTATTGAGAACCATAGAAACATAGGGCTGGAAGGCACTTCATGGCAGGATCACCTCCATCCAAAGCATCCCAGTGTTAAAAATTCCCAGTGGCAGAGGTTCCCCGACCTCTAATGTATTTGTTCCAGTGCTTAATGACCCTCAGAGTTAGAAGGTTTTTCCTAATATGTAGCCTAAATCTCCTTTGCTGCAATTTAAAGCCCATTATTTCTAAACCTGTCCCCAGTGGCCACAAAAAAAAAGAATTACCATCTTCTTAATAACAACCCTTTTTGTATTCCACGACTTTTATGAAATTCCCCCAGTCTTTTCTTCCTTAAAGAGAATCTCAGTTCTTCCAACCTTTCCTCACATATTGCGTTTTCTAGACCGCTACATATGTTTATTACTCTCCTTACGGCTCTTTGCCCGAACCTTTCTTGGAGTGCAGTGCCCCTAACTGGGCAGATACTCCAGGCAAGGCCTCAGCAGTGCTGAAGACTGTATTACATTGTCGGCTCATATTCAGCTTCAGATCCACTAGGATCCCAACTGTAATGACCCACTACAAGATCTTTTGCAGTACTGCAGCCTCAGCAGTCACGCCCCATGTTGCTTATGTGTATTTGATTCTTCCTTCCTCTGTGCAACACGTTACATTCATCCCGACTTAATTTCCCCCTATTTATTTCAGGCCCCGTTTCCAATTTACCAAGGTCATTTTCAGTCCTAATTTTGTCTAAGTTACCAGCTACTCCACTAAGCATGGCATTATCTGCACATTTGCTAAATGTACTCTCAATTTTCATCCTCCAAGCATTGCTGAAGATATTGAATGGTACCCAAGGCTGGACAATCCCCTAAAGTAGCCCCACTTTATATTAAGTTAGGAACACGTATCAAGAGAGAGGGGGCCAAAAAGGGATCTAATGTGGTCTGCATAAGAAAAGGAAAGTAGAAATCATAATGAAGACAATAATTTGTAACTGCCCTCTGTGCCATTTTCTCTGGCTTTGACCTACTATAAGTGCCATCTTATCAAGAAATACCCCAACCTCCAGACCAGTAACAGTGCAGTGGCAAGGGGTTTTCTCTTGCCGCTGTCTGGCACTTCAAAGCAACAGTCCAGGTCTAAAAGGAAGAAGAGTTATACAAATGCCAAGAGCTAGCAATATATCAGCATTCAAAATTAGAATGAATTCACATTTTGGTTTAATCCGCATTTAGGCAGATCTCCAAAACTACCAAGCAGTGGAGCAGATTGCAGCAAGACTCACATTCTCCTAAAGAGAGTTTCACGGTGGAGGCAAACAGAGATCTGTAGCAGATTAAGGTTACAGGTCACCAACAGTGCTCTGTGGGCCTATGTACAGCTAAACCCGCCCGGTCACTAGCTCATTGTTACAAGCATGCAACTTCAAATGTCCTTTTGAACAGACACACCCTCAAGCTTATTTCCATTCTGGACTGGACTGTAGAAGAGTCTCATTACTGCAGTGTTACAGTTAAGATTTTAAACACAGGAGTCAGAAGAATCATAGAAATGCACCTCTAAAGCAAAGCATTTACTAGACTGTATCTCGGTAGACTCAATAAGTGGCCTGACATTCATATGTGCAGCTACCCAGCAGCATCCATGCAGTGAATCAGGGCACCTCATCCAAATCTACCACCCTCTGCAGCTAGCTGTAGCACCTCTGTAGCTAGCCAACTGCAGGATCCACACGTGCACCCCCATATTTCCCTCCATGTGACTTCAGATTCCCAAAGGTGCTACCAGGCTGCATAAACTTGGAAGTTGATTTCACTATATATTATATGCAACGAGCACTTCTCAGCTTATGGTAGGAAAGTTCTGTTTTGTCTTGTAGCCCTCAAGCTTTAGACTCTCTCATCCAAGAACATATTTTAATCTTTCTCTCTCTCCCCCTCTGTCTTGCAGCCTGGAGCCAAAAAGATGTCTTTTTCTGAAAAGCTGAAGGCAACAAATCACATGATAGAGACCTTTAAGAGGAGAGCACCTTGTGATGACACCTCATAGATATTTTGCTGGCAAAATCCCATGGTAGGAATTTGCCAGCAGACTGCTCGACATAGATACAGCATTAATTATAACACTTTGGCTTTTCTGTAAATAAATTAATGATACGTTTCAGAATTTAATGCAAGGGGACTTGGGTCTTTTTAAAAAAAAAAAAAAAGTTGCGCAGTGTACCATATCATATTTTTTTTTATTACTAGAAATGTAAGAAGACTAGATCTTTTTAAACACACACTGATTTATATATTTTTAATTATCATTTTTTAGACTCTTTATAGGTATTCTTTTAAAGTGGCTTCAGATAACCAGGGTCCCCTTAGGGTGACTTTTGTCCTGCATTTGTAACTCTTAGGCCTGACATGGTCCTAAATACCAGCAGTTTCATAATGGAAGGGCATAAATGATAATACACCACTGGATTCTAAAAGCTTAGGTCCAGCAATACCCAGGTATGACTCTGAACAGAATCACTCAGTCAACCATGTAATTCGGACTAATTAAAAAGAAGTTCTTTTCAGGTGCTGGTATGTTCAGTCAATCTAGAAGCCTTGTCCGACAGCCAGCCTTCAGACACTCATCTATATTCCCATACACCAAGTACCTAATATCAAGGGTTTACCTGCTCCCGATTCTGGTCAGACATATCATTAGCTTTCCTGACAATGAAATGCAGAACCAAAAGGAATAAGTTAGTTCAAACTCCCCTAGACCCAATTCTAGATATCTGGGAAAAACTCATTTCTACAAGGTGCAAGGTAAGGGGTTGGCGCAGTAAGCTAATGGCTCTGGTACACTTAGTCTCTGCTCATCCTCTCCCCATTTCCTTCAGAACAGTTTGTGGAGAGTCTTTCACCTGTGGATAATCTACATCCTCAACGGTGTTGGCAAATCATTCTTGTTTAAAATTTGCCGGTGACAAACTAGCTGCTTGGTGTTAAAATGTCCAGGACATCACGTGTGGGCATATGCGCTCTCTGCTAGCTTTGTGTACAGTACAAAAGTCCATAACTAATGTCTCTTCTCTGATGCAGACTTTCTGGTTCAGTTGCTATCATACTGGGTGAAGTATGGCTCTGTTTATTGACTTGGCCTATTTTTCAGACAAGATGTGCAGAGTGCTTCCATCTGTGCAATGTCCTGAGTTTATTTTGGGACAATACATGATCTTGCACGCCTGTTTTATTTGAATGTTTTCCTATGGCCCTGTCCATCTGTTCTCTCGGAACTGTTTGCAGTAGTATTTCTCTTGTCTTTTTTGTCATCATTGGTTTATATTTCTGGGATACGACTCCCTATTAGATACCACCAACCAATTTCTGAAGCTGCAGAACCCTTGAATCATCTATTTTTGCCTTGGCACTTCATTATTGTGCCAAGGATTTTAAAAAGTTTCATCTACTTCTGTCATATTTCTATTCAACTTTAATCTCTTTGTCAAGTAATCATAGTAATCATTTCCAAATTAACGCCGGCTCCATTATTCCTTGCCTTTTCTTTTATATTTTGTGACTGTTCTTCGTGGTGCCTCACTTGCAATTAAAGTCATCTCAGGTTATTAATTCACTGAGTGGCTGGTTTCTGCCAATTCAGTGATTTCATAAAGAACTCTTCATGTCTTAAGGTCATCTTCAAAGAGCTGTAGTTATTTCTCTAAGTCAGTGTTGGTCACTAATAATTGGATCTCTACCTCAAGTGTTTTCTGAAGACACGCCAAGTTCAGAAAACTAATTCAAGCCACGCTGCTTGGTCTGTTGTGGCTTTTAATGAAATGGTTATAAATATATAGATAAAGAAAATTTGGGTTCGACTTTCATAGGCATTGAACTTCTCTATCAAAATTGAAAACTTGTATGTTCTCAGGACTCCTGAAAAAAGGAAGTGATAATATTTAAGAACTGAATTCAGGAGGACATGCATTTTTCAAGATTCACTTCACAAAAAGGTGGATTTTGCGAATCGTGTGAAGTGTTCCCATTGAGGGGGCATCTGAACACAAGGGTCATACCACGCATTGGCAATACCCGCTTTCTTTGAATTTACCAGTACCTTTACCAATACCAACTTGGAGAGAATAATGTTTAACCTCTAACAGACTGCTGTCCACAACTCAGAAGGCACAATGGCCACCTGCATTGGAAGTCTCAGAGAAAATACTGAGGATTGAATGAAGTTTGTATTACCGTCCGATTCTCTTATTACTATGCCATAGAACCATGCAATTCAACAACTCAGAGCATTTTATATTGGGTTTTGACTGGTAGTAGATTTTACTTTAGTCGGTCTGGGACACATTTAACATCCAATTAAAGGCTGCATCTCCCTTTTGCAGGTTAACTATGATACTGCTGATGCATCCCTATTGTATAGACTCTCTATTGCAGCCAATGTGCTAGTCCCCCCAGTAGCTGTGGGGTGTGATTCTTTCCTGGCCCTGACTGAGCAGAGGGGCAAGACCCTCTCACCAGAAGCCTCCCGAGTTTTTTAGTCCCAGCAGGAACAGCAGCACAACCCAGTGATAATCCCTGGCCTTAGGCTGCAAACACCCAATGCTTCTGGGATTCTGCCATCCTAACGTGGATCCATTGATAATTACCTTTATGGATATTAAGCCAGCTGTCTACCCATCGTGTAGTTTTGCCTGGCCCACAATTTATTTACGAGAAGGTCTAAGTGTGCTCCATCCACTGCGTTCCCTGCATCCACCCACCCAGTTCCTTTGTTGAAGATCAGGTTTGACACCATTTATTTTTAGCAAAGCCAGGCTAGCTGCTTGCAAGCAGCTTTTCTGCTTCCAGAATTTCACAAATGGACTTCCCTTGAGAAGTTTACAAACGGACTTCAGTTGCTCTAGCAGCTTCCCAGGCACCCAAGTCAGGCGAGCCCGCCTGGAGTCACCCCGGGGGGGCCCATATTAGGCGGCTGTATAGTTTTTGCAATACAAATACTCCGAAATCAGAATGCCGTCCTTCAAAAGAGCCGCTCTCCTGTAAGCTGGTTCCCTTGTTGCCCCCCGCTCGCATCCAGTGGTTTCTACCTGCAACCTCCGAGCACATATGACCGCAAGTGATGTTCCCTGCTGGGCGCCAGGTCTGTCATGTCAGGTTGCTGGTCCCCTTATGAGGAGCTTCGATTGGGGTGTGGGCAGGGATGGTGGTGCCCCGTTGTCAGGCCGCCGGCCCCCTCACGGGGGTGGGCAGGGACGGTGGTGCCCTGGTACGTCAGGCCGCCGGCCCCCTCACGGGGGTGGGCAGGGACGGTGGTGCCCTGGTACGTCAGGCCGCCGGCCCCCTCACGGGGGTGGGCAGGGACGGTGGTGCCCTGGTACGTCAGGCCGCCGGCCCCCTCACGGGGGTGGGCAGGGACGGTGGTGCCCTGGTACGTCAGGCCGCCGGCCCCCTCACGGGGGTGGGCAGGGACGGTGCTGCCCCGTTGTCAGGCCGCCGGCCCCCTCACGGGGGTGGGCAGCGATGGTGGTGCCCTGGTACGTCAGGCCGCCGGCCCCCTCACGGGGGTGGGCAGGGACGGTGGTGCCCTGGTACGTCAGGCCGCCGGCCCCCTCACGGGGGTGGGCAGGGACGGTGGTGCCCTGGTACGTCAGGCCGCCGGCCCCCTCACGGGGGTGGGCAGGGACGGTGCTGCCCCGTTGTCAGGTGAAGCAGCCGCCCTCAGGGGAGCGCAGGGACGCGCGGGGGAGCGGGGGCCGGGGGGCGGCGCTGCGAGGCGCGGCGCGGGGCGGGGCGGCGCGGCGGCGGCGGCGGCCGTGCTGCAGGCGCGGAGGATGGCCACGGAGGAGCTGGCCAGCAAGCTGAGCCGCCGGCTGCAGATGGAGGGCGAGGACGAGGCGGGCGAGGCCGAGGCGCTGGCGGCGGCGGAGGCGGAGGGGCGGCCGCGGCGAGCCGAGCTGGGCGCGGAGCTGTCCCCCGGCGGCGGCCGCAGGGTCTTCAGCCCCTGCAGCGAGTTCCGCGAGTTCTCCCGGCGCCAGATCCGCGACATGGAGCGGCTCTTCCGGCAGTGAGTGCCCGCGGCGCGGGGGACGGGGCCCGGCGTCCTGCGAGCGCGGGGGGCGGGGGGCGCGCCCAGCCCCGCCACCGCCGGCGGGTGGCCGCCCGGCCTCGGGGGCTGCCACATCCCCACGGCCGGCACCAGCGCATCCCTGGCTCGTGACCGCGCGTGTCCGGCCTGTGGTGCCACCCCATCCCTGGCTTCTGTCTAGGGTCCAGCCCCTGCACGAGCCAGCCCCAGCTGCTTTGAAAGGTAGGAAACCACCACGCGGCATCGCCAGCCCTTGTGCCTTGCTGTCCCCCCCAGGCGAGTTCCGGGACTGGCTGTTGGGCTGGGGAAGCAGAGCTGAAGGACTGCAAAGAGCACTCCTCTGTGCATCCGCTCCTTAAAAAGCAGCATTTCGTTCCCCTTTAAGTCCGGATCTTGCCCATCTGTTCCAAAGTAGCATCAGGCTGAAACTTTACATGTTTGCTGGTCACATACGTAAGCAATGTTTAACTAAGTCATGTTAAGAACATATTTAGAGCCTCAAGAAAGGGCATCTTGCACCCCAAAGCTTGTCTATATGGCTCTCAACTGTGCTGGTGGTCCAGGAAGAGACATCACCCTCAGCAACCCTTCGCTAAAAAAGCTGTGCTAAAATATAAACGTTTCAGGCTAGCAGCCCATAAGTTAGCCAGCGCTCTTCCTGTTTAAAATTAAATAGGACGACACTAAGGGAGGCACTGTTAGGAAAAAATAATAATAAAATAATAATACTACACACACTTCTCCATCCGTTACCAAACCTTAGTCATATTTTGAAGTGTTTTCTGTTTTGCAAACTGGCCCTCCAGTGCAAGGAATAACAGGGGGTTTTTTGCAGCTTTCAGTTGTGGACACTGCAAATAGACCACTTTGACTTCTGTTTTCAGTCAGTTTCTGGCCCGAGGATGCTGCAGAACACCATTTCTGCTGGCTGGTGCTTTCTAAACTGGTTCCTCAAGGATTTCACATTTTCTACTGGTTAAAAAAAGTCCTCGGGGGCAAGGGGGAGGTAGTCCAACGGATAGCTGCCCTCAAAAAAAGCGAGTAAAATCTACTGCCTTATTTTAACCCTTACATACGCAGCATTTCCTCTTTTTGGGCAGCCACAACTGTCAGATGCTGCACCTAGCAATATCCTGGCACCACAGCTACTGCTTCTTCTGGTAACAGCTATAGAGCGAGCAGTTCCTATATACTCAACACATTGGTCCTAATGTGGTTTAACACTTCTGAGCGTTGTGCCGCGGCCAGAGGCATGGCTGGGTGTGGGGGCTGCAAGGCTAGATTGCAGGGTAAACCAAGTAGCCTTCACATATACCTGCTGTCTGGGCTTATTTGATGCAAGGCAGTGCAAGGCTCTGGACAACCCCTCTGGATCTCCTAGCATTATACATGCATTCTGAAATGGACTTAAGAGCCCCTCTGCGATCTCTTGCTCACTCCCCCCCCCCCTTAAAAAAATTCAGCCAACTGACCAGTTTCTCCTTCTCTTCCCCACCCTTGAAGTCTTTCCAAAGATGTTAATTCCAATTGATCTTTGAATCATGTCCTGAGTGAATGGCAAAATACTTCTTGATCTTGGATCAGGACCTCAATGCATTGCACACACATGCTCGGCTGTAATACCAAGTTCAGCTGGTACAACTTGCCCTGAACTAAGATGTGGCTTTGCCATCTGGTGGAATAGCTCCCATGGCCTGCAGAAGTAACAGTCTGCTGTTTTGATGAGTAGTGACAGGGCATTTGCATTCCCATGTCCTGAAAGTCAGGTCACCTAACCCGAGAGAGCTGCCTCAGCCTCAAAACATCAGTGGAGATGAGGTGACTAACTTGGGTTCACCCCCTTGAGGTCTACTGCAGGTTGCTTTTATGGGCTTTAATGCGAGCTGTGACTTAAGAACGTATTTTGTTTTCCGCCCCCCAGTGCAGATGCACCCTGTGTATGGGTGGAGTAAGCTGTACTTGCCTTCTATGGCTAAAGCTCTGCATGCAATCACACCTCTCCCATGTCCAGTCTAGCTCTTCTCCTAGCCTTTCAAATAGCGTTAAAAAAGAGCTAGCATCAATTCATTTCCCTTCCCCAAAACCACTTAGGCAGAGATCCAAGTCAGCTGTCCTCCAGGGCTATGTTAGTATGTCCCTGCTTCAGAGCTTTTAGCTCTTCTTTCCCTGTTGTTTTCTCCAGTTGTGCATTTCTTCTCAGTATGTGCTGCAGACACTTCCTCTTTTTACCTTGTGCCTCATTTTCTTAAGGGGGAAATTTGTTTGCCATTGCTGGCAAGGCAGGAGAGCTGCCGTCAGTCTCCTTGCATTTAATTCAATAAGTTTCAAATGCCTTTAAAATATCATTTGAAAGGATCTTGCTGCATTCTGCTGTCCGCATTTTTCTTGGGTAGTTTTCTAGAGGGGAACCCAAGAAGCAGCAAGACAGGAAGCACCATCATCCACTTCTATGGTCTGGGTCAGTCACAAGCTTAGTCATCCTGCTTTCCCCGAAGCTGCTGTGGTAGAGAGCTAATGATCAGCACTTGTTTGCCATTGGGATCATATTTAATGTCAGATGAAAGGCCTACAGAGGCTGCTGAATTCTGTGCTGTTCTAGCTCTCGCTCTCCCTCTTTAAAAAAAAAGGAGACAGCAGATTGAGGAAGAGGTTCCTCCCCCCAGAGAGGGAGAGACACTAGATCCTGCCTACCCAGCACCTGTGCTGCTCACTGCTGCGTTACTCAAGAAAGCCGCACGCATCTTAAGTGCTGGTCATGTCAACGCAGGCTTACGGCCGAGTTCTCCGTGTTGTGTTCACGAGCCAAGTCCCAACCATGAGGCTCTAGCCAAATCCCATTAAAAAACATGCCATCTCCCAGCTGGAAGCAGGTTTGTGACATTATTTCTCCCTGTACACTATGACAGGCCACATCCCGAGTAGATTTGTTGGCCTCAAACCAGGAGACATCACCATTTTAAGCTATAGACGGGCCCCAGCACAGATACGGGCAAGGCAGAGCACCAGAAACAGGAAGAGAGGGCTAGCAAAGCATTCAAGCCCCCTGATACGCAACTGCTCCAATGCTGTTTCTTTAGGGGTTGAAGATAATGGGGTCAGCTAACACTTGGACCCCAAATAGGAGCACAATGCAAGCCTGGGTGCAGGAGAGAGAATTCCCTCTGTTCCCCATCCTGAAAGTGGTGGGGTTCATGTCGCTGTGACAGTTCATCCATGGGGTTAGATGGGCAGCTGCATTTTATGTGTTGCATTGAATTGTCACTGCAGATTCAGAGGAAAGGGAAAGTCTTGAGATGCATGCAGGAAGGCAGGTATGTGACTGGGCACTCAGAGAGCAAGTCATGCTAGCTGGAGGGGGTTGGGATTTGTCAATGTAAGCAGACCCTGGGAATAGTGTAAGGATGGAGACAAAAATGAGAGAGTGCATAAAAATCTGAGTGGGCAGCAATAGTCTAACTGGAGCCGCAGGGGGCTGCTGGGTGGAAGGGATCCAGGCTAGCGAGAAGCAGCTTTCCAGAGCTGGGTTAGTCACCAGCTACATGTCAACCTAGGCAAGCCTACCTATGATTACCAGAGACCTTCCTTCTCTGCCATACTGTGACAAGGCCCAGAGACGACAGCAAGGGAAAGGATTAGAGAATTATTGCTGCTATGAAAAGCAGAGGCGCAGTAGGACTCCCATGGAGGAGTCGCAGTTGGTAAGATGAGATGGATGCATGGATTTTTCCCCTAGAAGAAAAGCAGCTCAAGTGGGCATATTTTCCTGGGGCTTTCTGCAGAGGGACACAGCGAAATGCATGCAAATGAAAGGGGCATCAACGCACTTAGGCAGATGATGTTGTACAGCCTCCAGAGACCGGTTGGGCTGAGGCAGCTTTTCCCTTAGTCCGTCCGAGTGCTGCCCTCCTGAATGATCCCTCACTGGGGCTGCTCTCAACTTCCCCAAGATAGGAGAAAGTACAGAAAGAGCCTGACAAGCAAGATGCTTCATATACTTGTTTTCCATCACATCCAGCACACAAGGCTGTGTCAGTGCCTCCAGATTCCTGGCCATATTGATTGCTCAGTCTCTGGGGGCCTCCAAAGAGTGTGGGCAGTGGGGTCCCGCAGGGCTCGGTGCTTGGACCGATACTCTTTAATGTCTTCATCAGCGACTTGGACGAGGGGGTGAAATGTACTCTGTCCAAGTTTGCAGATGACACTAAGCTATGGGGCGAAGTGGACACGCCGGAGGGCAGGGAGCAGCTGCAAGCAGACCTGGACAGGTTAGACAAGTGGGCAGAAAACAACAGAATGCAGTTCAACAAGGAGAAATGCAAAGTGCTGCATCTAGGGAGGAAAAATGTCCAGCACACCTACAGCCTAGGAAATGACCTGCTGGGTGGCACGGAAGTGGAAAGGGATCTTGGAGTCCTAGTGGACTCCAAGATGAACATGAGTCGGCAGTGTGATGAAACCATCAGAAAAGCCAATGGCACTTTATCGTGCATCAGCAGATGCATGACAAATAAGTCCAAGGAGGTGATACTTCCCCTCTATCGGGCGCTGGTCAGACCGCAGCTGGAGTATTGCGTGCAATTCTGGGCACCGCACTTCAAGAAAGATGCGGATAACCTGGAGAGGGTCCAGAGAAGGGCCACTCGTATGGTTAAGGGCCTGCAGGCCAAGCCCTATGAGGAGAGATTAGAGAAACTGGACCTTTTCAGCCTCCGCAAGAGAAGGTTGAGAGGCGACCTGGTGGCTGCCTATAAGTTCGTCAGGGGGGCACAGAAGGGAATTGGTGAGTATTTATTCACCAAGGCCCCCCCGGGGGTTACAAGAAATAATGGCCACAAGCTGGAGGAGAGCAGATTTAGATTAGATATTAGGAGGAACTTCTTCACAGTTCGAGTGGCCAAGGTCTGGAACGGGCTCCCAAGGGAGGTGGTGCTCTCCCCTACCCTGGGGGTATTCAAGAGAAGGTTGGATGTGTATCTAGCTGGGGTAATGTAGGCCCAGCACTCTTTCCTGCTTATGCAGGGGGTCGGACTCGATGATCTATTGAGGTCCCTTCCGACCCTAACATCTATGAATCTATGAATAAGCTGCCTGTGGAAGGGCGTTTTGAAAAGAGGAATTGCCAGTTGTCCCTCAGGCTCTGCAGGAGTCAGGAAAAAAACTGCCATAGTAAGGCTGGCCCAAATTTGGAATGGGCTCCCAAGGGAGGTGGTGCTCTCCCTTACCTTGGGGGTTTTTGAGAGAAGGCTGGATAGGCATCTGGCTGGGGTCATCTGACCCTAGTGTCTGTCCCAGCAGGTGGTCAGACTCAATCTGTCAAGGTCTCTTCTGACCCAAGCATCTACGAGTCCAGCCCTGTGCTGCAGCTGGTGGGTGTTCAGAGGTGTGGCGTGACCTAGCCCTGGGTCTGTGCCAGGTCTAGTTTCACCCCATGCGAGGCGGGGACAAGCTGTACTGCTGGGATCTTGCCGTTACAAACAGCCCAAGTTGCACCATCCCTAGCAAAAAGCACAGAGATGATCTTAGTGCAGCTCCTCATTCCCCTCTAGCCTGCATGGGGTCTTAGACATGGCTGTCAGGCTGCCTGGCAGCAGACCGATGTTACAGGCATCCTGCAGGCAAGATCTTTTGTGGGAGGCAGCCTGGGACGCTGGCCAGCCCCCAATCCTGCACAGCACCAGCTTCCGACCAAGGTGTGAAGTGATTAAGCCTCAGCCAGCATCACGAGGTGGAGCAGAGCAGGGTTCTGGTTTCACAAAGCCTTCGGAGTCAAGAGCAAGCCACCCTTCACTGCAGCTCAGAGCTGAGACTTTCCTCCCCGGGCTCCTAAGCACAAGGCCGAGAATTGCTTAGAGCACTTTCTTGCCTCACTTCAGGGACTGGGAAGTACCCACATCTACCCATGTACCTGATACATGTTTCCACCCGTGTTTCTCATTGCTCTTCTGGATTGGCAGAAACCTTTGCCCTTATACCATCTAGAAGCAAGCTAAGTGTCAAGAGACAGATTTTTAGGGCGATTAGGTGCTTAATTCCCATTAATTTTCAGTGGGAATCAGGTGCTTACATACCCTTTTAATCTTGTCCCAAAATACTAGAAGAATCTCCAACAAAGAATTGGAGTGATCCTCAGATAAGACTGATCATGGGGACTAACCCTAACCATGAGAATAGTGTAGTTTTTGGACAGGCAGCTCTAGTTCATTAAAGCACCCCAATTTGGTTTCTTCTTAGCCATACAAAATAGAGCAGGTAAATAGCACAGCAGAGCAGCTGTGGCTTGAGAACAGTGTCTATTGCATAATCTGATTCAGACTTAAAATCACTTGATTTAATGGAAACAAAGTCATTGATCTAGTGACACACCTCTGTTTTGAAGCCCCCTTCAGAGCATTTTATACCTTGACACACACATCACACACCCCACAATTATCCTGGCACAGCTTTCTAGTGCATTCACAACCTATTACTTAGGAGAAAGGAGGAGGAGGAAATCAGGATGTTTAGGTCATTTGTTCTATCCCATTAGAATTGACAAAAACATCAATCTATGTTTAGATTTGGTGCATTAAATGCATCCATTTAATCCAACCCCATAATGGCAGTTGTCTGCCTAGCTTGCAGCCTGTGTGGTCCATTCAGCTTTTGAGTGTGCAGTCCCAAACAATAAGCATCTAACCTCTCATTTAGTTTTTCAGCTTCCCTTCAGGTTTCATATAGTGACCCAAGCAGATACATTTCTCCCAGCAAATGCAGCACACCTGGGAATGCATTCATGCACTTGTGAATGCATTAGCATGTGCCCCCCTTGCCTCCCACCACAGCCCCCCTGCAAGCAGGGGACTCACCCAGGTTCCGTAGCTGGGGCAGTCAGCTCTCAGGACAGGCTTTCAAAACAGTTCTTCTTCCTCTCAGAGAAGCTTCCCAGGCCCAATGAACAAATCATCCCAAACCAGAGTAAGCAAGCAAACAACCCAGAACCTGCTGCCATCCTTCAGACAGTAGAAGAGGGGGCCTCTCTGGGCCTAAACTCCTCTCCAGCAGTAACATCTGCCCTCTCTCCCTGCACTTTCCCCTCTGGAGTTTTTAAACCTTCTTCATGGCTTCTCATTAGCTGATATCAGCTCCAGCTGGCTCCCACTTGCCCAGCCCAGCAAACTATTATCTGCTCAGCACCTGGGTTTCAGGCCCCTTGAAGCCTGAGCAGCACCTCCTTACATAACCACCTATAAATAAAAATCAATGCTAAATGTCATCCGCCTCTCACATACTGTATGGTTTCTTAGTAAATGGTTCAAGAGTTATCCCTTTTACTGTGGACCTTACATACGTGAGCCACGTAATACAGACATTGCCCCTTGGTAGCGTATTTGCTTGTTTCCAGAGATTTGGTGGGGGGGTTTTGGTAGCTCAGTTATGGAGCATAGTAAATCCAGACCTCAATGCATGTTTACAACTGCAGTAACCACGTCAAAGCAGGTTGCCTTCAAACCTGTGTGTTGCTAATGGCCATAAGAGTCAGCCCAATCTGCCGTGCTTGGTAGCTATAGCAGGATTTACCTGGAAAGCATCTGAAGCATGCTTTATCTTGGTTAGTGGTGCCCAATCGATAAAGAGGAACGAAGCACTTTTGAATTAATGAAGCCAAGAGTAAGACGTGGCATCATTCTAAAAGCAGCCAGATCCCCTAGGGAGCTTTTTAGTGGGGACTATTAATGCCTACTTTAACCGTGTTGTAAGCCACAAAAGCTGCAAGCTAATGGAGCACTCAGCTGCAGCACGGGGTCCTTGCTTACCACTGCAAAACACTGGTGTAAATCAGAAGGAAAGCTGAATGCGATTGTAACACTCTTGGGTGCTCTTAGTGGTTTCACACATGCCTTCAGTGGGTTTGAAACATCCCCTCCACCCCATGTCCTCCTGAGTCAGCTGGTTTGCTGTTGCTCAACGCTGTACCATAAATGCTGCAATGCTAATTGTGACGGCATTCACAAACATGTCTGAGATGCACCTGGATCTAGCAGTGTCCTTGTAGAAAGGCACCGGAGACAGGGCTTCTGCATTTTGGGACAGGGCAGAGGGAGATGGCAAGCTGTTTCCCCTTCTGCCCTTAAACCCATGGCCACAACTCTGCACGCATCCAAAGATGACAGAATTAGAGCCTCACTGAACAAGCTGTTCTTCCAGCCACTGAGCTCCAGGGATCACCACCAGGAATGTATTTGCAGGCTCACACTGGAGAAAACTTCAAGGTTTGGGGCTCTTCAGCCACTGGGGCAGTCCCTCCTGAGCAGCTGAGAAATAGGGCCTGTGAGAGGAGACAGATTGGGATTTGAGACCCATGAGCAGGTGCCTCGTGGTGGATGTCAGTACAAGGAAGCCATGAAGTGCATCTTGGCACTCTGGCTACTAATACATGTTGATTCTTTCACCTGGGAGAAACTAGATGATCATCCCTATTAGAAAACATACGGCAGGTGCATGGCTTCCACTCTTCTTTAACTCTTTAGGGAGCCTCTGTATTAGTCAATAAGCAGTAGCCTGTGGAGAGGGTTTCCCAGGGTGCGCACACTGTTATTAACTGTGACATTAAACATACCACAGTGCCCAAGGAGCAGCCAGAGGCTCCCTTGTGCTGGCCACTCAGTGGAGCAATAGACAATCCTTGCCCCAAACAGCTGATACTCAAATTGTTCCTCAGCCCCTTCCCAGTAGCTAATTTAGTACCTGTATCTGCTGCCAATTTTGCAGAATCTCGAGCAAATTTCCAACCTCAAGTACCTAACTCCAGAGCCTGGCGCTTCCACTTCCAAACAGGCAACTGCATTTAGCAGTCCAAGCCCACACTCAGCAAGGCCTTCGCTTGCACACGGGCTTCTGCTGTGTCTCTTTCTGCCTCTGAACCCAGCCAGCGTAAGAGTTATGCCTTGATGTAGTTTGGCAGTCTCAGTTGGAATGAACGTCTCCCAGTTGGAACAAGTCTGGGGCAGAGCTGGGAGTCGAACCCAAACCTAATGCCCTGCAGCCCTTACCCACCAACCAGTGCTCCCTCATGTACAATGCAATGAGCAGGTCCTAGGGACTTCACATGCACTATGCAGCTTGTGGAAGAAGACGATGTCTCCGGGACAGTAAAAATGAAACATGTTTGCTCCATTCCTTTTGCCTGGGGCAGACCTTGCATTTCTAAGTCTCTGTAGTGCCGTGTCTAAATGCCACCAGCATTCAGGCTTCCTGCTGTCTCAGAATGAGCCTGCCCTCTTGCTCTTTCCACCCCCACGCCCAGCCTAGCCTCTCTTTACTTAGCCTAAAGCGAGAGATGGAGCGCTCTGTGGACATTGTGATAAGCTTCAGCCTGTGCCTGGGGGAAAGGCTTGTGCAATACAAGGGCTGAGCAATCCCATGTGACTTAGTCTTACCTGTGGACAGCAGACTGTGTAGTCCATTAAGAGGCAAAGCTTGAGGCTTCTTGTAGTCAGCTTGCCATGGTACAGCATGAGATAAAGCTCCCTCGGCTAGGTCTGAGTGACCATAGCTGTAGCTAGGGCTGCCGCGCAGGTGTTGTATCATTGGAGAAAGAGGAAAGCTACCACGAAGGCGAGTGCTTTAGAGGCCTAATGTGAGGGCAAGCGCATGCACATGTTGTATAACCCATTTCCCCGCAAAGTGTTCCTGGGACAGTTCTGCAGCCTGCTCTGTGTCAGCTGAAAGGCAGCATTACAGAGGTATATTAGCCTGCTGTAGCAGTGCAGTATGGGGAGTTTGTCTCACGTAGGGGGACAGGACTAGCTCACACATACACACCCCTGCACACACACATTTAGCTGCCTGCCTGATCCTTCCCAGAGGGGTGAGGTTCAACCGTGGTGGGGTGATTTCTCCCTCTAGTGGCTGCTGCAAGATAACAACCTGCAAGCTGCAGCCAGGATGGTTGCCCCCGCACCTCTCCTGCCCCCTTCATCCTGTCTTCTGCATGACTTCAGATTAACAGGCTAACCACTCTTCTCCAGCTCAACTGAGGAAGTCTCAGCCTTTGGTGCTGAAGTCCCTGGGTTCCCATGGCACTCATGACATGGGATGAATATTGCTTAGACTGTAAGGATCTGACCTAGCAAAAGGAGGGCCTTCTAAGAGTGCTGATACCTTGGGGAGGGGGAACAGCAATAGGATCTGCCAAACCCAAACTGATTGGAGTAGAAGATGGGAAATCTATCTCCACTGTATTTACTGGGCTCTCTCTCTTTTTCTCAGGTACGACGCGGGGAAGGACGGTTTCATTGACCTGATGGAACTGAAGCTCATGATGGAAAAACTTGGTGCCCCCCAGACGCACCTTGGGCTGAAGAACATGATTAAAGAGGTCGATGAAGACTTGGACAGCAAACTCAGCTTCCGGGAGGTAACTGGCTTTCCCTAACAGGTGATCTCTGGGTGTGCCCTGATGGCACCGTGCTCTTGCCTGGGGTAGGGATGGGACCCTCTTCCGCCACCTCACCTACAGAATCCTCCTAGTCCCCTACCAGCCTTGCTGTTATCTTTCGCATCTTCTCTCTTTACCTGCCCCGTGACATGAGTCTCCGCTCTGCAGCTCATCTGTGATCTTATAGAAATGTTCAAATGGCTGTCCCGAAAGGGTCTGTCCCTGGTCTGACATCCCAGCCTCGGTCAGACTAAAGCTGGTGGGTTAAGGAGGAATGCAGTTGTCCGGCTCCAAAGCAGAGTGGTTCTACTTAGCTTAGTATTGGCAGGCTTGAGAGAGTGCTGCAATTTGGGTCTGCATTCCCAGTCCTCTAGAGCACTCCAGCACTGCTTGTGCGTTGTTGCTGATGTAGGGCACTTATGGATGTATTGTGTTAAAAGCCCTCCTACATCACAGGAGGTTGCCGGCAGGTTGTGCCTTCCTCTGAGGCCCTTGCAGCACGATCCAGGTGCCTAACATGCTCCCTGCAGGGGAAAAGCTGTTCTGAGTGTGGCACTCACTGCCCTGAACAGTATTAGTGCCCAAGCACATTGCTCTTTGGGCTGCTTTAGGAGGTCTCTGCAGATCAAATAATCCCCCTGCTCAAAGAAGAGAAGTTAAGACCACCTGGCTTTAGTTTGCATGTCAACTAATGGGGATCACCCACAACTCAGGCAGCGTTTGGGGCTGCCTTATCTCAGAGAGGAGGTGCCCATACACAAGGCTGAGCTTGCTGGCATTTGTGCTCACTCACTCTCTCGCTGCAATTATATCAGCAGTTGCCTCTAAAATACTAATGTGCAGATGTGTAACAGACACACAGTGCCACTTGGTATCATGAATATTCATGTTGTTTGGGCCTAGAGTAGCTAAATATCATCATGATGCCCAGTGGCCCCATTATCGGTGCCTGAACTGCCAAGGTTCCTGTGCTACTCTGCAATCTTCTAACTGGTTCTCTTGTGCCTTAAACAACTGACCCGAAAGCTGCACACAAGGCTAGGTCCAACAGCCAAGAAGGTGGAATCCTCTTCTACTCTTAGCTCTGCCACTCAACGGCTGGGACGACTTGCCCAAGACATTTCACTCTGTGCCCCCTTTTCTCTGGTTAAAATGTTTGCTCTTCAAGGCAGGGACTCTTCCTACACCACATCTGCCCCACACCTGGCCCAGTGATGCCCTGATGTAGGTTAATAACAAGCAGGGAAGTGAGTCTGCCTTCAGGGAAACTCCACGTGACCAAGTGAACCCCACAGTGAGTTTGTGCCTTTCCCTTTGTACAGTTTCTTCTGATTTTCCGCAAAGCTGCAGCAGGTGAACTGCAGGAGGACAGCGGTCTGCATGCCTTGGCGCGGCTCTCAGAGATAGATGTCTCCACTGAGGGTGTGAAAGGAGCCAAAAGCTTTTTTGAGGCCAAAGTAAGATTTTTAATGCATCATTTCCCTGCAACTTGGGAAAATTCCATGTGGGGACTGGGTTTTTATTTTTAAATGACGGGGAGTTAAGACATGTAGATGATTTTTATTGGCTTATTGGGGTAAGGAAGGGCAGCAAGTTGCATGCCAAGCCTAGCAAATGCTCTTGACCAGGCTAAACAGCTGTTCAAGCTCCTTTATATAACCCATGTGCTTCACTCTAATAGGGGTTTTTACAAAGCCACTTGGAAGCCAACCCTCCCCACTGACACGTGTGCGTGTGCTGCCTGTCCAAGCCAATGGCAGCTGCCAGCGTAGGAGGCTCGAACTTGGCCCGTGGCCTGTAGAGCTGCTGCACATAGCATCTGCTCTTCCTGGGTTGCTTCATTTGCATTTGTTATGCTGGTGAATCGCAGCTGGAAGGGGAAAGGTGCCACGGTCTGGAGCATGCTGCTGATTTGCATGTGATAAGCCTAGACTGTCATTCGTGCATCAGCACTGCATGCTGTATTGGCAAAGTGACAGCTAGAAGCCTCAGTGTTAGGGTCTCATTCAGAGCCCAATACACTCAGTAGTGAGATCCCTTTTGGTTTTAATGAGCTTCGGATTGAGCCCTTAAAAAAGTCACTCGGTGGGGTTGGGTCTTCTGATTTCACATGTGATTGGATTCCCAGGTCCAAGCGATCAATGATGCCAGCCGCTTCGAAGAGGAGATTAAAGCTGAACAAGAGGAGAAGAAAAAGCAGGCAGAGGAGATGAAACAGAGAAAAGCGGCCTTCAAAGAATTGCAGTCCACGTTCAAGCAATGATCTCACAGGCGGGGGATCTCTCTGGAAAGGACCTCCCAGCACAGAGTCCCAGGGAGACACGGAGCAAAGCGCCATGTGGCAGACGTCTGCAATGAGTTGTGTAAGCATCGATGGTTGAAGGGACCAATTGATAAACAGCAGCGTGTGAATCCGGAGTGGCTGGGCCCCTTCAGGTGCAGGCTGCTGATGGGTTTGTTTACCACACTGCTTCCTTGCACTGTAAATACTGCAAGGGGAGACTCTGGTGCTCCCACTTCCCTGCATTGCCATTGGTCTTTATCCTGTGTTATCTGTGATGACGTGTGTCCGCAAACTGGTTTGTGTGTGCGTGTGTGTGTGTATACAAGGGTGGTGGTGGGGGGAACCTGCTTGAAGCCAAATGCTTGATATGTGCTTTGTACTCTGGTGTGTGCTCTCTTGGTATAAGCACCTGAATGGTATAAGCACCCAGCCTTGAATGTACTGGACCCTGGACTAGCAGATGCTGCCCACGCAGAAACGCCGCCTGCCACTTTAATGTACACCATCTCCTGGAATCAGACATTCTGCACTTAATGCTTTAAATCAGCCACCGTAGCTGATACCTTTGTGTGGGAAGCACTGAGCAGGGTAGAGCAGCCTCGTGGACCAAGCAGAGGGTGCCGGAGGAAAGGGAGCTCAGAGTTCTCATCCTGCCTCTGGCACCAATTCACTGTGTGGCCTTGGGTAAGGCACTTTAAACTGTCTTGGGCTTTCTGCCCCTGTGGGGGTGGGAACAGGAGGGGGGAGATAGGATCCTACTCTTGTTCCTGTGGGGTTGAGGAGAAAATGGGTTTGGATTAGGTTAGATGCTTGGCACCTCATCTGCTGGTCTGTGCGAGCCCAGAGCTCAAGCCTGCAAGATGCGGGGAGCTCCCTGAGCTGCCGGGGGCTCCATGGGCAGTCAGCACATTGGAGCTGCTCAGCATATTGGAGGCCAAGCCCCAAGCACCGTGTCTCATTACAGAGAAACATCAGCACGAAGCAGAAGGCAGAGCAAGGCAGCACCTCCAAGACTGGTTCAGAGGTTTTGTAGGCAACAACCTACTTTGTCAGATACTGCTCATCATCGATGTCGCCTACAGAAGCTCTGGACCAGAGATCCCCTTAGATGCTGCCTTGCCCTACCTTCTGCCTGACTTCAGCCTAACTCCAGTGTGAGGATGGGAGACGGCCTAGCTGTGTAGATAGGGATATGGTCTTAAATAGATCAGTCCCATCCTTTTGGTCCCATCTTTTATTTAAAATAGAGAAACTGTATTGGCTCCAAGTCACCATGACACAAGTTGGGGCACTAGAGGTAGGTGCACTTGAGATAGGTGAGGCCAAGGGAAACAATGACACCTCAGATCCATCCCCACTTCAATGGCCCTGAATTCCTACTGTTTAGTTTAGGGATGGGTTCATTATCCTACTAGTTGTGGGCTGGCCAGTTCCCTGAACTGGGAAATCAGAATGAACTGCACTGGGAGAAGAAGTACAGGGACAGACAGGATGGTGCGTGTTCAGCCCTAGAAAATACAGGGACGCACAAATGCAGTAACACATGCAACTCGCCGAACGCAGCTACGGCTCTTTAAAAACCAACACCAATATTCAGGCTGGAAACGATGTCCCCCGCTCCACCCCAAAGTGCTTTTAATTTTTCTTTTCCTTTTGCATGCACTGTGATTTTGAAAAGACAGGGTCACACCCTAATCATTTGGTTCAGTCCTTCCAGGTTTTGTAATGAAAACATAAAGCATAGACAGGTATTGAACTGCACATATGACGTGTCCAGCTGGAAAACAGGGGTACCACATTTGCATCAAGTGATGTTTGTGATGGAAGCCAATAAGCCTGTGTGAAGCTTGTGTGTACACATGGAAAGCCCTAGCCACTGTTAAAATTCAGATGAGGAAGTGGAGTGTGATACCAGATCTCAAGTATTGATGTGTACGCTGCTATTTGCAAAAAGATCTTTACCGCTGTTATGCAAAACCAACCAATTTCATATTCTCATGAAAAGATTAATGCTTGATTGCTTTTAAACTAACCCTTTATTTTGGTAAAAAAAATTAAGAAATCCCATTGGCGGATTTAGAAGTGTTATTATTTTTCATATTATAATCTGCAAAAAAAAAAAGAAATTATATTAAATAGTTTCTTCCATTCTTCTACGGATTTTCTTTAGGAAAAGTTTATACAAGTGAATTCAATAATTTTTGGGGGGTTTTCAGAAGCTTTTTCCATTCACTGGTACATTTTTTTTTTTCTTAACTAAAATAAAAATTATATTTCCTATGTGTGCCGTGTGGTTGAATTAAGAATTTTGAATTAAGAGGGATGAAGCATATATCTGTTCCTTGAAATGTGAAGGTGTCCCCACGCACTATCTGAGATGCTGCCCTCACACAATGTACGTGGCTGCAACTTGGCAGATAAAGTAGTTGAGAGTCTCAGTGCTATATAGTGAAGAAGCAGATGTGGACAACCTGACACCATCAGAAGCCCCTGTGTTAGCGAAACAGGAAGGCCTGGCAAAGACTGTCACCAAGATGCGCACCATCCTGCCACAGAGGAGCACATCTGCAGTCAGCAGCTCATGCCCAACTCTCTCCCCTCTCTTTACTCAAACAGTGGCTACCAAGCTGGGTTTTTCTGGAGTCAAAGCAGTAGGTGTCTCAAGGAGGAAACACAGTGCTGTCACCAGCTGCCGATCAGCTGGGGCCTCCACCCGTGGTGCCCACAGTCCAAGCCGGGAAGTGGACAGAAGAAGTAGGGTTAGACTCTCCCCTTGCTTACATACTGAACCCAAGGGGTGGGGAAAACATGGAGAAGCAGCCACTCGGGGGAGCAAGGTAGGTAGCAATCCTGTAGAGTGGTCCTTAGCACAGCAGTCCTTACCCCCAGCTCCTATTCCCTACAGCCCCCTGTTAAGGAAAAGTCTCTGTGTGGCAATGGATAGCTACAATGCAACAGGCATTTTTTGGCTCGAAGCTCTGTCAAAGACCAGTTGCCTAGAAAAGAGATCCCCTGCCCGAAGCCTTTCAGGGATTTTCAGTGAGCTCTAACAGGACACCGAATGCAAACTAATGAGACCTGGGGCTGCCCCTTGCGCAGGAGAAGGAAGAATGGAGGTGGAGGGGAAGTGAAAGCAAAGCAGGGAGCTGTGGGGTAGGAAGCAGAAGGGGGAGGACAGAGCTGCAGTGAGTCTTGCCCTGTTGCTACCCAGTCGCAGCATCCACCTCCATCCTGGGCAAGTGCACACACCGGTCAGGGGAGCTGCATGGGAACCTGAGGCAGCTCCTCTCCTACTAATCTGCTTCCTTAGCCCCTTGCAAAGAAGTGATGGTCTCGCACACATGCACACACCCACCATTGCGCAGTGCCCAGTCCCGCCAGTCCAAAGACTTCTGCAGACTGAATTTTATGCCTGTTAGTTTTATGGAAAGCTGAAGACAGTATTAGGATTGATAATCTACACCATCCTCCCATGTGACAGCACCCAGAGAACATCTCCTCATCCTTCCCGTGCTAAGCCCATAACATGCACTTGTGCCAGAGTGCAGCTGTACTGTGATGGCTATAGCACTGACTTCTGCAAACATCCCAGGGATGATTTGTAGGTCAGATGTGATAGGAAAGACAGACCCCCTGGGCTTTAATGCCAATCAATTTACAAGCAGCACTTGCATGCTTATATACGTGAGGAAGGTCAATAAAAGTCAGCTGCATCTCGGGCAAACAGTGTGGATCTTGGTGGCAGGGAGGCTCTGAGCAGCTGGTTACACCATTTCCAGGATGTGGCTGAAAAATGGGCTCATAACACCTGTTAGCAAATAGCCTTGCTCCCAAGTGCCAGCGAGACATGCTCCTCACTCCTCCGTTGTTGTGGGAGCTTGCTCGAGTTCACTAGGAGGCGGAGGGGGGAAAACAGTCCTCACAGCAGGCTGAGTTCAAGACTGGGCCATCGTAAGCTGATCTCTCTGTGGGGTCTTTCGCAGTGTCTACCATGTGAATGGAACTAAATCCAATACAGGAGGGGATGCACCGCGACAGCAAACCTGAAAGCCCCTCCTTAGCTGATGTTACACGGGAGCTCCTGTTTTTGTGTTAAAGTTCCCATGTGGGCTTGATGGGACTCAGCAGTTTGGCACCCATCACACACCTACGCCTGCTCAGGACGCAGACACAAGCTACCCCTCTCCCTGTCGTCTCTAAGACACGCTGGCTGGTAGGTGTTTCAGACCAGGTGGCTGCACTGACAGCTGGGCATGAGGAGGGGCAGCAGTACCTCCATCTTCTTCTTTCACTTGGTTTGGGTGCCTTTTTCCAGGAGAAGGTTCATGGCCACGAATCCAAAATGAAGGGAAGCATGTGCCCCCAGCATGGGATTAGGTGGCTTACTGCCTTTGAGACAGGGCATAGGACCTCTCCTTGGTCTTGCTATCAGCAAGTTTGGGGCAGGTCCCCGTTCTGTGTGGTGGTCTCGTAGGTCCTTAACTCTCCCTAGGCATCATAAAGAGCACAAGCGCCTCACTTTGGCATAAGGCTTCCCCAGAATGGGGGGACCCTTATGCATCTGAGGTTGCAAGACTGCCCCTTCACCCTGGCCTGCTTTGTAGATCTATCCCTAAATAGCCAACACCACTCCTTAGCCACAAAGGTACCATATTCATGAGGAAAGTGGTGGCAAGCACATGGAACTGGCCCTGGTTTGTACATTAAAACCTTGAATCTAAACTGACCCCAGCAACAGCTGTGTTTGAGCTACTTCCAGCACAGGCACAGTGCACAGAATGGGTCCTAGGTCTTGAAATGCCAGCCCAACTCTCCATCCCCCAGATTTCAAATCAGATCCTTCAATCCTTTTTAAAAAGCCAAGCTGTCTGCAAACTTGAGCTACATCACAACCTTAGAAAGGTCAAGCAGTTTAAAAGCAGAAAAGCTACAGCCACATCACTCTAGTGACATTTACAGCAGAGGACACGGAAATAGCAATAAGGTCCCTTTACACTTCCATTTTAAGAAGACAAAGCAGAAGAGAGAGCCCTTCTCTCTCTCTCTGGGGCAGCTTCTGCCACCCTCGTTCATGCTCAAAACAACCTGACTTCCCTGATGCCCCTTTGAAGTCTGTAGTGCTCAATGCCACAGAGCTGGTAGGAGTAACGGAGCCCAGGCTCCAGGTACTGCACTGGCTTTGTGAACACAATCCAAGCACCGATCCTGTCAGGTATCAAAATCCAGGTGCCGTCCAGACAGAAGCATCACCGAGGGGCTCCACTGTTAAGACTGTAGCGATGGGTGACCATGAAAACCCAAACTGGTCCAGGAAGAGAATGAGCTTCAGGAATAAAACCTCTTTTGCATAATTACAAAATTTTGCTCTTTTATCAGCATCAGTTAAGCTTAACCTGCTCGTATTTCATTCTTCACACAGACAGGGACGCTTATATATACTAACCAATACTAACTTTATTAAGACACTCAGATATGGTACCAGCCTCCACCGAATAGGGCGTAGTGAGCAACTTTGCTTTGTCTTTGAGGGCATGAGGACCTCTATATGGAACAAAGGCATTGCCTGGTTCATCCATACTAGCTCACAGCACCGGGTAATCACCCCCGCAAGAACAACTGTGTTTTTTTTTCACTCCATCTTGAGTGTAGCACTGACCACAAGAGACCATATTTTGGTGTCTGTAAGAGCACAAACATACCAGAGTCAATGGAAATCAATGCATCTCAGAGTCTTCTACTACCAACAGAAAAAAAAATCCACTGAAAAGGCAAACAATTGTGCACTGCCCTTTAGCTGGATCCTGGCTTCAAGCAGCAGAAAGCCAGGAAAGACTCCTGTAGCAAAAACCCCAAGTACAGAAGGCCCACTAGTCAGCGTCATCAGAGCGGCAGGCACACTGCAGTCTGTTCACGTGGCTCTCAATAATCTTACAAGAAACAGCTGATACATCTAAAGCATATAACCAACTCAAGGCCGGTGGCGCAGGGGGAGTATTTGGCACAGTCATACACACACTAGGGTGGAACCAGGCAGTGGTAACTAGCAGGAGCAAGATTTTTATAATGATACAATATTAGATTTCGCTCAGGAAAGCTGTCACTGGAGCGGAGACAGGCTGCAGTGGAGTAACGGCCAAGGCAGGGCGACACTAAACTGGAAGCAGTGGAGAAGGGGGCTGTAGCTGGAGCAGTACGTGGCTCCAGAGGAGCAGGGCGGGCAATACGGGGCACAGAAGCACGCTTGTGTGCTGAAGGAAAGGTGGGCGTGAGGTGGGAGAGGGGACAGGGAAGGAGCAGCAGGGAGACAAGTCAGAGGCGATGGGTCCACATGAGGGGTCAGGAATCAGACTCAGGAGCGCCGTACGCAGGGCCCCGGCCCAGGGCGGACAAGAGCAGACGACAGATTCGAGGGCAGCGTCTCGGGCGATACGCCAGCAGCAGACGGCCGCTCCCGGGAACCTTTGGAGCCGGGTCCCAAGCCCCATCTAATCACCAGATTTCCCATTCCCAGGCTCGCTGGCCACGTCCCAGTGGAGGGATGACTTAACCCTTCACCTGCCCAAGGGACAGCCATTGAGCTCAATGCACGTCACAGCACAGGGCTGGCGATGCACGTTACGTGAAACGGTAACATGCGGGTCTTGGCGGGGCCGTGCAAGCCTGCGAGGGGCCACAGTAAGGATCTGTGCTGAGACTGCTTGGACTAAACGTCCCTCTCCCCTTTGAGGAGCAACATCTCCCCACTCCTTCAAAGTCCACTGCTGGCCCACTACGGTAGTGCACGGACAGCCATTACCCCTCCAGGACTACACCTTGTCCGGGTCTAGGTCATCACCCAAGAAGCATGTCTAGTTCCCCGAACACACCCAGTGTGTCACCCTGCTCCTGGGCTGTGGCACGGACGGTGTCGCTGCTGTGCGAACTGGAGCACGCTCAGGCAACCTGGAAGGGGCAGCCCAGCCCTTTGCCTTCGAAAGACGGGGGTGAGTTTCAGACGAGACGAACGGAGCGCCAGGCAGCTCAATCTGCGAGGCAAGGCCCCATGGTGAGGGGCTGCGGAGTGGGTCCTTGGTTAAAATACTCTCTTTTCCCCTTTGCTAAGTAACGTGAATCCCATCCCCGGCAAGTCCCATGGTGGCCACATTTCAGAGAAGCCAGGCTGCCCGCTACCCTCCAGGGAGGAGCAATGCTCTAGCTCATCGATTTTCCACAGCAAAGGCATGCCTCTTTTCTCAAGAAACACCCAGCGTGCCGTGTTTGCCGAATGATAACTCGCCAAGGTTAGGACCGAGGCTTTATCTCATGGTGATGTGGCTTTCCATTGCAACCATCCCCGCTCCTGGCTTCGGGTCAAGCTAGTTTTGCACTATAAATACCGTGAGGTTGCCTTCCTTGAGCCTGCAATTCAAGCCACCATGTTCAGGTTTGTGTGCCTTATCCTGCTCCTGGGCTATGGTAAGTTTTTCATGTACGCCATCTGTGCTATTTGGTTGAGAGGGTGCTTCGGTTTGATATCTCAGGGGGACCTGGGGAGAGGGAGGCACTGAAAGAGTACGATACGGCCATGTGAGAGCCCTGGAGATGAAGTGCGTTCACCGCCAGAGCCCAGGGAGCGGCAAAGTCAGCTTCCCACCGTTGTGCTGATCTCTGCTTCAGTGCAAACCCTTGCAAGATGGGAATATGGTAGCTGTGGTGCAGTTGGGCTCTGGCCTCTTCCTATGCGTGGCCATCTAGGTGAGAGATGGGCAACTAGAGTCATAGAAAATGAGGGTTCAAGGGGCCCTCAGGAGGTCACATCTAGTCCAACCCCCTGCTCAGAGAAGGGCCAGCCCCAACTAGATCATCCCAGCCAAGGCTTTGTCCACCCTGGAGAGTCCAGCACCTCTCCAGGTAGCCTGTTCCAGTGCTTTACTACCCACCTTGGGAGAAGGTTTTTCCTCACTTTTGAAGCTGGGAAATTAATCTGCGTGGGTGAATTCTTCTTCCCCCCTGCAGTATACTCTATACACACACACACCCTCTCAGAGTGGGTTAGTGTGGCGCACCCCATCCGCTGGGAACATCCCGTTTTGGGTTGTCCGGCTCAGACAGATGACGGGTTCGCCATCCATGTAGTCACACCAAAAAAGAGCAGGGTGGAAAAGAAACCTCGCCAGGGTACTGCCATCCCCAAGGTACCGTAGATACTCTCTTTGCTCTTCTAGCTGGGCGGCTAGTGACACAAGGGACAGGACACAAGTAAGCATTTACAGTACCTTTGCCATGCTCATCCCTTCTTCCCTCTTGTATTTCCCAGCCTACGGTTGTGGCCACCCTTACTTCCCACCCCTCGTCTCCCGAGTGGTAGGAGGTGAAGAAGCCAGGCCCCACAGCTGGCCTTGGCAGGTGAGGATACAGTGCCCGAGCTTGGCTCTTATGGATTTTCCACTGAGCGCACTGGGCAAAACCCAGCTAACGTCCTCACATCTTTGCATTGCAGATCTCCCTCCAATACACCAGAAATGGAGCCTGGTATCACACATGTGGCGGGTCCCTCATTGCTACCAACTGGGTC
Organism: Crocodylus siamensis; assembly: GCF_052110815.1. Lineage (NCBI taxonomy): Eukaryota > Metazoa > Chordata > Crocodylia > Crocodylidae > Crocodylus > Crocodylus siamensis. Next base: position 4,733,381 of record NC_143406.1, on the reverse strand, counting down.
ATGACAGCAGCCCACTGCATCAGGTACGGGAGCGCCCAAGGTGGGATGGACAAGGCAGATCCTCCATGGCCGCAGAGTAGAAGCTGAGATCATTTAGTAAGAAAAGAAACAGCGAAAAGAGCCCTTCAGGAAAGAGCCAGAGAGTCCTGCTTCTTAGTGCAGAGGAGCAGCCCTGGGGAAGGAAAGAGGGGACATCAGTTGAGGATGGGCTGGGTTTTCTCCTCCCTTCCTGGCTGGCCCTCAGGAAAGAAAACAGCCTTCCACTGCAGCCCAGTTATGAGTTACCACATCAGATTAAATGCACGGCCTTGTCGCAGCTTTGTAGCTCCTTTGACACTTGGAAGGAAGCTGAGGGTTTCAGGAAAGGTAAGGTACCTGCCAGCATGCCCACTCTTCTCCTGCTCTGTTTGTTCATGCAGCAAAAGCAACACCTACAGAGTCGTTCTGGGGAAACAGAACCTGAGAGAAGAGGAGCCAGGAGCCGTGGTTGCTGCTGTGCAGAAGATCATCGTCCACGAGAAGTGGAACTCCCTATTAATCATGTAACTCCACCGCTTGCCCTCACGCACGGCTGGGGGCGGGTGGAGCGGCAGCCTTGTCCCATCAACACTATCTGCAAGGCTTCCGTCACATCAGCCTGGTTACCTCCCAAATGCTGGGATCTAAAAAAGTGTGCCAAAAATTGCAACGGGGGAAGTTGCTCTTTGCAAAGGCCAGGCTTGGTTAAGAAGAGTGACATGTGCACACTTACTAAGACACACTGCCCCCCGGGGCCAGGTCTGACCCAGCGTCGTGCCCCATGTTTCTTTCGGTGGGGGAAAGAGGGAGCGACATCACTTGAAGGGAAGGTGCTGAGGTCACAGATCCTCCCCAAAAACCACCCTGCGATTTCCAGCTGAGTTTACCCCTTGTTCCCAATTCCAATGTGTGTTTCAGCAACGACATTGCCCTGATCAAACTAGCTGAGCACGTGGTACTGAGTGAGACGATCCGGCTAGCTTGCCTGCCACCAGCGGGCGAGCTTCTGCCCCAAAGCTACCCCTGCTATGTCACTGGATGGGGACGTCTCTCAAGTGAGTAGAGCCATGCCTTCCAGTGCCTACTACATGCCCTAACACCAATGCTACTGCACAGTCCATGTTTGAATAGCGAGACTGGCTCTGCCAGGCTGCCAGGCCATTGCTCCCATTGGGACACGCTGTGGCCGCTGCCCCTAGTGACCTGCTCCGTCCACGGGCGACAGTGTGGTCCAGAGCAATGATTCTGGTGACCTGGGTCTCCCTGTCCTGCCACAGGGGACGCTGGATGATCCTTGGGTCATTCCTTCACCCCTCTCTGCTTCACGTAAGTCAAGGCCCTCGCCCCTTGCCAATGGAGAGAGATGAGCAGCCAATACCCCATACAAGTTAGCGTCAGCACTGTGCTGCAAAAGACCTCCAGGCACGCTGACCTGTGCTGACGGGCAAAAGAAATGGGAACCCCTTTGCTAGCGGAAGTAGGGCACAGCTCCCCCAGACTGACCCAGCTTCTCCACCACAAACTGGCTGGTCTGTCACTTCCCTGGGAACCACAGAAGGTTTCAGCTGCCCAAAGAAAGTGAAGAAATCTCAGAAGCTGGAGACAGGAACCATTTAGGAGGAGCAGAGTTCAGCTTGTTCGGAGCAGACTCAGTTTTCCCATCTGTTTAATACAGTTCACAATACCGACCTCCCTTATTCAGCTCTGTGAGATCTGCCAACGAAAAGCACTGCAGAAGAGCTAGGGACTACTGCTGTCGTTGCTGTTATCCTAGGACATAATCTTGCTCATGTAGGAGACGTTTTGCCTTTCACCTGTACGTTAAATGCTCTTGATAGTCCCGGTCCTGTGGCCTCCTCTGTTTTGCAGCTGGCGGCCCTCTTCCTGACGTCCTCCAGCAGGGACTGATGCCCATCGTGGACCATGCCACGTGCACTCAGCCAGACTGGTGGGGCAGCACCGTCAAGACCACCATGGTCTGTGCAGGAGGAGATGGAGTCATTGCTGGGTGCAACGTAAGTCCCTCCAGCAATGTCTGCTGTGATGCTCATGAACTTCTGTAAGCCCTTTGATTGAAAGGGATGGTGAAACCCCATCTCACTGGGGATGTGGGAAATTATCTGCAAGTTAAACCAGAGACCTGGTCAGCTCTTTGGTGGAAAGACAGTAGCCAGTTTGACAGCCCTTGTCTCATCCTTCACTGTGCGTTCACCTCTTATTTGCGTGCAGACAATAATTTAGTGACTTTTGAGAGTCGCTCAATCTGTCCACATCCCTCCCGGCACGAGTCACTCCAATACTGCACAGAAAATTAAAGGGGTCGTATCCTCCCCACGTACCAAGCTCATCAAGGTCTGTTACTGAACTGAAGGTCTCTGTATTTTATTTTTTTGTCAGGGGGATTCTGGAGGCCCCTTGAACTGCGAATCCGGGGACACGTGGGAGGTGCATGGGATCGCAAGCTTTGTGTCTAGTCGGGGCTGCAATGCTTTTATGAAGCCGACTGTCTTCACTCGGGTGTCTGCCTTCATCGACTGGATACACAAGGTGGGTGTCTGCTTCTTAAAGCAAAGTCTTGGGTATTTAACCTTCTCTGCGTGGTTTCTGGTTCAGTACAGAAAAGCACGCCTACCTTACACAGTACAGGCATGACGTAGCTGTGATAGGCCAGGAAAAATACAAGGCAAGGATTTTTTGTGGGCTGTATCTTTTATTGCACCAACTATATCATTGGGTGCTTTGTTTTACCTGCTCATTAGCTTTGCTGTTTTTGCTTTTTTGTCAGAGACCTGAGGAAGAGAGGTAACCCTTGTCTCTGTCCCCGCCAAACAATATAGTTGGTCCAATAGAAGATATCACCCACAGAAATCCTTGCCCGACACATACCCAGTTCATGCATTGCAGATCCTCCATCCCTCATTTCCCTTTCCAGCCATTCTAGGTGGCCCAGTCAGGAGACTACTCCCAAGTCTGCTTGTTCGGCTACTGATACCTTGGTGGATCCGGAAGTGTCATCATCCAGATCTGAGCTTGACATCTCTGGCTAAGATCTCTATACCCCAAATGCTTGTGGGACATGGAGTGTGGTGGGAGAGTCTTTGCATTTCATTAAGGAATGGGGGAAGAAGCAGGAGGAGCAAGCAGAGAAGGGGCTAAACCACAAACTGTGGATTATAATCTGGCTTTTAGACCCTCCAACACTGCAAGCTGTTTGGATCAGGCTCATCAACAGACTTTTCTGTAACTCCTTGCGCACAGGACAGCTCTGGATGCATTAGAAAGAGCAGGGGCCATTTACTCTGGGGGAGAAGGAAAATGCAGTCCATGAAAGATAACACTTTTTTTTCTTTTTATCTCCTCCAACAGCAAATGGCTGAAAACTGAAGTCCAGTTCCTGACATTGTGGATGATCTCATGAAAGCCTAATAAACCTTCTGCTTGGTTCGAAGCAGCCCTTGAAGCATGTCCAATATATTGCTAGTCGATCGGTTTTAGACCCAGGACCTCCAGCACTATCTAAAGGGATAAGAGGCTGCGGCCTAGTTTTTTAAAGTGTTTCAGTGGTGGACTCTCACTGATTTGCCTGGTTACGTATCACAGTCTGCCTCTGGTGTCTGGTTTGAAGATCCCGCTGTTCCTCTTTCACCCTGTTCAGTTCAGGATTCAGTCTACTCTTTCTGATGCGTCCACGGCTCTCCCACACTCGATCATCTATCTTTTTTTTTAAACTAAAAGAAAAACTATATCTCCTGTGTGTGCTGTGGTTGGCACCTCATCAATTTTGAATTTCAGGTTCTTGAAATGTAAAGGTACCCCCCACCCTCTTTTCGACACGCTTTCTTACAGATTATATTGGGCTGCAACTTAACAGATGAAATAGTCAAGAGTCTCAATGCTACGTTGTCCCTCAACAGCGTACAAAAGTAATTCAGACCCAATCAATGTAATACAGGTACCAGCATCACTACCAACATACCACACACTATTAGCAGCTGGCTCTAGAGGTTGATAGACCAGCTCTGTCCCAAGGGGACACACATGTCCCCCAGCTTTAACTCAATTCAGGGGAACACCATGCTGTCGTGGCAAAGAACATGTTTTGCTTGTGTACATGGCTGATAGACAATGCTGTTTAAAACTCTGCTGGCCACTATCCCTTTCCATGAATATAGTGAAGAAGCAGATGTGGACAACCTGACACCATCAGAAGCCCCTGTGTTAGCGAAACAGGAAGGCCTGGCAAAGACTGTCACCAAGATGCGCACCATCCTGCCACAGAGGAGCACATCTGCAGTCAGCAGCTCATGCCCAACTCTCTCCCCTCTCTTTACTCAAACAGTGGCTACCAAGCTGGGTTTTTCTGGAGTCAAAGCAGTAGGTGTCTCAAGGAGGAAACACAGTGCTGTCACCAGCTGCCGATCAGCTGGGGCCTCCACCCGTGGTGCCCACAGTCCAAGCCGGGAAGTGGACAGAAGAAGTAGGGTTAGACTCTCCCCTTGCTTACATACTGAACCCAAGGGGTGGGGAAAACATGGAGAAGCAGCCACTCGGGGGAACAAGGTAGGTAGCAATCCTGTAGAGTGGTCCTTAGCACAGCAGTCCTTACCCCCAGCTCCTATTCCCTACAGCCCCCTGTTAAGGAAAGTCTCTGTGTGGCAATGGATAGCTACATTGCAACAGGTTTTCTTCAGGCTCAAAGCCCTGTCAAAGACCAGTTGCCTAGAAAAGAGATCCCCTGCCCGAAGCCTTTTAGGGATTTTTCAGTGAGCTCTAACAGGACACCGAATGCAAACTAATGAGACCTGGGGCTGCCCCTTGCGCAGGAGAAGGAAGAACGGAGGTGGAGGGGAAGTGAAAGCAAAGCAGGGAGCTGTGGGGTAGGAAGCAGAAGGGGGAGGACAGAGCTGCAGTGAGTCTTGCCCTGTTGCTACCCAGTCGCAGCATCCACCTCCATCCTGGGCAAGTGCACACACCGGTCAGGGGAGCTGCATGGGAACCTGAGGCAGCTCCCCTCCTACTAATCTGCTTCCTTAGGCCCATGCAAAGAAGTGATGGTCTCGCACACATGCACACACCCACCATTGCGCAGTGCCCAGTCCCGCCAGTCCAAAGACTTCTGCAGACTGAATTTTATGCCTGTTAGTTTTATGGAAAGCTGAAGACAGTATTAGGATTGATAATCTACACCATCCTCCCATGTGACAGCACCCAGAGAACATCTCCTCATCCTTCCTGTGCTAAGCTAAGCTTGTGTCCGTGTGTAGCTGCACTGTGAAGGCTTTCAAAGGGCCAAAGCGCTGACTGCTTCAAACATCCCCAGGAGGCATCATAGGTTAGACATGACAGGAAAGACAGACCCCCCTGCGCTTTAATGCCAATTAGTTTACAGGCAATATTTCACACTTGTATACATGAGGAAGGTCAATAAAAGTCAGCTGCATCTCGGGCAAACAGTGTGGATCTTGGTGGCAGGGCGGCTCTGGGAAACTTGAGCAGCTGGATACACCATTTCCAGGACATGGCTGAAAAATGGATCCATAACTAAGGACTTGTTTGGCCTGCTGTGCAACACCTGTTAGCAAATAGCCTTGTTCCCAAGTGCCAGACACAAGCGCTCCAGACTACTCCTTGGTCGAGTTCACTACGAGGCAGATGGGGGAAAACAATCCTCACAGCAGGCTGAGTTCAAGACTGGAGCATTTTACAGAGGATGTCGCTGCAAGGGTGTTTTGCAGTCTCTACCCCTTTAGCGAGCTGGACTGTGAAAGGACTTTGATGCCTTAGAGGGGGTACAGGTTGAACACTGGCACCCAAGTCCACAGCAGCAAACCTGACAGCCCCTCCTCACCTGGCACCTAACTCTGGATGTGCCCAAACTCCACAGCAGCTTCCGTTTTTGTGTCAAAGTTCCCACGTGGGCTTGATGGGACTCGGCAGTTTGGCACCCATCACACACCTACGCCTGCTCAGGACGCAGACACAAGCTACTCCTCTCCCAGTCGTCTCTAAGTCATGATGGCCCATAGGCATTTCAGACCAGATGCCAGGTGGTTACACTGACAGCTGGGCATAAGAAGGGGCAGCAGCATCTCCATCTTCTTCTTTCACTTGCTTTGGGTGCCTTTTTCCAGGAGAAGGTTCATGGCCATGAATCCAAAATGAAGGGAAGCATGTGCCCCCAGCGTGGTCTTTGAGACAGGGCATGGGACTTCTCCTCTCCTTGGTCTTGCTACCAGCAAGTTTGGGGCAGGTCCCCATTCAGTGTGCTAGTCTTGTAGGTGCCTAACTCTCCTTAGGAACTGTATAGGGAGCCCAAGCACCTCACTTGGGCATGAGGCCCCCACACAGTGGAAGGTGGATGCCTACATGTATGAGGTTGCAAGACTGACCCGGCTTTCTGGATCTACCCCTGAGTGGCCAACACCACTCCCTAGCCCAGTGCATGAGGGAAGTGGTGGGAAGCAACTGGAACTGACCCTGGTTTGTACATTCAGACCTTGACTCGAAACTCACTTTTTCAACACGATTCAAACATTGTGATACTTTTAGAAGGTTGTCATGCATCTCAAGTTAGGAAACAGCCTGATTTGAACTTGGGGGATGGCGAGCTGGGCTTGAACTGCTTCCAGCCTAGGTTCAATACACAAAAATGAGGCCCAGGTCTTGAAACCCCATCCCAGCTCTCCATCCCCCAGACTTCAACTCAGATGCTCCAGTCCTTTATAAAAGGCCAGGCTGTTTCCTGACTTGAGATACGTGGCAACCTTCAAAAACCATCACAGGCTGGAGAAAGGTCAGGTAGTTTAAAAGCAGAAAGCTACAGCTGCATTACTTTAGTGACATTTACAGCAGAGGACACGGAAATAGCAATAAGGTCCCTTTACACTTCCACTTAAAAAAGACAAAGCAGAAGAGAGAGCACCTCTCTCTCTAGGGCAGGTTCTCCCACCCTTGTTCGTGCTGAAGACAACCTGACTTCCCTGATGCCCCTTTGAAGTCTGTAGTGTTCAATGCCACAGAGCTGGTAGGAGTAACGGAGCCCAGGCTCCAGGTACTGCACTGGCTTTGTGAACACAATCCAAGCACCGATCCTGTCAGGTATCAAAATCCAGGTGCCGTCCAGACAGAAGCATCACCGAGGGGCTCCACTGTTAAGACTGTAGCGATGGGTGACCATGAAAACCCAAACTGGTCCAGGAAGAGAATGCACTTCAGGAATAAAACCTCTTTTACATAATCACAGTGCCTTGCTCTTTATCAGCATCAGTTAAGCCTAACCTACTCTTTGTAATGGGGTTCATATTTCATTCTTCACACCCATGGAAAAGCTGATCAGAGTGAGGCTTGTATATACTACTCAAGGACACAATTATTATTAGGCACTCAAGGTACAAGACTCCACTGAGAAGCATTTAGTGAGCAACTTTGGTTTGTCTTTGATGGCACAAAGGCATGGCCTGGTTCGCTGCACGCAGCATAGCATGATTGCTCCCCATAAACAGCCACGTCTTTTTAAATTCCATATTGAGTCTAACACTGGTCACAAGGGGCCATATTCTGGGCTCTGCTACAGCTGAGCAATACCAATCGATGGAGATCAATTGCTCTCCAACTCTTCTACTACCAATAGAGTAAATACACTGAAAGGGCAAAAAAACTGCCCACCACCCTGTGGCTAGGAGCAAAGAACAGCTGGAATCCAGCTTCAACCAGCAGAAAGCCAGGAAAGACTCACCTCCTAACAGCTGGTAACTTAGCTGTATGACCCTGAATGCAGAAGGCCGAACAGCCTGCGTCATCTGTTGCTCTCCGGTGAATAGCTGCCAGCACCCATCTACCCTGCGATCTGAGGTCTTTGTGCATGTAGATCTGAATAATCTTACCAAGAAAAAATGTCTGATACATACATTCATATATACATACATGTCTGATACATACATACATACATCTAAGCATGTAACCACCCAGGGGAGTATTTGAAACATCCTTAAGCATGATGGTGTGGCCCTGGGCAGTGGTAACTGGCAGGAGACAGGCTTTTACAATGAGAAAAGCCAAGAGAAAGTTGTCACTGGAAGGTAGCCAGACTACAGCGGACCAGAGGACACAGAAGGGGAGCAGACTGAGGCAGGGCGACACTAAACTGGAAGCAGTGGAGAAGGGGGCTGTAGCTGGAGCGGTACGTGGCTCCAGAGGAGCAGGGCGGGCAATACGGGGCACAGAAGCACGCTTGTGTGCTGAAGGAAAGGTGGGCGTGAGGTGGGAGAGGGGACAGGGAAGGAGCAGCAGGGAGACAAGTCAGAGGCGATGGGTCCACATGAGGGGTCAGGAATCAGACTCAGGAGCGCCGTACGCAGGGCCCCAGCCCAGGGCGGACAAGAGCAGACGACAGATTCGAGGGCAGCGTCTCGGGCGATACGCCAGCAGCAGACGGCCGCTCCCGGGAACCTTTGGAGCCGGGTCCCAAGCCCCATCTAATCACCAGATTTCCCATTCCCAGGCTCGCTGGCCACGTCCCAGTGGAGGGATGACTTAACCCTTCACCTGCCCAAGGGACAGCCATTGAGCTCAATGCACGTCACAGCACAGGGCTGGCGATGCACGTTACGTGAAACGGTAACATGCGGGTCTTGGCGGGGCCGTGCAAGCCTGCGAGGGGCCACAGTAAGGATCTGTGCTGAGACTGCTTGGACTAAACGTCCCTCTCCCCTTTGAGGAGCAACATCTCCCCACTCCTTCAAAGTCCACTGCTGGCCCACTACGGTAGTGCACGGACAGCCATTACCCCTCCAGGACTACACCTTGTCCGGGTCTAGGTCATCACCCAAGAAGCATGACTAGTTCCCCGAACACACCCAGTGTGTCACCCTGCTCCTGGGCTGTGGCACGGACGGTGTCGCTGCTGTGCGAACTGAAGCATGCTCAGGCAACCTGGAAGGGGCAGCCCAGCCCTTTGCCTTCGAAAGACGGGGGTGAGTTTCAGACGAGACGAACGGAGCGCCAGGCAGCTCAATCTGCGAGGCAAGGCCCCATGGTGAGGGGCTGTGGGGTGGGTCCTTGGTTAAAATACTCTCTTTTCCCCTTTGCTAAGTAACGTGAATCCCATCCCCGGCAAGTCCCATGGTGGCCACATTTCAGAGAAGCCAGGCTGCCCGCTACCCTCCAGGGAGGAGCAATGCTCTAGCTCATCGATTTTCCACAGCAAAGGCATGCCTCTTTTCTCAAGAAACACCCAGCGTGCCGTGTTTGCCGAATGATAACTCGCCAAGGTTAGGACCGAGGCTTTATCTCATGGTGATGTGGCTTTCCATTGCAACCATCCCCGCTCCTGGCTTCGGGTCAAGCTAGTTTTGCACTATAAATACCGTGAGGTTGCCTTCCTTGAGCCTGCAATTCAAGCCACCATGTTCAGGTTTGTGTGCCTTATCCTGCTCCTGGGCTATGGCTATGGTAAGTGTTTCATATGTGGTGTCCGTGCTGTTCGGTTGGGAGTAACCAACTCAGGGGGACCTGGGGAGAGCAGAGGTACTTAAGGGGTATGATACGGCCACGTGAAAGCCCTAGAGATGAAGTGCATTCACAGTCAGAGCCCAGGGAAGTGGCAATTTCAGCTTCCCACCGTTGTGCTGATCTCTGCTTCCGGGCAAACTCCTGCAAGGTGAGAATTTGGTCACTGGGCAATTAGGCTCTGGCCTCTGCCTCCGAATGGCCATCTAGGTGAGAGACGGGCACCTATAATAACAGAATCTGATGGGTGGCCCGTTCTCAAAGCAGGGCCATCCACAACTATATCATCCCAGCAAAGGCTGTATTCTAGCCAAATCATATAAATCTCTGAGTAACCTGTGCTTTACTACCCTCCTAGTGAGAAAGTTTTTCCTAGCAGTTAAGCCTGAGAAGCTAACTTGCGTGGGTGATTTTTGTTCTTCCCTCCTGCAGTCTATTGTATACACACACGTACCCTCTCAGCCTGGGTTAGTGTGGTGCACCCCACCATGCTTCTGGGAGCATCCCATTTTGGGTTGTCCACTGCAGCTCAGACAGATGAAGGGTTCGCCATCCGTATAGTCAGACTAAAGAACAGACGGGTGGAAAAGAAATCTCACTAGGGAACTGCCATTCCTGGGGTACCCTGGATAGTCTCATTACTCTTCCTAATGGGCTACTAATTAGACAAGGGACAGGATGCAAGTAAAAATTTACAGTACCTTTGCCATGCTCATCTCTCATTCACTGTTGCATTTCCCAGCCCAAAGTTGTGGCCATCCTTACTTCCCACCTCTCGTCTCCCGAGTGGTAGGGGGTGAAGACACCAGACCCCACAGCTGGCCTTGGCAGGTGAGGTTACAGCATTTTTGTTGCACAAGTGTGGTTCTTCTAGCTTTGCCTTTGGGAGCACAGGGCAAAACCCAGGTAATGTCTTTGTGTGTTTGCATTGCAGATCTCCCTCCAATACAGCAGAAACGGAGCCTGGGGTCACACATGTGGTGGGACCCTCATTGCTACCAACTGGGTCCTGACGGCAGCTCACTGCATCAGGTACATGAGAAATCAAAGAGGGAGGGACACGGCAGATCCTCCATGGCCACAAATTAGAGCTGAGATCGTTCAGTAAGAAAAGAAACAGAGAAAAAAGCCCTTTAGGAAAGAGCGAGAGAGTCCTGCCTCTTAGTGCAGAGGAGCAGCCCTGGTTAACGAACTGGGGAAGAAAAGAGGGGAAAAGAGCAAGACTTGCCATCTCATCAGTTGAGGATGGGCTGGGTTTTGTCCTCCCCTCCTGGCTGGCTCTCAGGAAAGAAAACAGCCTTCCACTGCAGCCTGCTTATGAATTAGCACATTACATTTCACTGGTGGCCTTATCTCCATGTGGTAGCTCATTTGATACCAGCAAGGTAAGTGGAAAATCAAGGTACTTGCCAGCATACCCATGCTTTCTCCTGCTCTGTTTGTTCATGCAGCAAAAGCAACACCTACAGAGTCGTTCTGGGGAAACAGAACCTGAAACAAGAGGAACTTGGTGCTGTGACTGTTGGTGTAGAGAAGATCATTGTCCACGAGAGATGGATCTCCCTACTTGTCATGTAAATCTACTGGTTCCTAACATGCAAGGATGGGGGTGGGTGGGATCTGCAGCCTTGTACTGATCAATCCTATCTACAAAGCTTCCATCAAATCAGCCTGGTTTCTTCCCAGAACCTAAAAAATGCTCTGAAAATTGCAACAGGGGAAGTTGCTCTTTGCAAAGGCCAATCTTGTTTGAAATGATTGCTGTGTGCCGTCAGCAGTCAGCAATTTTTCCCCACTTACCCCCGGGGCCAGGTCTGACCCAGCGTCGTGCCCCATGATTCTTTAGGCGGGGGAAGGATGGAGCGACATCACTTGAAGGGAAGGTGCTGAGGTCACAGATCCTCCCCAAAAACCACCCTGCGATTTCCAGCTGAGTTTACCCCTTGTTCCCAATTCCAATGTGTGTTTCAGCAACGACATTGCCCTGATCAAACTAGCTGAGCACGTGGTACCGAGTGAAACGATCCAGCCTGCCTGCCTGCCACCAGCGGGCGAGCTTCTGCCCCAAGGCTTCCCCTGCTATGTCACTGGATGGGGACGTCTCTGGAGTAAGTAGAGCAGCTTGTGCTAGAGCCGTGCCTTCCAGCACCTGCTACGTGCCCTAACACCAATGCTTTGGGGATGGCTAGTGCAGGGTCTGTGTTTGAATAGCGAGACTGGCTCTGCCAGGCTGCCAGTCCATTGCTCCCATGGGGACATGCTGTGGCCGCTGCCCACTCACAATGCAGAGACTTGGGGCAGTCAAGATTACGTGAGGGGTTAGAGTGGGCACCGGCTGGTGTAGGACTGCTCTGGGCAAGGAGAATTGGTGCGGGCGGGCCAAACGCACAGCAGGTCCTGTTTGCTAGTGCAAAGATGACACAACACCTGATTCATCTCCTGAACCACACTCTCCAGTTGGCTGTTTGCCACATCCATGAGTGCCAGATCAGCTCTCGAGACAGTAGAGGAGAGCTAAGATACCCTAGGAGCTGAGGATGGGGAAGATTTCAGGAGAATTAACTAGTCTTCCTGCTTGAAATGCAAGGATTTCCCCTGCATTACCTCCTAGAGCTTTCCTAGTCCCACCTTGCCATCAGCAGCTAAAAAAATTAGCCTTTTTCCACTTTCTTCCCATTGCCCCTTTGGCCGCCATGAGGGATTCTCCCCTGGGCCTTGCTGCATGTGCCCTTCATGCACTGCTATCTCCTCCGATCAGGAATAAGCAGTGACCTGCTCCATCCACGGGCAACAGTGTGGTCAAGAGGAGAAAGCAAAAATTTGTGTGACCTGGGTTCTCCCAGTCCTGTCACAGGGGCTGTTGAATGATTGTTGAAGGCTTCGCTTCTCTCTGCTTCATTTAACCCACATGTCAGACAGAGGTCAGGATACCAGCTTCCTATTTAAAGCACTCATAGATGGAAGCCCTATATAGGGTCTGGCTATTATCACTCTGACATCACGTCCCCGAGGTCGGAGGTGGTCCTGACTTTGCCTGCCACCTGTGTCGGATGCTCCTCACGGCTCTCTTCTTTGTGATCCCCTGTTTTGCAGCCAACGGTCCCATCTCTGATGACCTCCAGCAGGCGCTTCTGCCCATCGTGGATTATGCCACATGTTCTCAGCCGGCCTGGTGGGGCAGTATGGTCAGGAAGACCATGGTCTGTGCAGGAGGAGATGGAGTCACTTCTGCGTGTAACGTAAGTCTTCCCTGCCTGGTTGGTTGTGCTACTGTGTGCATCGTCTGATCATCACCCTTGATGGCAAGTGAATGAACCCATAGCAGGGAATGGAGGCCACCACATGGGCTTTAATTCTCACGCCTGAAGATCAGTGACTCCCTTGTATGTAGACTCCCTCGCCGTGAAGACACAACAAAACAGGACTTCCTGATTTAAAAAGGAGGGTTAATTTGTTTTTTTTTAAATTTAGAGTTTTGATTAAAACATATGGTAAAACTTCATCGTCAGAGATGTTCAGCACCGCCAGCAACCAGCTCGCAGTGAGGAGGCCCTGGCCTCTTCTACGCATGGTAGCAAACTGAATATTTTCATGGCCTCGGTTTAGCAAAGGGCTGAAAACTGAGTTTGGCTCTTGAGGTTTGGTCTCCAGCAGGGATGCTGTCATCTCTGCACCAAGGGGGAGCTTCTTGTGGAGCAAGGGTGCTTTTAGACTAGAGCCTTTTGCTGTGTGCCGGCTTCATTCAAGATCCCAGAACAGTTTTCTTAAGAATTTGGGGTCCTGCTCTTCTCACTGCTCAGCACCACGACCTAATCTGGAGTGGCTGCTATTCTGGGGCAAGTGATGCCTGAAGTTTAGATGATGTTCAGGGCACCAGGGCCATGCACTGTGCCCAAGAAGCTAGACAAAGAGGTCACACATGCTCCCTGTATCCTCTCCTATATCATAGTCGTCCCAGCAGAAAGCCAGCCGTGCCTTGTCCATCAGCCAGAAGGCCTGTTACCATGCTGAAGGCCTATGTATTTTGTGTTGTGCCAGGGTGACTCTGGAGGCCCACTGAACTGCTATCACGGTGACGTGTGGCAGGTGTTTGGCATCGTGAGCTTTGGGTCTGCTGAGGGCTGCAACACGCTGAACAAGCCGACTGTCTTCACTCGGGTGTCTGCCTACATCGACTGGATACACAAGGTGGGTGTTGGCATGTTAGAGCAGAGCTCTGGGGGCTCAGTTTGGTTTCTGACCTTGGATTAAGCAGCACTTGGGTGCTTTATGTTTAAGTAACAACAACCCAGTTTATCCATCCCAGACCATCCATCTCTAGCTCCCTCTTCACGTGGTTCTAGATGGCTAAGCCAGAGCTTGGGGCTGGAGCCCCTCCTGCTCCATGAGAGTTTGTGGGTCATCCTAACACAGCAAACCTACTGTGTGCACTGATGAGGCTGGCAAAAGATGGGCCCTTAGGTCCTCACTTTAGGAGCCGAAGTCAGACTCTGGAGTAAGAGCACTGCACTGCACACCCAGCAGCATCCATAGCTTTTGGAGGACCATTAGGGAAAGTCACCAGCCGCTTGGCACCTTTGAAAATCAAATAATTTATTTAGTCTCCAAAGTCAGGGCCCAATCTTTAGCCCTTCCAGCATCGCAAGCTGGTTGGCTCAGGCTCATTAAGAGGCCTAGTTCCATTCCTCGAGCATAGGAGCGTAATGGACCTCACTTCACCAGGAAACAATGGCTCCAATTTTGCAGGAAGATACAGTTTCAGAAAAAAATAACTAACCCCCTTTTTTCTTTTTATCCCGTCCACCAGACAATGGCTGCAAACTGAGGAGTCCAGCTCATGACACTGTCTGTAATCCCATGAAACCCTAATAAACCTTCTCATCATCATTTTCCCTGGCTCAATGATTGTTTGAAGTGCGTCCGACACATTGCTGTGTGCTATTGACTTCATCTGAGTTACTGATTCACTCCAGGTGGAAACTAGTCTCCTTACACCTTCCCCTTCTCATTAGAATAATCCAGGGGCAATACTTTCATACTAAATACAGGACTTAGGCAGAATTAACAACAAGAATATGTCAGAGGAGCAGAAAAGCAATCCAGGACATTCCTACATGCATAAAAGAAAACAATTATGTTATACTGACTTCATCACGATGCAGATACTTTATACAACTGCATCTCACTCCTGAAGCACCCGAAATCAGTGTTTTTGTCAACTGTGCAAGACCCAGCTTGGTTCTCCCATCTCACTGACTAGTAACTTCAGGCCCAGTTGAAAGAAGGGCTCCTCTTGGTGACCTGGGCTTCACAAGGAAACGGACACTTGAGAAGGGAACATTTTGCAGTACAGGCCATCTACCCACCTCCCCTGTCCCCTCTCCTCTGCATGCATAAACTGGCCATGTCAGATGATGTGGAAGGATGACCTAGCTAGGTTAGAAACCTCACCTGTTAGCCAGCAGGCATACAAGCATTTCATCTGAGCATGCTAGTAAAACATCCAATGCCCATCACCTGTTACACATACAGAAATATTGGCTGCCACCTGCCAGTGAACTGGGTCATCCCAGAGCCCTGAGATGAATGGCTCTGAGCTATCTGGAGGTTTCCCTTCTCTGTATTTCAACAGTCCTCTGAACTGGGGTGGTTTTTTTTAAACCAGACTCATGACAACTGTGCGCTACCTTGGGTGCAGTGCACAGCTCGGACACAAGAGAGAACAACCAAGCGCAACGTCTGCTGGAGAAGGATCTAGGACAGGGCTGTGTCATGGGGGAGGCTGACCTCACATGCTGACGTCACAGACGGGGTTAGTTCAACTCAGACAATGTACTGCAGCATGGTTCCCCTTGGTCACAAGATTTCACTTAGTTTCCCTCAAGGGAGGAGGGTTGAGCCTACAATCTGGGTCTGCGATGCCCTGGTATTATAGTGATGGGGGTCACAATTAGAGAGAAAGATTCCCCTAAGAACCCACCAATTATTGGATGAGTTCTTAACTCAACCAAGCTGTCTTTCTTGCTGTTATTACATGTCTAGTACCAACAGTATGTGAAATGTGGCAGGGTTGCTGGTGGAAGATGACTAGTTAACTATCTGCTCCAAAGAAATGCTGTTCTTTTTACCACCCCTCAAGACCCAGCTTCTCCAAGGCACAAAAAACTTCTCAGAGGGCATGTCTACACATGCATTCATGCACAGTGGTTACTGTGCATTATGTTTAGTGCCTGTAATAACAGGTACTAACTAAATGTGCAGTAATCGGTGCTACTGCACAGTCGTGTCAGTGCATACTTTTTAAGCGACACTAATGCGCAGCAGACTAATTTTACTGCTCATTAGTGCACTAGCACAGCTTCCACTGTGATGTGCTAATGCACGGTGGAATTAGTTTACTGGGTATTTAGTGTCTCATGTAGCTGTGCCCAGGGATGAGGAAAAGAAGGGGCAGATTGTAAAAAAGTGGCTTAGACATTCATTGCCATGGAAATGGTTTGGGAAAAAACAAAGATGCTTAATGAGGAGAAAAGCAGCTGCATGTTTTGAGGGTTCCTGGAAGTGGCACAGGCACATGTCTGCCATCTAAGAATGGCCTTTTAATTGCAGTCCCAATTTACTCAAATAAATTCATACCCACTTAACGCTGCTGCTAATGCAATAATGTCTAGTAAAGAGTTGGTTGTGCTAGCATTGGCTGCATCATTTCTGGCCTTCCAAAGACCTGGTGCTCAGTGAATGTGACAAGCCAGTTATTTGTTATCAAGTAAAAAACTCAGCACAGAATGAAACGGGGGAAGTTTTGCTTCTGCAGCCCTCTCAATGAACCATCTGATTCAAATACTTCTTCCAAAGCTTAATGCAGCTGTCCGTGCAGCACTAGGTTAGAAACCTCACCCGTTAGCCAGCAGGGATATGAGCTGGAAAAGACAGTGGGTCACTTCTCCTCTCACTGCCTCCAGTTGAAATTTGAAGTGGAACTGGTGAAAAAGGGCAATTTCTGGTTGGGAAGAAATTTCAGCATTCTGCCTTTTATTCTGATTCACCCACCCCCTCCTGCCACGCCATATGGATTTTTAATTTCTCCTGAACCAGGATTTCCAAAAAGAGTCTACTGGTTTTTGCAGAACATTTTGGAAGTTTGCCTTTTTTTAAATTTTTTTTGTTATTATTATTTGCTACTTTTAAATAGTTTCGATTATATTTCCATTGGTTCATGAAACAACAGAAGTCGCCCTAATGTTCTTTCGCTTACATTAATTTAATGTCTTCTTATTTTAGAGCCTATTAAGAACACCTGCTACTTAGTACAGCCTGAAATATCAGCTCTTCTTTTCAAGTTGGTGTATTTAAAGATTAAAAAAAAGGTTGGCGTGTTTACACACACACATTACCCAAGAAAAGTAGGTAAGGCATTTCCATTGGTACTAAGTAGCAGCTGTTCTTTGCTGTTTATAAAAATAATAGCCTGGTTGAAGCAGTCTGTGGTGTATTGTGCCACACCAGGCTGCATATTAGGTCCTGTTATTACTGATGTGTCATTTAACAGAGTATAAATAATGTAACCAATAATACATTTTCCCTGCCAATAAACATTAGTCAACAGGATTCAAGCTAGCAAGAAAGCAAGCAACTGTGCCAAGTGACATCCAGCTCCCTCAGTGCTTTCTGGGAAAAGGACGGTCCCTCTAAAGCAGGAGTTGGCAACATTTTTGGGCAGTGCCAACAACACCTGCAACCTTGACTTGTTGATGTGCCAGGGGCAGAAAGCAAAGGCACCTCAAGGGGCCCAATCCTTATTATAGCCCCCCCTAACATCTATGAATCTATAAATCACCTTTGTCCCATTTGATACTTGGCATCCCTCACCCGTGTCACATCAGCTGTTATCAGGTGCAGTTGGAAGACCGTGGTGCTTTCAGGGAGAGGTCGGAAATGAAGCAGGTGCGCCCAGCTATATGCAACCATGCAGCATAGCAGATGAATTTCCTGCACGTTGTGAAGCATCCCAGTGTCCGCAGCAGTGAAGAACTAGGGGACGCTTCTTGTAAACATCTCCTTCATTAGTAAGGATGGGAGAGGTTAATGAGGAATCCTGAACCTCAGATTGTGATCTACATCCATCACTGCCTAGCACTGTGCAGAGAACAGGGTTCAAGCTAATGGGTTTGATGATGCATGTACAAAAGCCATCTCATTACCTAAGCCCAGAAGAAATGAGAAGAGCAGCTATTGGGATAACTCACAGGAAAGTGAAAGATCTGGCCAGTTGGTGCCACTTTTGACTTGAAACAGTTAAACAGGGAGGGAGTGGTGAAGGAAGGGTGAGCAGCTAGAAATGTCATGGGCTGGAGGGGAGCTGTAGAGCTGTCCAGCAGAGGAAAGGAAAAAGCAAGACCCTAGACTTCTCCAGCACCAAGCCCTGGGTTGGAGGTTGCCAACCCTGGAGACCACAATCACAAAGTTACGTTATATCAAAACACCTATCAAAATCATGTGGCATCAAAACAGATCCCAGCCTGCTCTCCAGAACCTCTCAGAGGGGATGGACGTTTCAAGTACAGCAAGTTCAAGGGTCTAACAAATTCAAGGTCTAACATGTACGTGCACAACCTGGAAGTGCCACCAATACAGAAAAGTTGCTCCAGTTTCCATGCTGCTTCATCCAGGGTTAGAGTTGCAGCAGTTTTGCTGCACTGGAACGGCCCCCAGCTGATACAGGACTGTTAGAACGTAAAAGCTGCTGTGTGGTTTGGAGCAAGAGTTCCTCCTTCCCCCTTGAAATGGCTTCAAATCAATGTTAGTCCATAGCTTAAGATGCTCTCAGGCTACTGGCCATCCTATTATCCCTCTGCAGAGGCACAGCCACCTCCATGCTGGAACAACCCAAATGTTCAGCAGCTGCACAATACGGAAGGGTGCAAAGAAGAGTCCTGCAAGTACAACAGGACTCCTCCAAGTGCTCCTGCTAACAGCCCCAAGGGAATGTAGCAATCATGAATGACCTGGACTTCAGCTTCACCTTCAAACTTTGAGATAACCATGCAACAGGTGCCTTTTCCCAGGAACAGTTACACATAACCAACCTCAGGTTCCAGCTAATCACCAGGTTTGAAACTCCCAGGACTCCTAAACCCTTTGCTTTCCAAAGTGGGCTGAATTAAGCTCGGTAATATTTCACTCTGCACAGGTCCTACCTGATCAGTACACGTTTGAGTTGTTATGGTAAAGGTGTGCTTGGAGGTGCCTCATGGAAAAAAATATTCCTATCTTCCCCTCGAGGAACATCATTATTCCCATCCCTTTCAATTCCACTGGCGGCCCCATTACAAGAATGTGTGGATGGTTTTATCCCTCCAGATCTAAATTGTTCTAGGTAATCAATTTTGAAAAGGAGAAACATCTCCGTTTCCTCAAGAACACCAGTGCATCATGTTTGCTGAATGATAACTTGCCAAGGTTAGGACCGAGGCTTTATCTCACAGCAATGTTTTCCATTGCAACCATCCCTGCACTCCTGGCTTTGGGTCAAGCTAGTTTTGCACTATAAATACTGCGCAGTCGCCTTTGTTCAGCCTACAACACCAGTCACCATGCTCCAGTTCATGTGCCTCACCCTGCTCCTGGGCTATGGTAAGTCTTTCATGGACAATGTCCACACTGTTTGAATAGGAGCGTTCTGAAAAGAGGAAAAGGGCGGTCTGGGAAGTCTGGGGAATGAGGAGGAATGAACTCAAGTTTTTGCTTCCAGATGATAGTACTGGAGCCTGTTCCATCTGCACAGGCAATGCTACCCTATGGATGCATCTACATGAGATGCTTTATTGCACATTAGACAAATCTACTGCGCAGTAAAGCATCACCATCTACACATGTGCAGCAATTACTGCACAGTATATTAGTCTAAGGCACCATTTTCAAGTACCTGTAGATACAAGTACTAGAAAAAACAGTGCATTAACTGATGCACTGTACCACATGAGTATACACTGATGGGGACCAAATTACTCCTGATCAGCCTAGGCAGCAGGGGGCCAGAGTGGGTGCCGTCTCAGTGAGACGCTGCCTGCCAGCCACATAGAGATCTGGATCTATCTATCTGTCCTGATCTCTGTATAGCTGAGAGGCAGCTGCCCAGCAGCTGGGACAGCTTTCCTAACCACGTAGAGATCAGGATGGGTCCCATCTCCATCTGACTGGGAGGCAGCTGCCAGTTGAGCCAGGACACTCCCCCTTACTCCCTGGAGCTCGGGGCTAAGCCCCCATACCTCCTGCTAGCCCAGAGGCACCTGGGGGAACTTGGAGCTCCCCTGGCTACTGCAGGGGGGCAGACCAGGGCAGGAATAGCCCTGGAGTGGGCTGCTCCTGGCTGGCTCAATTTGCTCCCGATAAGGGCGCATGTGTAGACGTGTGCCAGGGAGTGCTTTAATGAGCCTGAATTTTTTGTGCAGCAAATTCAGGCGCATTAATTGAATGTGTAGACACACTCCATGCGAAGCAGAAATTCATTTGCCATGGCCCATTCAGAGCTTGGCCTCTCCAGAGGTGCTGAGTCAGTGCCAGGTGCCTTATGGGTCCTTAGCATTAGATGGCTGAGTTTGAGAAGCAAACTTAGAATCATAGAAAATGAGGGTTGGAAGGGACCTTAGAGGGTCATGTAGTCCAACCCAAAACTTGTGGGGATCCATCACAGCACACTGTATGCACATGACAGACTCTACCCCCAACCTAACAGTGGTATATCTTGCACCTCTCTAATCAAACTGGCATAGGCCCAGCCCACCAGTGTGTCATTTACAGTACTTTCACAATGCTCATTTCTTCTTTGTGATACATTCCCCAGCCTACGGTTGTGGCAAGCCTTACTATGCGCCTAACATCGCCCGGGTGGTAGGGGGCGAAGATGCCAGACCCCACAGCTGGCCTTGGCAGGTAAAGAAACAGTGTTATCCCTGCATGAGACTGGTTCTGAGGCTTTGCCTTTGGGAACACAGGTTAAAGTCCAGCTAATGTCCTTACATCTTTGAATTCCAGATTTCCCTCCAGTATGACAAGAATGGAGTCTGGGCTCACACATGTGGTGGGACTCTCATCGCTACCAACTGGGTCTTGACTGCAGCCCATTGCATCAGGTAACCAAAGCAGAGGAGAGCCCAGGAAATTCAACAGTACAAAACTGAAGCTGAAATCTCATTAGAAAACCAAGCCTTGAGCTCTTCAGAGAGGATTCAGAAAGTTTGGCCTTTTTTTTTTTTTTTGACAGCCTCCTGGAAATAGGTGGAGAGGCCAAAGAGTGCAATTGTGATCAGGTGGTAGAAACAGCCTCCTGCTATGAACTAACGGAGCTCCTTTGTTAAACTTTTGTCAGTGGCCCCATGGAGCTGGGTTTAGACCTTGAAGTGTAGGAGGAACGTGGAGGAAATCAAGAGCCTTGTAAGTGTGTCCATGTTTTCTTCTGCTCTGTCGGTTCACAGCAACAGCAGAAAGTACCAAGTCGTCTTGGGGAAACAGAACCTGAAGGAAGAAGGGGCCGGCTCCGTGGCTGCTGGCGTGGAAAAGATCATCGTCCATGAGAAGTGGAACTCCATCCAGATCATGTAAATCACCTGACCCTAAAGCACAGGGGAAGCGGGCGGGAGGTGGACCTGTAGCGCCTCCTCTTTCTTGACCCTATGTACAAGGCCTGGATCTGATCCACCAGCTCTGGCTTTAGGTTCTTTGTTTGCCCCATAAACCCACACCGATTAAAGTCTGGTTCTGAAAACTGGACTACGGAAAGCTGCCATGTGGAAAGACACAGCTATCTGAGAAATGATTGAAGAGAAGCATGATCTAGGCACTGATCTATATTCTTGCCTCTCCCCGGTCTTTCCAAGCTAGCTTTGTCTTGGATCCAGGCTGCCTGTTTCCTTAGGGTAATGACTCAGTGCCATGATCTCCTCTTAACTATGGCACAGGTTACCAGCACCATTAGGCACAGAAACACCTACACATGATTCACAAGATAAACCCCAAATACAGTAGGAATCCACAGTGGCCGAAACAGTCGGACCTGCTGTAGGCTTTCTGAGTTTTTTTGCGACAGATGAATTTCTTCATTCTATTTCCATAGTCAAGAAATGAGGGAAAGCCAAGAGCTGGCCTTTTCCAAGGACAGCCTAGAGTTTAATGGGCACCTTGAGACTAAAAAGGTTGAAAAACCACTGTCTTAGGGAATCGGGAGGGAGAACAAAGGGTCATGTCATAGTGAATCCCACAGTGAATGGGATCTGACTCTCTGTTTATTGGTGATGAATGCAATGCAATGTCACAGGCTTGGGACTGGGTGATTTTTCTTAACCTCCCCCCTTTCCCCTTTGTGTTTCAGCAATGACATTGCCCTGATCAAACTAGCTGAGCCGGTGGAACTGAGCAAGACAATCCAGCCCGCCTGCCTGCCGCCAGCGGGCGAGATACTGCCCCAAGGCTTCCCCTGCTATGTCACTGGATGGGGGCGTCTCTGGAGTAAGTAGGGCAGCCTCTGTGAGAGCTGTGTTTGTCTCTTGTGCCTTTTCTATACTGCCATCTTGTCTAATTGCCTTTAGCCGGTCCATGTGATGTTCCCTTGAGGCAGTGTAGCCTAATGATCAGGACTCAGGAGACAGTGACTCCGTTCCTGTCTCTGCCACTGATCAGCAGAATGTCCCTGCCAAGTCCCTTCCTCTTTCCGTGACTTGCCTTTCCCACTTGTAAAAGGCAAGTCTTGATCAACCTCCTCTGTACAGCACTCAGAGCTCTCCCTAGAAAGAGCACCACATAAAAGCTAAGATTGTAGGATATGACCGCACGCATCTCAAGACATCTTCCAAGCGTGCCGTTCACCTGTGTAAAACCCTCCTGATGGACCCTCTCCTCCATTTTACAGCCAACGGCCCCATTGCTGACATCCTCCAGCAGGCCTTGCTGCCCATCGTGGACCATGCCACGTGCACTCTGCCAGACTGGTGGGGCAGCACCGTCAAGACGACCATGGTCTGTGCAGGAGGAGACGGAGTCGTTTCTGGGTGTAACGTAAGTGCCGTGAGGAAGGTGGGCAGTAACACTGTGCTTCTCACTGCTGTCCAGGGGTGGTGATCCAGGGAGACGGCAGGAACTAGGGAAGGTGCTGGAGGGCTCACACTGGGGAGCTGGTGAATTTGTAGTCTCACTACGAACAGTCAAACAAAGGAGTCCTCCAAGTTTGGAAATAATTGGCTTTGGAGAACTCATGGCCTACTCCCTCATTGCAGTGAGATAGGGGGAATAATCCACACTCTAAACTATGCAGAGTGAGATTCAGCACCTCTGGCATCTCTAGGCAAGATGAAAGGGTGAGAGCTTAGGGGAAGCTGAAGAGCTTCAAGTTGGGGTGCAGGCACTTTGGGACTGAGACCATGGGCTGCTCTCAGCTGGAAGCAAGGGGTTGAAGAGGTCTAGGGCACTAGGGAAAGAAAGGAGTAAATGTTCCTGTATCCTGTGCTGTACCAAACCCATCACTCTAGAAAGCCGGGTCCATGAGCCAGGACTGTTACTGCACTAAAGGACCGCACATTTTATATGCAGGGGGACTCTGGAGGCCCCTTGAATTGCCATCCTGGTGACGCGTGGGAGGTGTCTGGCATCGTGAGCTTTGGATCTGGTTGGGGCTGCAACACTCTCAAGAAGCCGACTGTCTTCACGCGTGTGTCTGCCTACATCGAGTGGATAAACGAGGTTGGTGTCTGCATGCTAAAGCAAAGCTCTGGCTGTTGAACACTGAGTGGTTTATAGTTTTGTATGGAAAAACACACCCAGTTTATCCATCCCAGACCTGCCGTCCCTTGGTTTTCCTTTCCTTTCCTTCCAGATGCCCTCCTCAGGGCTCTAAGCCAGAGCTCCGGGTATGAAGGAATTAGGGAAGGGGTCAGTGATCACTCTGGGGAAGTTGGTATCAAGATTTGAGCTTGGCAGCAGCTCTGGCTCTCATATCTGTGCCCCACACACTCTTGCTGCCAACCTACAAACACTGAGGTTTCAATTTGCCCCTGTGAATGATTTAAAAAACAAGAACTAAAACTAAGACACCCAAGTGCTCAGTTAAACACCAAATGAAGTGTCTTGACTCTCAAGAGCATTGACAGCTCAAGTTCTCGTGTCATTGCTTTGTATTAAACCATGCCTAGAGCAGGTTAAGAACCACTACAGGCTGAGTGGCGGTGAAAGGGCAGGAAGGATTTTAGGGATTATATTGGGAAAAGGGATAAAGATGATGCAATATGTAACATCGAATGCAGCTGGAGAGTCTCTGTTGGTGACAATGCACTTTGGTTCTCATTAAGCAATGGAGGAAGGAAACGGGGAACAGCAAGAGAAGGGCCTAAGCCACTAAGCGTGGACTTAGATCTGGCTTCTAGACCTTCCCCAACACTGCAAGGCATTTGGATCAGGCTCAGCAACAGACTTTGGTGCACCCCTTGAGCACAAGTGAGCTCCGGATGCATCCAAAAAGTGTGTTTGCAATGGGAACTCCACAGGGACTGTTTATTTTCTGTTACTGAGAAAATGCGGTTTATGAAAAATAATTAACATTCTGCTCTTTTTATCCCAACAGAAAATGGCTCAAAACTGAGGAGTCTGGTTCACAACATTGTGTGTAATCTCATGAAAGCCTAATAAACCTCATTATCACCTTCCTTGGCTCTAACTGGTGCTGGAAATGCATCTGACACCACGCTACTCGCTAGCACCATCAAAACAGATTTAAAAAAAAAGAAAGGTGGCTTAGATTTTCAAAGATACTTCAGTGCCCAGCTCTCACTGATTTCAGCAGGCCTTTGTACCTAGTTAGGTAGCACAGCCTGCCTCCTGGTCTCTGGTTTGAAAAACCCACTGTTCCTCTTCATATAATTCAGTTCAGAATTCAGGCAGAAGCAAAGTAAGCGGGAGAGAAACAAGCAAGGATGCTCCATCACATCAGCAATCCTGTCCTTAGGCTTGGTCTCTGGGGGATGCAAAAATCAGAGGATCTCCTCCTTCACTAGCCTGTAACTTCAGGCCCCAGAAGGGATCCTTCTATTCAGCACAGTGCAATACGTTCACCAGCTTGCCTTGTGACACGTGCTTGCTAAACTGCATCTTCGTGTCCTGGGGTCTCCATCTGGCACCCAAAGAAAGCTGGTGGTTACAAGCCGGGATAAAAGGTGGTGACAAAGGCGCTGTTCTGCGCTGGAGTCAAAGTCTGCTCCTTCCTTTTACTCCTGTGATTAAAAGAGCTGTGTGATTGTCCCCAGGGAGTCCGGATAAGCTGCAAGTACAGCAACAAGGGCAAATGTGTCCAACCAGCCATGCTGACACCCCTATTACTGCCGGCAGTTGGGTGTAACCCCAGCACACCTTTGGAAATGCTCCAGGGCAACTACTGCAGCCGCAAAGATGTAGTAACCCTGCCCTGGCTGCGCACCTCTCTGACAGAGGCAATGGCTGGGATTAACACAGTCCCACATCTGCCAGATCCCAGCCCCCCGCTGCCAGGCACGCACCTAGGGGAACACATTCTCTGGTGGGCTTCAAGAGCCCCGTCTCACTCCCACCCCAGGCTTCAGTCCACTCTTTCTGATGCATCCATAGCTCTCTCCCACTCTATTGATCTCTTTTATTAGCAGTCATTCATAGATTTCATTCACAGACATTGGCTGGAAGGGACCTTGGAAGATCAGGGAGTCCAGCCCCCTGCCCGAAGGGCAGGAAGTCAGCTGGGGCCATAGGATCCCAGCAAGATCAGCATCCTGACCATAAGTCAGGAGGGGAAGGGAAATGATTTGGGTCCTATGTTATAAAGCATCTTACTGAGGAACACAGGCTAACGCCCTGGGCAAACTGCTGTGAGTCAGGCACTCCTTAGCACTCGTGCTTTATTTCTCACCTCCCATGCGGCGCCTCCTTTCTCTGACCTTGACATAGGGTGTAGGATGTAGGGTGCAGCCCCAGGGTGTGGCGTGGGCTGGGGCTGCTCAGTGCTTTAAGAATGACAACCCCAAAGCGGGCTCCAGAGACTCTGCCAACCTGCAGCAGTGGGCACTCAAAAAGAGTGGGCACAAGAAACAGAAAATAAGGGGTCCCATCAAGTCTAAGCTTGCCCAAAGCACTCCCACCTCACAATATCGTCCCACCGCATCCATTCCCTTTCCTCTCTGCATGTCAACTGGCCTTTTACTTCTCAAGTTCCCAGGATGGGAGGTGTTTAAACACCCTGGGAAAGCACAGAGCCTTCAAGAGGTATTTCACATGCGGGACCGTTAGGTGTCACTCTGTTGGGTCTTCCCAGCGCACGTAGGTGAATGGATCCAAGTTCTCCAATGGGTTTCTCTCTCCATTTGAATACTCCTCTGCACTAGATCATTCTTAAAACCAGTTTCCTCAAGCTGGGACATGCTTGATGCCTGTTATTCATTATCAAGAAAAGCCCCAGCACAGGTGAAATGGGGAGAGTTTTGTTTCTGAAGCTCTCTCAGTGAACAGCCCAATCTGAATACTTTTTGCAGAGCCTAACACAGCTGCTGCTGTTTAGCAGGCTAGAAACCTCACCCATGAGCCAACAGGAATACAAGCTGGAAGAAAACAGTGGATTCCCTTCTCCACACACTGCCTTTGGTGGAGATTTGGAGTGCAACTGGTTTGCAGTGCGAATGTGGAATTTCTTGTTCATGGGAAATTATTCTGATCTACAAATAATCCCAATTTTTTTTTCAGTTTCTTCAGAAATAGAATTTCCACAAAAAGTCAATTGCTCTTTTCCTTAACAATTTTTAAAGTTGGCTTTGAGATTTATTTTTAAAACTATTTCTCTTCCTCTTTACATTATACCGGAGGTTACAGAAGGCATCCTAATGTCATGACTGACATGTCAGACTATGGCAGTCCCACTTGAAATGCTAAATCTTTTCACAATTGAAGACTTAATAAAAAATACCTGCTGCTTAATACAGACAAACATACCTTCTTTTATTGATGAGACCAAAGTGTTTCCAGTTCCCATGTCAATAAAGAAATGGAGAAATCAATTTAAAAAATGAAACGCTTTTTATGATTTTGGATGTCATGTGATGCCGTGCCAGGAGCATACATTAGGTATTGCGATTGCTGAAATGTTACTTGTCTATAAATAAACTAATCTACACATTTTCCCTGCCAATCAACATTAGTCAGCAGGATTCAAGCTAGCAAGAGAGCAAACAGCTGCTCCCACTGACACCCAGGTCCCTTGGTGCTTCCCAGTAGATGGACAGTCCCTCTTGAGGGATGGCCGTGGTCCCTTGAGGTTCATTTTATGTAAAGCCTCTGGTTATACTGCACAGAGGCACACAGAAGTAGCCTGCTGTGTCATCCAGTGAGCTTCACCACCCATGACTTGCCAGAAGATGGAATCAGAGATGGGCCCATGGAGGATGTTTCAGACACAACTAAATGATTTGGATGCCTCAGCCCTATCTGCAAAAGGGGCTTATAGTGCATAGGAGCTTAGTGGTCTTTGAAAGTCCATGGGACTTTGGCTTCTAAGCTGAGCGATTAGTTTGAAGAAGAGAGCCCAAGGCCCCCCAAACACTTGGTGCTCTGGAAAGTCCTGCCCTCTGTCACCATCCAGGTTCTATACACGGCCAAAGCCTTTGAAAACCTGAGCCAGGAAAGAGACCCAAGTATTGCACCTGAGGCCTAAGTACGTCAGTTCTGAAACGGGAGAGGCTTTTAATCCGGTTTTCATCTCCCTGGCTTGGCGGCAGGGTTAAGATATGGTCTCATCCACTTCCGGGGAAGGACACAGAGGTAAGAGAGCTGCTCACATGATTATTATTTTCAAAGGAACATAAATAATTTGCCTTCTCATTCATCTGGAGTTGCGGATCTCAGACAGCATAGAAATCTGGCGACCCACAAGATTTCCACAGGGCTTCCGAGTGAAGGCAGTAACATCCCGTCCAACTTGGAGTCCTGCAAGCAGGATAGGCCACATACTCCTACCGACAGCGCCAGAGACAATGAATAAGTACAAATGAAAGTGAGCTGGACCTCAGCTTCACCTTCGGCATTCAAGATAACATCGCAACAGCTGGCCCTTCCCTGGAACATGCTGAGGCTGACCCCAAGCACCATCTAATCACCAGGTCAGAAACTCCCAGACTCCATGGACACTTTCCAGGCTGGAAGGGACAGCTCAGCTCTGCTTTCCTAAAGGAGATGCTTTGAGCTCCATGTGTTTCACTCTGCACAGGGCTGAAGATGCCCTTTTTTACTGAAACATTAACATGAAGGTCCTGCCGGGTCAGCGCAAGCCTTAGAGACTTCACAGTAAACATCTGCTCTGTGATTCCTTAGGAAAAGACACCCCTCCTTTCCTTTGAGGAGCATCTTTCTCCCCCTACCTTTAAAGTCCAGCAGTGGCCCCATTATAGTAGCGTGTGGTATCAATTATTCCTTATGAGACATGAAATGTTGTAGGGCAAGGACTGGCAACCTATGACATGTAAAGCCATTGGATCTGGCCTGCAGACCTGGTCAGGCCTTTGGTGGCATCTGCTGGTGGGGGCTTTCCCCTTGCTGTAGCAGGGAGAAGTGGCCACAGCCAGATCTTAGCACCAGCCTGCCCTGGAGGCAATCTGGGTCATGCTGGCCCACAGCCACAAAAGGTTGCTGACCCTTAGTTCTAGGTCATCACTTTTAAACAGGAAAGATGCTTCTGTTTCCTCAAAGCCACCCGATGCATCATACATACTGAATGATACCTTGCCAAGGTTAGGAATGAGACCTTATCTTGTTGTGGTGTGGCCTTCTGTTGCAACCATCCCCACTCCTGGCTTTGGGTCAATTTAGTTTTTCACTATAAATATCCAGCGGTTGCCTTTGTAGAGCCATGTGGAAGTTTGTGTGCCTCACTTTGCTCCTGAGCCACAATAAGTCTTTCACGTGTAGTCTCCAGGCATGTCTACATGTGCAATTAATGCACAGAAACAAACTCTGATGCATACCGTAGCATGTTGAGCTGGGGCAGAGCAGACCCACTGGCAGGGGGACCGGGGGCTCAACCCAGCTCAACGTGCTGCAGGGGGGCTGGCTGGGGCACAAGGGTGCTTCAGTGTGGGGCTAGCCAGCAGCCAGTCCCCACACTGGAACAGCCTTGTGCCCCAGCCAACCCCATCACTATCTACATGTGCACTGCTGCGAAATAAAAAACTCCACCGCAGATTAGCTCTTGTGTTTACAAGTAATAACCTACAGCGGAGTTAATTTGTTTACTCCATCCTAATAGCTCTGCACATGTAAATGCTGAGGCATTTACTGTGGAGCAAATTAAGCAACTCCACAGTGAATGTCTCATGCAGACGAGCCCTCAGTGCTTTTTGGAAGAGGAGCTTTCCAAATGCAGAAGACAGGCCATATGGAGGGTGCCAGGGAAAGTAAAGGCAGTAACCTCCAGCCTCTGGAGCTATCTGCATTTGCAGTACAGGCAGCTGCAGTGCAAGCTTCCTGGCAACGGGGCTCAGGCTCCATGGTCTTTTCAGGACTCGGCTTCTCCAGACGGATTCCAGACAAGGTGACCAATTAGCGCCAGCTGACTAAGGATTTGACAGGTGAGCTGTAGACACAAATCTGCGGGGACTCCACAGGGAAATTTCTTCTTGACCCCCACAGCTTACCGCATGCACAATTCACTTAGGTTTCTCTCCTGCCTTTCTAAGCCTTGCTGTGGTATGGTACAACTCATCTTGGGCAAGAGGCTCCTTTGAGGATACTCAACGCAGAGAATACAGCTATCTGAAATCAATACAGTAGCACTGCAGGAAAGAAGAGCTATCTTGAATATATTCTGTAGCCCTGACATCCTGGTGTTTAGAGAGGTGGGGGAAGGACTAGGATAGTATGAAAGTTAAACTGCTTTTAAAATGCTCATCCCTCTTTCTCTATTGTATTTCCAAGCCTATGGTTGTGGTGTGCCTGCCTTCCCTACCTCTTGTCTCCCGAGTAGTAGGAGGCAAAGATGCCAGACCCCACAGCTGGCCTTGGCAGGTAAAGATCCTGCGTTACAGCTGAATGAGCCGGGTTCTGAGGTCTTGTCAATTAATGGAGCTAGCATGTAAGTTTTTCTTGATGGCCTTGGCACAGCATTGGGGCTGGGCTTAGACCTCAAAGGGTGGTGTTGGACCTGGAGGAAACCAAGAGGCTTGCAAGCTTGCTCACATTTTCTTCTGTTTTGTTGGTTCATACAGCAGAGACAGAACATACCACGTTTATCTGGGGAAGCGCGACCTGACGAAATATCAACTCAGCTCCGTGACTGGTAGGCCAAAGAAGATAATTGTCCATGAGGACTGGGACACCTGGCACATCATGTAAATCTGCTCTGACCTGCTGGCTTGGACTTTAGCTTCAGTCACAATTTTTTATTATGTTCTGGCCTGGCTGGTTGTTCCCTGCTGAATGGGATTTGGTGCACTATTGATCGCCAAGGCCCATATTTTAACAGAGAAGGAAGGCACTTCCAGTGTAATGTCAAATGCCTGGCTGTGGGGGTTGCTCCATGATTCCAGGTTTTGATTTGTTTGCTTGCTGCCATTTTACACCCCGATCATGGGGACAATGTAAGTTAAAGATACTAAGGTCTGTATGCACTGAATAGCGCTCAAGGATGCCCACATGATGCAGGACCCCATGTCTCCCTTCCAAAAGGGTATCGGGGGCCTGGATCCCAACAGCTGCAGCCGAGACGCACGGTTCTTCTTGGCCACATCAGTTCTGTAATGCTGAGAGAGGTGTCTGGTGCCCCAGTGCATTTGTGGAGATGCTGCTCCTGCTGCATCTTCTTCGTGGTAGAAAGCATGTGTCTGCATCTGAGGCTGATGAAAGGCCCTGATCCTGCAGCCTCCATGAAGCGCTGACTCCCACTAAAACCAGTTTTGCATGGAGAGACTGAGCCAGGCCCCATCACCAGTATAATCTACAAAAGGGAGCAACTGCAGAGAGAGAGATCCAGCCGAGGTGATACTTGCCAGGTACCGCACAGCGATCTCCAGTTGCAATTAACTTCGTCCCGTCTTCACTCCTCTTTGGTCTGTGTTTCAGCAACGACAGTGCCCTGATCAAACTGGCTCAGCCAGTGAAACTGGGCAAGACAATCCAGGTACCCAACCTGGGTACCACCCTATCCCAAGGCTTCCCCTGCTTTGTCACTGGATGGGGCAAATCAGCAGTAAGTGGGGCAGCCTCTCCTAGGATCAAGGTTTCAGTGCATGCAACTTATGTTCCTTAACACCCACATACTTCACATCAGGGATGGTACAGATGGCACACTGTCCTGTGCTGATGGCCAAAAGCACTGAGAACGACTTTGGTAGAGGAAGCGGGGCATACCGCCCCAGACGGACCAGGTTCCTCAACAACAAACTGGCAGATCTGGCGGATTCTGGCTCTTCCATGGGAGCTAGAGCAGTTCTTGGTTGCCCAAGGAAAGCTAAGAAATCACAGAGAGGTTTTCCTTGGTTCAGATCAGAGCTTGAAGCAGGCCAGGCCTCCAGCACTATCTAAACAGATAGCAGAGATAGTGGGGCAGATTTTTAAAGGTACTCAGTGCCCAACTCTCACTGATTTCAGTAGACCTTTGTGCCTAGCTATGTATCACAGTCTGCCTCATGGTCTCTGGTTTGAAGAACTTACTGTTCTTCTTTTGTACTGTTCAGTTCAGGATACAGGCATAAGTAAAATAAAGGGGAGAGAAACAAGCAAAGATATTCTGTCACATCAGCAATCTTGGCTACACACGGCAATTGCTCAGGCTTGGTCTCCGGGAGATGCAAAAAATCAAAGGATCTCCTGTTCCACTGGTCTGCAACTTCAGGCCCCAGAAGGGATCTTTCTATTCAGCACAGTGCAACATGTTCACCAGCTTGCCTTGTGACCTGTGCTTGCTAAACCGCATCTTCGTTTCCTGGGGTCTCCATTCTGGAAACCAAAGGAAGTTGGTGATTACAAGCTGGGATAAAAGATGGTGATAAAGGTGCGATTCCAAGCTGGAATCAAAGTCTGCTTCTTTCTTTCACTCCTGTGTTTAAAGGAGTCATATAATTTTCCCTGGGGAGTCCAGATATGCAGCAAGTATAGCAACATTCTCCAAGGGAAAATGCGCCCAAACAAGCATGCTGACACCTCCATTACTGCCTTCAGTTGGGTGTAACCCCAGCACTCCTTTGGAAATGCTCCAGGGCAGCTGCTGCATCCACAAAGAAGTAGTAACCCTGCCCCGGCTGTGCACCTCTCTGACAAAGGCAATGGCTGGGATTAACTCAGTCCCTCATCTGCCAGATCCCAGCCCCAACCTTCCCTTACCCCTCTGCAGCTGGGCACTCACCTACGGGAACACATACAGACCAGACAAGAGCCCTGTCTCGCTCCCACCCCAGGCTTGCAGCCCACTCTGATGCATCCAGAGCTCTCTCCAACTGTACTGTCCTCTTTTGTGTATTTTTGGATGTCATGTTATGCCACATCAAGAGTATACATCAGGCAGTACTATTATGGACATGTTATTGAACAGTTGTAATGGCATGGGATATTGGAGTGGCAGGACCACCTCTCCTGGCCATTACCTGGGCCCCATTGTGTTGCCTCATTTGGCTTCTCAGGGTCCTGCCCTGTACCTCACCTGCCATGCCTTGATGTTATAAAACTGACAGGGAGGCAGGCCCCAGGGGACACAGTAGGTTTTGGATGGCAGACCCTTGTCTGGGTTGAGGCCTCCTTGGCCTTGTCCCACTTTCCTCTGGCTGAGCCCCGCAGCTGGGGGTCCACTGTTTCAGGACCACATGCCCCTCTATTCCCAAAAGGAGTTTCTCAGCTTAGAAGCCAAAGTCCCATGGACTTCTCCATCCCTACAGCCAGAACCTGGTCCTCCAGTAAAGCAAACACACGAGCGTCTGCTCCAAACCCAAAGGTTTCCCTCCTGTGGACTAATCTTGCCCTACACAACCCCTTGCCCAAAGTGCCCGAGGTACTTCAGGATGCAAGGTTTCCTTTGCCGTTGCTGCAGCTCTGAGCCCTTCCTCTGTGCTCCTGGCCTGACTCCTGCCTGCAGCTCTGCCCCGTCCACCTCCTGTGGCCAGACTGGTGCTTATAAGGCCCTTCCCAGGTCACTAGATCCTCCACTTCCACCCTAGGCCTGTTTGCCACTGCTTGCTCCTGGGGTGGGCAGCCATTTTGTGCAAGGGCTCCCTGCCTGCATGGGCCCATCTCAGGGGTTGGGGAGGGCCAGCCCCCCTAGGCTCCTTCCCTCACTTAGTAATGAGGCAGGGGCTCTGTTATGCCAAGTATAAATAATGGAAGTAATCTACACATTTTCCTTGCCAATCAGCATTAGTTAGTGGGATTCAAGCTCGCGAGAGAGCAAACAGCTGCTCCGACTGACATCCAAGTCCCTCGGTGGTTCCCAGTAAAAGGAAGGTCCCTCTGGAGGGGTGGCCGTGGCCCCTTAAGGTTCATCTCATTTAAAGCCTCCAGTTATACTGCACGGAGTTGCACCAGAGGAGGGTCAGTGAGCTTCTCCACCCACGAGTTGCCAAAAGACAGAATCAGAGGTGGGCCCATGGGCGATGTTTCAAACAGCTAAACTATTTGGATGCCTCAGCCCTATCTGCAAAAGGGCCTTATGGTGCATAGGAGCTTGGGAGATTTTGAAAGTCCATGGGACTTTGGTTCCTAAGCTGAGGCTCCTTTTGAGAATAGAGCCCCATACCTTCAAGTCACTTGGTGCCAGTCCCAGCCCTTGCAGTAGGCAGCGTGGGTGACTGCACAAGGTGCCGTGGTTAGGAGGGTGCCACACACACATACACATGAGCAGCCCACGCTCACAGCAGTGCTCTCCCCCCTGCCTCACCACAGATGGGAGGACTGGAGATCAGTTCTGAACTAGGAGAGGCTTTTAGTTCAATTTCCACATCCCTCACGTGGTGGCAGCTCGATGAGATGGTCTCAGCCACTTACGTGAGAGGACGCAGAGGCAAGAGAGCTGCTCACCTCTCAACATGATAATTATTTTCAAAGGAATGCAAGTAATTTGCCTTCTCTTTCATCTGGACTTGCAGATCTCAGAGCATAGATATCTGGTGACCCACAAGATTCCCGCAGGGCAATCCCAGTGAAGGCAGTAACCTCCCATCCAATTTGGGCACCTACAGAGCAGTAACTGCAGTCCTGCAAGTATGATGAGCCACAAACTCCTGCCAACAGTGCCAGGGGAAATGAATAAATACAAATGACTTGAACTTCGGTTTCACCCTCAGATATCAAGATAACTGTGCAACAGCCAGCCCTTCCCTGGAACATTTTGAGGCTGGCCACAAGCACCATCTAATCACCAAGTCTGAAACTCCCAAGCTCTGGACATTTTCCAGGCTGGAAGGGACAGGCTCTGCTTTCCTAAAGGAGGTGCTTTGACCTCCATACCTTTCACTCTGCACAGGGCTGGAGATGTCTTTTTTCTACTGAAACATTAACATGCAGGTCCTGCTGGGTCAGTGCAAGCCTTAGAGAGACTTCATAATGTCTGCTCTGAGATTTCTTAGGGAAAAAAACCACCCCACTCTCTTCATAATGTCTGCTCTGAGATTTCTTAGGGAAAAAAACCACCCCACTCTCCCTTGAGGAGCATCTTTTTCCCCATACCTTTAAATTCCAGTGGTGGTCCCATTACAGTAGCATGTGAACATCAATTCTTTCTTATGAGACATGAACCATTCTAGGTCGGGGTTGGCAACCTATGGGTTGTGGAGCCATTGGATCTGGTCTGCAGAAAGCAGGCCTTATGGGGGTGTCTGCTGGCGACATGCTGCGGCTGGGAGAAGCGGGGGTGATAGTGGGCATTTCTCCCTTGCTGCAGCAGGTAGAAGTGGCTACAGCCAGATCCTAGCGCCGGCCTGTCTTGGACCCAAGCGGGATCATTGCAGCCTGCAACGAGAAAAGGTTGCTGGCCCCTAGATTTTAGGTCATCACTTTTAAACAGGAAAGATGCTTCCATTTCCGCAAAGACACCTGATGTGTCAGTTGCAAATTATATCCCGCCAAGGTTAGGAATGAAATGTCATCTCGTTGCATCACGGCTTTCTGTTGCAACCACTCCCAGCTTTGGGTCAAGCTAGTTCTGCAGTATAAATATGCAGCGGGTGCCTTTGTAGAGCCTGCAGCACGGGGCACCATGTTCAAGTTGGTGTGCATCACCCTGCTCCTGGGCTATGGTAAGTCTTTCACTTATAGTCTCTTCTTTTTGGAAGAGGTGCTTTGCAAATACAGAAGAATGGCAGTATAGTAGGTGCTAGGGGAAGCAGAGGCAGTAACTTTCAGACTCTGGAATTCAGTCTCTGGAGCTCTGCTAAGCAGCAGCTCTGCAGAAAAGGACTTGGGGGTTACAGTGGACAATAAGCTAAATATAAGCCAACAGCATGGGCTTGTCGTGAGGAAGGCTAATAGCATCCTGGGCAGCATTAGTAGGAGCATTGCCAGCAGAACGAAGGAAGCAATTCTTCTCCTCTATTCGGCACTGGTGAGGCCACATCTGGAGTATTATGTCCTGCTTTGGGCCCCCCACTACAGAAAGGATGTGGGCACATTGGAGAGAGTCCAGCGGAGGGCAGTGAAAATGTTCTGGGGGCTGGGGCACACGACTTATGAGGAGAGACTGAGAGAACTGGGCTGATTTAGTTTGGAGAAGAGAAGACTGAGGGGGGATTTGATAGCAGCCTTCAAATCCCTGCAGGCGGGTCCAGAGAGGATGGAGCTGGACTGGGCTCAGTGGTGACAAATGACAGGACAAGGAGCAATGGGCTCAAGCTGCAGCAAGGGAAAAACTCTCTCAGTAGGAGACATGGAACCGGTTACACAGAGAGGTTGTGAAGTCTCCACCCCTGGAGGTTTTTAAGACCTGGACAGACAAAGCTTTGGCTGGGACAATGTAGATGGGGCTGGTCCTGCTTGGAGCAGGGGGTTGGACTAGACGTGACCTCCTGAGGTCCCTTCCAGCCCATATTCTCTATGATGCTATGATCTGCCATTGGAGCACAGGCAGCTGCAATGCAAGCTTCCTGGAAATGGGGTTCAGTCTTCAGCATTTGACAGGTGAACTGTAGACACAAACCTGAGGGGACTCCACAGGATGATTTATTTTCAACCCCCACAGCTTACTGCGTGCACAATTCACTTGCACAGGGCTTCTCCTCCGCCTTTCTAAGCCTTGCTGTGGTGTGGTACAACCCATCTCTTGGTGGGGGCCCCTTTCTTAGATACTCAGCTCAGACAGTGAAGTTATCCGAAATCAATACGATTGTGCTGCAGGAAAGAGGAGCTAGCTTGAATACTTTCTGTACCTCTGAAGACAGGTGGGGGAAGGACTAGGCTAGTATGAAAGTTAAATTGCTTTTAAAACGCTCATCCCCCTATCTCTATTGTATTTCCAAGCCTACAGTTGTGGGATGCCTGCCTTCATACCCATTGCCTCCCGAGTGGTAGGAGGTGAGAATGCCAAACCCCACAGCTGGCCTTGGCAGGTAAAGATCCTGCGTTGCAGCTGACTGAGCCGGGTTCTGAGGCTTTGCCGTCAGTAAAGTCCAGCTAACATCCTCACGTCTTTGAATTCCAGGTTTCCCTCCAGATTATCGAGCCTGGTAGACAGATCCATGTATGTGGTGGCACCCTCATTGCTACCAATTGGGTGCTGACTGCAGCCCACTGTATTAAGTGAGTAAGCAACATGGACAAGAGAAACCAGGTGGGAGAGATGGGCACAAATCAGAACCCAAAGTCTTTTGGTAAGAAATGCCCAGGGTCCTTGAGAAAGGCGCTAGGGAGTCTTGAGAAGCAACGTTGTGAAATACCTTAGGAGCGGGCGATGGTGAAGTGAAGCAAAAATAAGCAATTCACTCTAACAGAGGGCAGACATGGCCTTACACTGCTGTCAGTTAATGGAGCTAACATATTCATTTTCCTTGATGGCCTTGGCACAGTATTGGGGCTGGGCTTAAGCCTTGAAGGGTAGTGGGGTTTTTTGGAGGAAACTAAGAGCCTTGCAAGC
Source organism: Crocodylus siamensis (assembly GCF_052110815.1). NCBI lineage: Eukaryota > Metazoa > Chordata > Crocodylia > Crocodylidae > Crocodylus > Crocodylus siamensis. The sequence goes on along the minus strand of NC_143406.1, from coordinate 4,696,759 downwards.
TTGTCCACATTTTCTTCTGCTTTGTTGGTTCATACAGCAGAAACAGAAAGTACCTCGTTTACCTGGGGAAGCACAACCTGAAAAAAAATGAACCTGGCTCTCTAGGTATTAAGCCAGAGAAAATCATTGTGAAGGAGGACTGGGACCCCACACGTGTCAGGTAAATCCACCAGTTCCTAAACCACTGGGATGGGGACAGAGGGGATTTGTTTAGTCTCCTCTTTATTGCCTCTATGCACAAGGCTGGGCTTCAACCTGCTGACCTGGACTTTAGCTTCACTCACACTTTCTGATTATGTTCTGGCCTGGCTGGTTGTTCCCTGCTGAATGGGATTTGGTGCACTATTGATCACCAAGGCCCATATTTTAACAGAGAAGGAAGGCACTTGCAGTGCAATGTCTGAGGTTTGGCTGTGGGGGTAGCTCCACGATTTCAGGTTTTGATTGGTTTGCTTGCTCCCATATTACACCCCGGTCATTTGGACAATGCAAATGACAGATCCCAAGGTCTGTATGTAGTGAATAGCGCTCAAGGATGCCCACATGATGCAGGACCCCATGTCTCCCTTCCAAAAGGGTATTGGGGGCCTGGATCCCAGCAGCTGCAGCCGAGACGCACGGTTCTTCTTGGCCACATCAGTTCTGTAATGCTGAGAGAGGTGCCTAGTGCCCCGGCGCATTTGTGGAAATGCTGCTCCTGCTGCATCTTCTTCATGGTAGAAAGCACGTGTCTGCATTTGAGGCTGATGAAAGGCCCTGATCCTGCAGCCTCCCACTAAAACCAGTTTTGTACAGAGAGACTGAGCCAAGCCCCATTGCTGGTATAATCTACAGAAGGGAGCAACTGCAGAGAGAGAGAGAGAGATCCAGGGGAGTTGAACCTCGCCAGGTGCTGTACAGCAATCTCCAGCTGAGATTAACCTCTTCCCCTCTCTGTCCTTCCTTGGTCTGTGTTTCAGAAATGACCTTGCCCTGATCAAACTGTCTCAGCGGGTGAGGCCAAACAACAAAATCCAGCCAGCCTGCCTGCCGCCAGCGGGCTCCATCCTTCCTAACCGCTTCTCCTGCTTTATCACTGGATGGGGGCGACTCAGCAGTAAGTAATGCAGCCTCCCCTAACATCAGGCCTTCCAGTACCTGTAATGTATGTGCCGTAATGCCCACACGTCACACTTCAGGGATGGTACGGAGGGCTCCGTAACTGCATGCCAAGGCCCTTGCCCCTTGACAAGGATGCGAGCCGAGTAGGCTATGCCCCACGCAGCATAGAGAGGGCACTGCGTTGCAGGAGAGCTCTGGGCACACTGATCTGGGCTGATGGCCAAAAAGGGCTTAACAGGGCACACACCTCCCCTAGACTGACCAGACTCCTCAAGCACAAACCGGCTGATCTGGCTCTTCCATGGGAGCCAGAGCACATCTCAACTTCCCAAGGAAACTAAGAAATCACAGAGGGTGGAGATGAAAAAGATTTAAGAGGAGCAGAGTTCAGCTTGTTCCTGGCAGCACATTTCTAGGGCTCCACCCAAGCTAGCTTTCTTCTAATTATCACTTTACACTTCCTTTACCTCATGGGGCAGCACGATCTAGTGGAGGAAACTATCACGAGGCCTTGGGAGACCTTGTTCAACTCTCATCTTCGCCACTGCTCTGCAGGATGGCCCTGGCCAAGTCCCTTTCTCTCTCTCAGACTCCGTTTCCCCATCTGTTTAGTACAGTTTATGATATGAACCAGCCTTGTAAGAAACATTTTGCCTTTCACCTGTGTGTAAAACACTCCTGATGGCCCCACTCTTTTGTGGCCTCCTCTGTTTTACAGCTGGTGGACCCCTCCCTGAAGTCCTCCAGGAGGCAAGGATGCCCATTGTGGATTATGCCACATGCTCTCGGCCAAACTGGTGGGGCAGCATCGTCAAGACTACCATGGTCTGTGCAGGAGGAGACGGAAATGTTTCTGGGTGCAATGTAAGTCCTGCCAGCAATGTCCGCAGTGAGGCTCACAAACTTCTTTAAGAGCTTTGACTGAAAGGCATGGTGAAACTCCATCTCATTGCAAGATATAAGGGAACATCCACAAGTTAAACCAGATCCTGGCACCTCTGCCAGACAAGCCTAGTGGAGGCTGAGGTACCAGGTTAGGGGACTGCAGAGCGGTTCACACTTGGAAAGGGGGTACATTGTCGCAAGAGCCTACAAGCCAAGATCCTGTTATTCCAGACAAGTTCGTTGAATGTGCCATGACACTGTTTCATAAGACACTACTGTCATGAGGGCTATAGGGCACTATCCACCCTGGCCGTTTGTCCCACCAACTACCTGCACCCCAGTGGGATTGCTGCCTACATCTTACGAAATATCTGGAAATCCAAAGCTGTGTGTGCTTATAAAATACTGACCTGCACACACAGGGTTCAGTTTGAGGAAAAAATACTGTTGCAAGTCAATTCTTTTCACCAAAGACAGTAGCCAGCCTGACAGCCCTTATCTCCATCCATGACTGTGTGTTCACCTCTTATTTGCACGTAGACAATAATTCATCCACTTTTAATGGAGCACTTTCACTCAGTCTGTCCGTATCCCCCCTAGCACGAGTGACTTAAATACAGCAAAGAAAATACATGGAGGCTGCGCTTAAAATTTTCAAGGCATTTCTGAACCCAAGGATCGGTTGAAGCTGAGGCATCCCAAGTACAATGCTGGGCCCAGTGCTGATTCTTTCAACTGTGACCTCTGGACAGCATGAGAGGTCCAAAGACATCCAGGCACATTAAGTCAGAGATGCTCTCAGGATCCTCCCCATGTACTAAACTCATCAAGGATTATTACTGCACTAAAGATCTCTGCATTTTATGTTGTCTAGGGGGATTCCGGTGGCCCTTTGATCTGCCGTCCTGGGAGAGTATGGCAGGTGCATGGCATCACAAGCTTTGTGTCTTCCCAGGGCTGCAATATTTTTCAGAAGCCAACTGTCTTCACTCGGGTTTCTGCCTACATTGACTGGATACGAAAGGTGGGTGTCTGCATGTTAAAGCAAAGTGCTGGGGGTTTAACCTTCTCCAGGCAGTTCACATCCCAGCCTAGAAAAGCACACCCAGTTTATCCATCCTAGCCCTCCAGTCCCCTCTTCACCTTTCCTTCCATTTTAGAGCTCTAGGCCCAAGTGTGAGGAAGTTAGGCAAGGAGTCAATGGGCTTGTCTACACGTGGCCCTTTTAAACGGGACTAGCCTACAATCTCCATTTTTAAGGCACATTAAGGGCATGGACACACATGCATTTAATATGCCTTTAAAAAGGGTGATTTTAGGCACAAATAGCTAAGTCACATTAGCCCAAATGTAGACGCTTAACGTGCATTCATGTGGTATGGGACAATGGACACACACCACGTTAATGCGCATTAAAGTGCAACTTAGCTATGTGAGCCTACATTTTCTCCATATCAATGATGGTTAAAAAACAGGGGCTGAGAGCGAGACCTCTATATCCTTACTCAGGTACCAGAAAAAGTGTCCCAGCTCTGAAGAGTGTTGAAGCCTACATGGACTTCAGAGGGATACGAGTGAGGTCTTCTTGGTTCTCAGCAGCAATGAAACCTCAGGCAATTTACTTAGGCACCTGACAAAAGTCCTTCCAGCCTCACTTTAAACTCCCATCTTTGTCACTCTTGGCCTAGAGATTTGATAGAGTGCAGGATACACCATCCGGAGAGCAGACAGCCTGGCTGTACGCCTGAACTCACTTCACTAGGAATTCATTACTCTGGCAAATGGAGCTTATTAATGATAATTCAACTTTTTTTCCTTTTCTTTTCCTCCACCAGACGATGAACATGGAAAGGGATTCTGCTTGTAATGGCACTTGTAATCCCATAACAGCCTAATAACCCCTCTCACCAGAGCTTTCTTGGGTCCAGCTCTGCTTCCATGGCGTCTCTCACTCAGTCGTTCAGTTCTGGAGGCCAGATTTCCACCTGGTGTAAACATGCTTTGTGCCATCGACTTGAACCGCTTACTGGTTTACAACAATGCGGGATCTGTCCTGGGTTCAGGGTCTTTTTTCCATCTTTTCTTTCCATGTATAACTACTGAAGGAAATAAATTGAGACTGGACTCTAGAATCCCAGTGCGTTACTGAGCCAGAGTTAAAACGGACTGTCCACATTGTTTGCTGGAGATGCTGGAAATATATTTGATCCCGACTCAGTGCAGGGAGTACAATATGTGATCTCTCCGGGTTCTTTCCAACCTTACATTTTTTATGATAACTATAATTTGTGTTGTAATAGGATCTACCAGTGCCAATCTTAGTCCACTAGCCACTGGCCAAACAGAACAGAGTTTTAAAGGTATTTGGGAACCTAACTCTCATTGACTTGAGAAAAAGAAGAAAGAAGAGGAGCATAGTAAGGATCCTGGACCTCAGCAAAGCAGACTTAGACTTGCGCAGGGAACTGATGGGCAGGATACCCTGGGAGGCCAGCCTGAGGTTGGAAAGAAGCCCAGAAGAGCTGGCTGTATTTTAAAGAAATGTTACCGAGGGCACAGGAACAAACCATCCTGACACAAAGAAAGACTAGCCAGTATGGCAGAAGACCAGCTTGGCTTAGCAGGGAACTCTTAACTGAGCTAAAACACAAAAACAAAGCTTACAAGGAATGGAAACGTGGACAAATGACTAGGGAGGACTATAAGTGTTGCTTGGGCATGCAAGGATGAAATCAGGAAGGCCAAAGCACCACTAAAGTAGCAGCTAGCAAGGGACACGAAGGGTAACAAGAAGAGTTTCTACAAGTCAGCCAGCAATGAGAGGTGGTGGGAGCTCCATCCTTGGAGGTTTTTAAGACCCAGGTAGACAAAGCCCTGACTGGGATGATCTAGTTGGGGCTGGTCCTGCTTGGAGCAGAGGGTTGGACTAAATGTGACCTCCTGAGGCCCCTACCAACCCTCATTTTCTATGATTCTGTGATTTATGGGGATTAGCTGCCTAGAAATTTTTTGCTGAGGGATTGGCAAGCCAAAGTAGAACAAAAAGACGACACAATCATAGACACACAGAAATAACCAAGGATATTCTATTGGGTGAATGAAGAGAAGAAATTCATATTACGTTGGCTTGATTCCCCCGGCTAGCAATTTACTCAAAAGGGCTGTATCTCAGCTCTGAAACATCCCAAACGAGCATTTTTGTTAACACAAGGTCCAGCGCATAGACCAAGCGTAGTATTACACTCCACAAAGACTGAGGGATCTCCCATCTACCTTGACTTCAATTTGAAGAGGTTTCAGTCACTTCCCTATGCAATAGAATAAGCCTGCTGATGAATGTGCTTCAACCTGTTTCTTTGGAGGACTCCTTTCCCCACAGTCAAACAAAGGTAGATTTTGATTACACACAAAGGTACAGAAAGAGGGGTGAAGATGGAAACTGGAATCAAACTGGGCTTGTTTCTTTAATTCTTACTTTTCAAGGGACAATACGAATTTACCCTGTGTGCTCTGCTATAAGATGTATACAGAAGAGTCCCTAACGAACACAGGTCCAAAAGCTCTGTGCTTTTGGTCAAGAGCTCCATGAATGTCACCAAAAATGATGGAGGAGGGAAAAGCCAACCCTTGGGACTGAGTGCTTCCACTGGCCACCACTAGAGCCCCCAAGGTGCAACCGGCCCATATCCACCAGATCCCAGCCCTCCTGGGCCCGGCTTGCACCTGTACTACTAGAGTCAGGGCCTGCCGCTCTAACAGGGAGCATAAGGGGAAAATGCTGATCCATATGCATTGGCAACTCATGAGAGTCAGATGCTCCTGAGCACTCGCCCATTCATTGCTACCACACATAACCCACCGTGCCTCTGTGTTTTGGGGATAGCACTTCCCTACCTTCCTGGGACACAGAGAAGGGCATGGAGGCTCAGTGGCTCTGAGCATGGAAAGAAAGTCTGCAAGCTGCAGCAGTGGGGACTCGAAATAAAGCAGCCCAGGAGGCAGAGTGTGCAGGGCCCCAGCCTGTCTAGGCTCTCCCCGGACCTCCTCTTGGTGACTTGGTTTGGTGAGAGACTCATCCTTGCAGAAAGCTGTACTGTGAAATATTCCTGTCGACGCTCTACAGCCACCCGCTCTCCTCTGCATGCACTAATTGGCCTTTTAAAACTAAATGGAAGGATGACAGGAAGCACTGGCACACACTAGCAAAAGCCCCCAGCTCCCATCGTCTGGAACATATCCAGAGCATTAGCTGTCACCTGCCAGATGGATCTTGTCAGAGCCCGTGGGCCGATGGCTCTGAGTTTTGACGCGGGCTTTGGTACCTGCTTGAACATTTCTCTGCAGGGGATCAACCAGCATGTCGCAACTCTGAGCCAATTCTGGAGCAGTTCAGAGCTCAGACATTAAGGCATGATAGAGTGGCAAGGTGCAGCCTCTGCCAAACTCCACGTGTTGGCGAAGGCTCTAGGGCTGTATCCCAAGGACAGGACTGAGCATAAGTATCATGGGGGGGAGTGAGTAGCTCAGACAATTTAAGGCAACAAATTGGCCCCGACCACAAAGTCTCACGTTCTTGATCTGGCCCCAAGTGGAGAGAGAAGGAGTGATCTAATGAGTATAGCTCTGTGGTGGTGTCAGGAGACCCCGGTTCAGGTCCTCGTTCTCTCAGGGACCTCTTCTTTGACCCTGGACACGGCACCTAAAATCCTGGTGCCTCCATAAAACATGGACAATAGCACTATCCAGCACACAAGGCGCGCCGTCAGGATCAATAAATTACAGACTGTGAGTTGCTCAGATACTATAGTAATGGGGATCAAAGTGGGGAGGAAGATGCTCTCAAGAATCAGCAGTTGATGAGCAGTTTCTCAGCTCCCATGATGGAGTTTTCTTACTACAGGTATTCATCTACCACTGGCAGGGCAGGCAACACCATACAGGTACCTGCTGGGGAAGCTGCCTACTCCAAAGAGCTGGTGTTTTTGTAACCACCCCTCAAAACCCCTTCTCCAAGCTGCAAAGGCACTGGATCCCAATTCCCCCTCACAGTGACGGCTGCATATTTGGGAGCAGAACAGCTGCAAAAGGGGAATTTCTGGTTTGGGAGAAATTTCACCATCTTGCGTTTTGTTCCGGTTCAGAACAAAACAAGCTCTTTCCAGTTTTCCCCACGAAACAGCGTTTTCAAGCAGTGTTTGGAGGGTGAAGTTTCTTCCAAAAATTATTTTTTGTGGTCTTTCCTTCTTTGTTGTTTTGCCACTTCGTGCCACGTTAGTAGTAGGAATAGATTTGTTATGACTCCTGACATGGCAGGAGGACATAAGAGAGTACTGAAGGGCCTTGGACGGCAACGTGCTTATTTTAGCAGACAGCTTGGTTGAAAATCTTTCACCATCTTTTCTAGACCAGGGTGTCTCTAGTTTGTCTTTATTTGAAATGGAGACAGCTGGATGCACCCCGTATGATCTAGACAGGAAGATCAGCTGTTCCAGGTGATGATAAGTTGACACTGCCACCCTTTGATCAATTCTAAAAAATAAAAATAGGCTATTGTAAGCACGGCCCCAAAGTTATCCTGACACGTCAGGACTGGCAGTGCCTAAAGTGCACTGACACTAGTGATGGGTCACGATATTAATGCCACATAGGAATTTCCTCTTGTATAATATATCGGCAAGCATAACTCAAGGTTGTGGGATAGCAAACAGCTGGAACAAATATCTTCCAGCTCACCTGGCGCTCCCCACCATCCCTCAACAAAAAAAAACAAACCCAGATGGAGCCTGGATTTCAAAGTCTAGCTACCTTGACCTTTTCTGGAAGTATGTCCCATTGTTGTAAAACTTTCCACTGGTGACAGAGCAGCGCTCCATCCCAGACGGTATCTCCCAGAGATAAGCTGCAGCTACATAAGACGGCTCAGGAGACAAACATTCACAGCACGCTGCCCTGGGACACCATGATCACGATCCTATTTGCGGCACTCACTTTGACCCCTGGGGGTATGTATCCAGCTCATACGCAGCTTTTTATCTTGCCTGCTCTCTAGACTAACCCTATCTCCCTCCTACCAGTCAGAAACATGCAGGTTCTCAGTTACTGGGGTGAGGGGCACACTGTAACAACCAGAACAGAATCGGAGATGGCTTGATATGTGCCTGTTTCTAAAGTGGATCCCGCCATGTCTCTCTTGCAGTCCTCAGTTGTGGGGATCCCATCTACAAACCCTTTTTGTCCCGAGTGGTTGGAGGGGACAACGCAAGACCATACAGCTGGCCATGGCAGGTTTGTGATTCCCCATCTCCTCAATCCATTTCTAAGAGGTTTCTGAGCCCTGCCTATGATCTGTTCCAAGATCTCCAAGAACGGTCTCGCTATCAGTTATCAGGGCCTTGTTGGTTTGGTTGAAAACGGGATGGAAAAAATAATGGGGGGAGAAACAGTGCGCCCCTATCTGCTTCAATAAAGTCTCTAACCGATCACAGGACCAGATAACAGCAGCTGCCAACATTTTCCAATCTATTTCTACACGGACTAGTAAAGAGCTGTTTAACCACTATGTTTCTCTATAGCTAATAAATTCTGTCTGGAGCAAGCCGTGCAAATAGCTTTGGAAAAGCAACACTGAATAGAAACCTTGGGGGAAAACCCTTTTCCTAAGACAGTAATCCTGATTCAAAGTCTGGGGTGTTTCGATGGTCCTCGTCCTGTCCCTTCCCCAGTTGTGCCGTGGGACACCAGTCAGCTGCATTCCTAGCGTTTTCACATTTTGCTCCTAGGCCTCCCTTCAATACTCTTACAGTGGTGGATGGTTTCACACCTGTGGAGGAACCCTCATTGCAACCAACTGGGTCATGACAGCTGCTCACTGCATCAGGTAAATCAGCTGGAGAACCTCGGCCAGCCATTTATGCTAATGTTATATCCAGAAATCAGCATACAATCTGCAACCAAAGCCCATCCAAAACAGGCTCTTCCATGCCAAATAGGATCATCGAGTCCAAAGTCTCATCATTTCTGGACAACAGTCAACAATTTCCCAGGTCTCCCACCAACAAAAGCATGGCTAATATGCACCATGCCCTGAATTATCATCTTAATGTTACATGAATACGGATCAATTAAACCCAGTTAAACAGGCTTAACTTTGCTCAAGAGGGTTGCTAGCAGGTATTGCTCTGTCATTTAAACATAGCTCCCACAAACACTTCCTGGCCCTTATTTAACCACCTTTCCCAAAGATGCACCCAGCTTTACGGCAAGCCAGGAGCCACACAACTCAACGGTTCTCTCTGGTTCTTTTCCTTCTCAGTTCCTCTCGGACATATCGGGTGCTTCTTGGAAAATATAACCTATACGCTGAAGAAAACGGATCGGTTGCAGCATCTCCAGCAAAAATCATTGTCCATGAGAAGTGGAACCCTAACAAGATCTCCAACGGGTAAGTCAATGGCAGTTTTGTATGGAAGGGCTAAGAGATGATATCATAAACCAAGCATCTGAGACCTACCAGCCCTGAACCCCAACTCAAAAGCTGTAGCCACCGGTAAGAGCTTAGACTCGTATCAAGGTTTCCAAAATGGTGGAATGTTGCATTTGGAGAGAGATAATCCAACACGAGGCCTTTCCTATCCCAGATGACGGGGTGCCCGACTCCATCAACACATCCCCTCTCTCACCAGGACACATGCCAAGAGTAGGGGATATTTCCTCTCTCTCTCCATACTTCTTACTTTCCCCCATCCAGAAATTTCAGACATGCAACCTAAGCTGCTGAGGGATTGTGATGATCATTTAGGTTTCAACAGCAGCTTTCATAAAAAGCATGGGTGAAATAGCTAAAAAAGAATCATAGCAAATTAGGGTTGGAAGGGACCTCAGGAGGTCATGTCTAGTCCAACCCCCTGCTCAAAGCAGGACCAGACCCAACTACATCATCCCAGCCAAGGCTTTATTGAACTGGGCCTTAAAAACTTCCAAGGAAATCCCATAACCCCTTTGGGCAACCTTGTCCAGTGTTTCCAGTCCTCCTGATAAGAGGTTTTTCTTAAATATCCAACCTAAACTTCCCTTGCCACAACTTCAGCCCATTGCTTCTTGTTCTGCCATCACCGAGATCAGTCCAGTTCCATCCTCTTGGCAACCACCTTTCAGGGAGTCAACGGCTGCTGTTAAAATCCCCCCTCAGTCTTCTCTTCCACAGACTAAATAAGCCCAGTTCCCTCGGCCACTCCTTATCACCAGACATGTGCCCCAGCCCCCGAGACATTTTCATTGCCTTCCACTGGAATCTTTCCAACTTGCTCACACCCTTTCTATAGTAGGGGGCCCAAAACTGGACACAGGACTAAAGATGTGGCCTCCCCAGTGCCGTATAGAGGGGAATAATCACCTCCCTCAATCTGCTGGTAATGCTTCTACTAATGCAGCCCAGGATGCCATTAGCCTTCCTCTCAACAAGGGCACACTGTTCGTTTGTTATACATACAGCTCTTACACTTGCAGCTCAAGCTGCCAGCACTGAGCAGCTCCAGTAGCATTCAGTACAAATTGTTGTTTAGCACAGCTCTACGCTGCCAAATGCATAACCCGCTCCACTGAGCACGGCCTCCAGCCTTATAATGGGGAGAAGTGACACCTCATCAGACAGGGGTGCTGAGCCGTGCAGTCAGCCGACATCAAGTCCTGCAAAACCCTCAAGTGAACAGTCCTATTAGATATCCAGGTTGTAGCCATTTTGGTCTAGAGGAAAAAGCAATCAGGATGCATGCCAGAGGTGATCTCTTTTATTAGACCAACTAGATTTTTGCCGCAAAAAAATATATATATATTTTCAATTTTAAATTAAAGAATTTTTTTTTGCAAAAATCTAACTGGCCTAATAAAAGAGATGACCTCTACCGTGAGTCCCGATTGCTCGGTCCTATTAGAATGATTTGTAATTTGGGTTAAACCGAGGTTGCTGAAGGTGCCTTCAGCCTGAGTGCATTAGCACAAGCGTCACCGACCTCAGCATCACAGGTGTTGTGGTTTCAAGGACAAGGCCGTCCCCTCTTCCCAAACCAGACTCAACCTGTTCCTTTAGAGGAGCCTGAAAGCAAAGCATCTGCAAAGCTTTCTACAATGCCTCATAGGCTTATAAATGTGGACAACTCTGTCCTCTGAACTCGACAGCCCCTGGACAGTCCTCTTGATTTTTAGTAACCCAGACAATCTGAGGTTTTGTAAGACTAGGGCACAATATTTACTTATTTAGCTCTCTGCAAACCAAAGGATCCCCCGCTTGGTCCCCCGAAGGCTTTTCAAGCTCTTTAAACACAGCCACCTCTGGAAAGGCAAAGCAGAGTGGGGTAGGAGGTGGAGAAACAGAGGGGAATAGTTTGAGCAAACCAGCGTTAAAAAAAAAGGAACATTTCTATTTGCATTGAGTAGGCTTTGTACAGCTGAACACCGAGTCAGCAGCAAATGCAATAGCAAAGGCCTCCCTGGCTTTGCTTAGCACAGGCAGGAGAGTTGAGCAGCTCTCTTGCAGGGCCTGCATGCAGGGTATGTTCAGGGTAGGGCAGCACCAGCTTCATGGAGGCTGAGGAAACACTAGTGAATCCCCTTTGCATAGGGAGGTGCAGCCAAAAAAATCATCTGATGCCCTCCAGAGACTCACCACTGCCTGGCGAGACAGAAGCTGCTGAAAGGCTGAGCTTCCCAGCTGTTCTGGAAGAGATAGAGCTGTCAGCCACCGTGTGGGTAACAATCTGGGGACAGGCTGAGCAGCTGAGGGAATATCACCCATTGCAGGCAGGGAAAAGAAAAAAAAGCAGCAACTTCGAACGAAGGAGCCCAAAATTCTCAGGGCCCCTGGACATATTTCACTCCTGCTGTCACAGACTGTGCTTGTAGTGCTTTCCACACACAGGCTGAGCCTTACTAAGTAACTCTGTGCTGGAAAACACGGCTGCATGGATTTCTCCATGGAGCACGGGGATCTTTATGCCTGAATTTGACCCTGGATTTGCATGAAGCAATGCCTTACTTAGGGAAAGAGAAAACCATGCAATGGCTGAGATAGCCAAAGGTCCCTCACGGCATCAGCAGCCAGAAGGGCGAGTAGCTGCTGATCTCAAGGGCTGCCCAGTAGAGAGCTGGGAGACAGTCCTACCTTTGGTTCTGCTGCATTTGCTGCGGGGATGCTGTCTGATGCTGCCTGGCGCAGTGGGTACAGAATTGTAATTGTTTCTGGGTCAGGAGATCACCCCAGGCTACCTCCACATACATCCCAGGCAGTGCTGTGCCTGGGAGCAGCTCATTAGCCCATGCCTTTCAGCTCCAGGTGATGCTGAGGCCAATTAGCCAGCTGGCAATTCTGTTCTGGGGCAGTTGCAGTGCCTGGAGCCTGAAGCGATGGAAATGCCTGCGGAGGTCTGGGGACTGTTCTTGGCCTTGCTCCTCGAAGGCCAGTTGTTTGCTGTGAAATGGGAGAAACAGCTCTGTAGGCACGAAGCACTAATGCCTTTCCTCCACCCCCCTAATGTTTTTGCAGGTACGACATTGCTTTGATCAAACTTTCTCAGCATGTCCAACTGAGCGATAAAATCCAGCTCGCTTGCCTCCCCCCACCAGGCAGCATCCTTACCGAGAAAGCCATCTGCTACGTGACAGGATGGGGAAGGCTGCAGAGTAAGTGCCTATATAGCTGAATAATGAAATAAAGCCCTTTGGAATTAAGCTCTCCTTTGGGACTGAGGTTTATAGTCAGTGGCCCGTGCCTCCTCAGGGGGAGAAGGCATTTGATCTGGCTCTAGCTTCATTCACGTAGCAGAGAGATTTTTCTATGGCAGAACGTTTTGCTCACACAATAGGACTCCGACCCTGCGTAAGGGCTCAGGGTGACCTGAAATACAAAGGCGGCTGCTGGGTCGATAAATGCTAATATGCCCAGTGGAACAGGTGAAAAGCCAGTTAATGTTGCCAATAGAGCCCCAAAGGGGAAGTCTTTTGATGCACAGAAAAAATGAGGGCAGGCTCCCCACATCCGCCTCACCCCTGTTCTTCCTTCCTGATTTGAGGGCATCAGAGGGTGAAAAAGCAGCACTTGACCTTCTTATTACACTTGGTCCTCAAATGGTAAGGGCCAGAACTGGCCCATCAGCTTCTGTTGTCCACATCACTGCTTCGCTGAAGAGCCATTTGTAATGGAATGAGGATTTTGAGTCTAACTGAGACATTCCCCTCTATGAGGAATACAGCAGGGACTGGAGTTGGCCACTACCCTGGTCACAGACTCCCTGGTGACTTGTCCCTGGAGGAACCACAAATCCTGTCTTGCAAGGAGGGTTGCCTACAATCTCCGTTTGATTCCTGAATTATCTGTGGGAAGGCAACTCCCTTGTCTCTGTTCTCCTCCAGCAAACGGTGACCTCCCAGATGTATTGCAGCAAGGCCATTTGCTCGTGGTACCTTATCCCATCTGTTCCAGCCCTGACTGGTGGGGGACCGTAGTGAAAACCAACATGATCTGCGCTGGTGGCGATGGGGTGATTTCCAGCTGCAACGTGAGTCTGAGGACCATGGGACTTCTGCGCTTGGCTTTAAACTCAGACTTGGGCATTGGTAGGGGGGGCCAGAGCCCTTCAGTGTTAGCTGTATTTTGAAACTTCTCCCCATCACTCATCAGCTGACCTCACCAAGGAATATTTGGTAAATGTTTTTTCGCATCTTCTGTGGCCCGTACACAGACCTTTCATCTGCAACTGGGCCCATGCTCAGGCTCTGGTCTCACTACCCTGTCCCATCTCCAGCATTATGACAGAGCTGGGCCAGTGATGGCCTCTCTCCTGCCACAAAGATAGATATGGCTTTTCCATGCCAGGATCACCAATAATGGTGTTTCTCCTTCCTCACAGGGGGACTCTGGTGGCCCACTGAACTGTCAACGTGCCGACGGCAACTGGGAAGTGAATGGTATAGTCAGCTTTGGCTCCTCCCTTGGCTGCAATTACTACCACAAGCCTTCCGTCTTCACCCGTGTCTCCGCCTTCAATGACTGGATCAGCAATGTAAGGCTCTTGCCTCTACTGCCCAGCCAGGAGAGCAGCTCTGCTTTGTTAACTTGTAAATGGGTTATTTTAGCTACTTGGCAATGCCCAATTTCAATTTAAAGGGCTTGTCTCAAAGGGGAGATTGCCCTGAACAGGTATTCTTCTGGTGTAAGACTCTTAGGGAACATCTACATGGAAAAAGAGCCACAGCAGGGATTGCTACAGTGAAGCAGGTGTTTTAGGAAATTGCTTATCAATTGTTAGAGATTACAATAGGCTTCTTATAGCTTCCCACAGACCGTAACAATTGCATCAGGAGAAAATAACACAGGTTGCTCCTGTCTATGATATTCTGATATTATCATCAATAATTTGCTATCTAGAAAGGTATCCTCCTAAATAGAAGGGGTGACCCGAGTACTTGTCTTACTTATTCAAGCAGAGAGAACACTATAGGACTTATAAATGCATATTTAAAAGGTAGGATTTGTGGAGTTTGGATGTACAGCATGGTGTTTGCCAGTTCTCTTAGTTTGCCAGTCTGATCTGTGCCTTGTTCTATATTTTCTGCAGGTTATGCAAAAATACTAACCCAAAAAGACCTGAGTAATGCACCAAGATGGGACCACAGAAACAAAAGCAGTTTGAAATAAAGGCAACATTGGGAAACTGAAGTCACAGCTGATGTGCTGGAGGAGTTTGTGTATAAGTAAAAAGCAAAACAAAAAACCCCCTAAGATCTATTTTGCAATGCATGGATAATGCATGTCTCTGGGGAAGGAAGGAAATAGGAGGAAAGGAGGTTGCCTTGCTGCAGGGAAGTCTGCAAAGGAGTATTTATTCCAGTAAATAAAAGCGAAGGTTGAAAAAGTGGTGCAATAGAGTAGGATCAACCTGATAGGAGAGATATATAACCCCATTCTCCCCTCTCACTGCACCTTCTCTTGCACCCTTCCCATTGCCCGCTACTCTTTGCCTTGTGCCTGAATTGACCACACAAGAACTACAGGATCCCTAAGTAACATGACAGTCTCATGCCACAGAATACACAAGATGCACAGAACCCCCAGCCATTCCCTCTATTCAGTGATTTGATGCGACACTCTCTGCACCTTGCCCGCCCATGGCACTCTGTATGCAAGCAACCTTGCAGAGAATGCTGTCCAAAGAGCAAGCCGCTAGCAGTAGCAAACTATGTGAAAGCCACTTGGAAATAGAGGTAGGCTTTTAGAGACTGATGGCAATTCCCAATGCACTTAGACCCTTTCAAGGTGAATAAAGCCCATATCTCTTACATCTCCTTGACACCCCATCAATCTCCAGTGAGGAGGAGTTCCATGAGTATACCCAGAGAAGAAAAAAGCCTGTGCTTGTTTTCTTGCTACAATTTCCTCCTATCCCCAAGGGACTAGGACAAAGATATAAATTCACCTGCTCCACCTTGAGCTAGGAACTCTCCACTGAAAGTGAACTGGGAAGGTTGATGGTCACCTCCACCCCAATCCCATTAATCAAAGGAGCTCGGCTGCTCCAGAAAGCAAACACTGGATGACTGGTCAATCATCGCAACCAGGAGTATGACTTGTCAATCATCGCAACCAGGAGTATCTAGTTGTTGCTTCTAGAAACCAGGAGACTAAGGAAGGTCAGAAAGGCCAGATCCTCACCTGCCTCTGCAAATAAGGTAGAGGAAGTGGTCTAAGAACAACGAGAACTCAGAACAGCGAACACTTCTGTGACTTTTTAGAGTACAAATTCCATTATGCTGAAGGGCCAAGATGGGGAAGCCATTAGGACTTGAGCCATTTCCTGCTCCGTCTCATCTTTCCTAGCTCCATAGTGGGAAGGGGGGAAAAAAAGTTGCACATACGCTGTTTGATTTTGTATACAAAAGCAATCATATTTGATAGAAGATAAAGACCTTAAGTCTGTTATAGAGGAAAAGTAATTTAATTTTTTCTTAGAACAGTAACATCAGGAATAAGTATTCTGATTTTCTTTAAATAGAATCAGTTGGACCTCAACCATCAGACTGGCTGGTGTTCCTAGCAAGTCTGAATGGTTGCAGCTGCAATCATTCAATAGTGGGAAATCCAAGAGACCGCAAAATATGCTTTGTGACACAGCTTTTATTCTCCCTGTTCGTGAGAGAAGCCAGTCACTGTAGCTAAGAGAAGTTTGGGGGATGCCAGGCCAGCTGCAGAAGAGAAGATATGGGGAGATGAGAATAAGTAAAGAACAAGACAAACTGTCTACAAAGATGAGGAGTTTAATAGAAAAAGGTAACAAATGCTGTAAAACTCCTCCCTGCCCCAATCCACAGCATCTGGATTCAGGTGCATGTCACTGATTCATAGTGCAAGAGGTTTTGATTGTACAATACAAACACTTCATCTTTCCCTTCTCCCACATAAGGGAGCTGCAATCACAGGTCAAAAGTGGACAAAGCCAGCATAAAGCCTAAAGCAGCTCAAGGCACTTTTCTCTGAAGAACAGGGAGATCGACTCAAAGGCTGCAGCTACTAGCCTAGCCCAGAATTATCCCACAGGCTTTGTCAACTGCCTGAAATGTTCTGGATCTGGAACCCAACAGTCCTGCTCTGAGCAGAAAGGGAGCAAAGCCTCCATTTCATAGTAACATGGGAGTTAATCAACTGCACTTCCCAGGCCACATGCAATCAAGAGCAGTTGAACAGAGAATCAAATCAGAGCAGCCATGGCCATGTGCAGGGTGTCCTCAGGCTTGCTGGAGACAATCCTGACTTATAGGAGAGACCTCCAAGCCTGGGCTTCACTTGGTCATGAAGAAGAACGCTTTCCGAAGGTAGTGATAGCAGCCTGGCATCTGCTTGTATTTTTCTTTAGCAGACACTTCATTCGCCACCTGGGAAAGACAGGAAGGAAAAATCAAGAGGTTGGCTTGTTTGCTGATCAAGCACTGCTTAAGGCCTTATTGAGGACTGAATGCAGGGGCAGCAAGCAGAACTGTACACAGTAAGAGAGAGATGACGACTCAGATGTGGACTGCAGGAGTCAGTAGGCTGCTTCTAGAACTGAGCACCTCTTCCCCTGCCTCCTCACTCTCCGCACCAGATGCTCACTTCTGGAGGCCACCTTCAGAGCTGACCTTCCTGTCCCCCTTCCCTCTCACCAAGCTTATGCAACAAGTACTTTGTCTGAATCAGAAATAACTTCTCCTGTGCTCAGGAGAGCTTAGTCATTTCCTTTGCGTCAACACTGGCATGCAGATTTGTTAAAATAGAAAGCTCTGTTGTGCCATTTATGGGGAGTGAAAGTTCTCTCATTCAGAAGCATGAATGATATGAGCCCCCTTTCTTTGGGTGTTCTCCTAGGAGCCCCTCTTACTTCCACAAGAAGCTTCCATTGGCATTGAATTACTTCACAACATTCCCCTTTCCACAAAAAACTGGGTCCTTCATTTTAGAAAGCAGGATCGTGCATGACACCAATTACACCAATGGGTGTTTTTTGGTACCAGCTTTCAAAGGGGAGGGGAAGAAGGCCGAGGAGAACGTAGGAACAATTCCTAAGGCACTTTAGAATGTGCTTCATTACCATAACTCCAAAGACATCAGCAATTTGTCATACTGGAATTGCATATGCCTAGTTTCAGAAGGGAAAAAAATACAATTGGAGCTGCAAGCGTACGCAGAGTACACAACATCAGGTACGCTACTGATCTTTGTCGGACAGCACAGAGCAAAAACCCAGATAGCGACGCATCTGACAGCAACCCAAATGGATTTTTGTGCTATCCCACTGCACTGCACCAGAGATGCAGCAAAAGAGGGAGTTATTTCCAAGAACCTCTGCATTCCCAACACTGACTACAGAGCGAAGCTTAGCGTTTCATTAGCACGCACACTTACATCTCACGCTGCTAGTTAAGATGTGATTACGTTACTCAAGATAAAAGGTAGTGTTAAAGGCGAACATCTGGTGCAGTTTTCCAGATAGCTGACATTCTTAAAGACTAAACAAAATGTCACCGCAGCAGCAGAGTGTGTAAAATTAAAGAGGTAGTTGAAGATCACTCAACATTATCAGCGGAGCAAGTCTTCCTTAGCATAATTTCCTTAATATAATAGCAATACACTTATCATTCTGCCTGTAGCTGCTTGCTCCAACTCATTGGTGCTTTTGGTATCACAGGGATGGGTAATATTTTGGCCACTGGCAGGATTATAGGCCCTTAAGCAAAGATTAAAGCTGACAGTTTTTCAAGGGAAACTAGCAGTGTCTAAAGAAACCTTGCTGGGACCTGATGAAGCGAGAGGGTATTCTTCATGTTCTGAAAATCAAGCCCCTTTAAGGCACTATCCACTGGGCAAGTAAAAACTGAAGCTCTCTAAATCAACAGTCACTTTGGAAATTTAGGCCTTAACAGGCAAACTAAGTTCAAAGACTGAGTAACTGACGCACTAAATCATACAAAAGGAACACTTACCCTCAACAACAGCTTCTGCAGATCTTCAGAATCAGCATATTGCTCAAGTATTCTATCCAGGGTTTCCACAAACCAGCTGCCACTGTTGCGATCCCTCCAGGAGACAAATCCTTTGGAAAGAATATAAAAACGTTTCTCTCTCAGTCCAGCAAGGGAAGTCTCCTTGGTATGATATTTCCACTCTCTGGAGAAGTTTCTCTAAACCCAGGCTTGGAAGTCCTTTTTTCTGTGGGTGAGTGGGGCCTATATTACTGACTGACTTGGAGCAAGTCAAAACCTTCATGCAGCCTCAGCTACTTACATGTGTGACATGAGGATAACAACTCTTCAGACAGTGGCCTCTCATATATTGTCTGTAAAGGACTATGAGATTCTCCACTGAAAGTATGGAGCACTGTCAAGCACTGAAAGAAATCTTCATGGAAAGAAAATAAAAATGCTCCAATGTTCATACTGTCTAGTTCATGCAGGACTATTTTCACCTGTAGCTCAAGAGTTCATTATGAATGGGGAACCCATAACCCTTCACATTTTCTAGATGGAGAAACTGAGGTAGGAGGAAGTGACAACTCCAAAACCTCCATTAAGGTAACAGCCAAGCCAGGAACAGAAGCCAAGTGTTATTGTCATCCATTGCTCTATTCACTTGGCATCACTGCCTCCCTCATGAAAACTCACCTGGAAACGTTGAATAGGACACCAAGATGTCACTGGCCGTGGGTAAACTGGCAACTGCATCTGGCTCATCCAAGTTCCCCGAGGAGGGCTTAAGGGGAGATGCATCTGACTCTAGAGAAGCTCCATAACCTTGGTTTCCAGATGAGTCGGAATCCAATTGAAATCCATAATCCCTTTCCTCTGCCAGATGCAACCAGGAAACCCTTCTCAGTTACAAGCACAAGTAATAAGAAGTGGATTCCCACCTTCCCCATCCATAAGTCTAGTCCTTCTGATATAAGAGGTACTGTTCTTTTCTCCTTTG
Organism: Crocodylus siamensis; assembly: GCF_052110815.1. NCBI lineage: Eukaryota > Metazoa > Chordata > Crocodylia > Crocodylidae > Crocodylus > Crocodylus siamensis. The sequence continues at coordinate 4,677,288 of NC_143406.1, read as the reverse complement.
CTGTGTTAGCCGACTTGGAAACATCTGCAATTTGTGCAAGTACAATTCGAGTTCATTCTTACCAACCAAAACCTTTCCGCCACACAGGGAGAATTGAAACAGTCCACTCTGCTAGAGTACATACAGCAGCTGAGACCCTTTCACTTCCTTCCCACAGCCCTTCTCAATTAACCAAGCCAGTTTCAGTGCAGTGAAATGCATGTCCTGGTCTGACTCGGCTGCTAACAGCTTGGTCTTTAGAAATTTCACCCTGGCCTATTGGCATTGCCCTCAGCAATAAGAATATGTAATAAAGAGCAAGAGAAGACAACTCAAGGATAGGAAATAGGAAAGAAAACAATTATATGAGAAATACCAGCACATGAACAAATAGCAACACAACTGTTTCTCCCACTAAACAATCCCTCTATGACAGAGTACTAGAGAAGCTAGAGCAGATATTCACCTCCACCACAGGCCTGAATGATGAAGAGTTTGGGTTTGCCCCTCAAACTCCAGCAATTCAATCCACTGAAGTAGTTCACAATCTCTTCAATTGGAATGCTTTTCCCATCTGTCCCACAAACTTCTCCAGGAAACTGAATATGGCTGCGCTGAAAGAACAAAAGCCAACAGCCAATAACTCAAAAGAAAAGGTAAATGTAATCAGCCCTCCCAGCTTGCCTTGCATGCAACCACCCTTGTGTGCAGATCTCAAAATGCACCTGAGTTTGCTGCTATCTAGAAGGACTTGGAAAGCAAGAGGAGGAGAGAGAACAGCAGCCAGTATCAGTCTGGAAATATTCTAAATTCCAGACACCCAGGATCCTCCTTATCTGACCCATGTCCTAGGTCTCCCTGAGGTTCATGGGGTCTTATTTCCCTCCTGCCCCACAAGCTGATTAGATTGCATTCCTCACAGTCACCCTAAATTCTCCCCTTCCTGTAATTCCATCTCATTACTTCTAGCTAGATGCCACTGCAGTACAAGTGTTCACTGTTGCAAATAATTACATGCCCACCTCACTGGTCAATGGGTGGTGAAGCTAGGGAAGACCTGAAAGGTCACGTAGTCCTTTCAGCACAGGGCTGTTCCACCCAGAGCACTGTGTAGTGCCAGGCTCCCTTTACTGCTGCATCCAGAATTTATTCTCAACATGCACCCTGGTCCCCAAAAGCTTGCATCAGAGTTAAAAAGTACACAGGACGCTCCGAAAGGCGAGACAGGATCAGAGCCACCTTAAGAAAGCAAAAGGGCACCCAGATAAGACATCTCGTTGCAACGTTACAGTAGAAAGCAACCATCAAGGGATTCCTACAAACATGACAGCAGATCAGATTCCCCGCTGATCTCTTCTATTGGTTCAATGGCACTGTTGCTACATCCATCATCAATCTTCCTGCCACTGCCACTCACGTATCCTGAAGTTTACAAGGAAAAGGCCCCACTGGCTTTGCCCACAAGATATTAGGGCATGAGGGAGACAAACACTCACAATGAAGAGATGTTGGGATCTCAGGAACCAACACATGCTTCAGAAGTCTACCATGCAACCACAGCAAAGGGAAAGTGAAGGAGAGCTTGGATCGTACCTGACGGCCATGGGACAGGATCACAACCAGGCAGCAGTCCTTAGCGCTGTGGTCCTTCTTGGCCAGCTCTGACAGCTCCCACCTCATTTCCTATGCACATAGCAGTTTCTTATTAAAGTGTATACATCTCCAATTTAGTTAGTCTATAAGGTGCAACCATATCCTGCCTTCTGTCTGACTTCACAGTAACAGAGCTGACTATTTCTCTTAATACGCACTGGCTAAGCTCAAAGTGACACGTTCCCGTTTTTCGGCTGGCAGATTAGCAATAATCCCATCAGTCTGACCCCTCAAAGCAGTTTCACATCCAACGCTATGCTGCTGAAAGAACCGGGACTGCACTTCTGGAAAAGGAGGTCCGCCTTAAATACATCCACGAGCCCAGAAAAGGTCCCTCTCACAGTCCAGTGACAGAGGGACAATGTTTGTAAAGAGGCGAGTAAGCTTTACTCTCCTATGGCCTGTCCAGCCTAGTCCCCATTTTTGCATGGTCACATGTCCACTGGGAACTGGGCTGAGATCTAATCTGCTTGTGTCACACGGGACACTCAAATCCCCATCAGGCAGGAACAGTTTCTGGGTGACTGAAATAGACTTTCATGTAACATTTGCTGCTTTAACAAATAAAGGAGATTTCCCCTGAATAGCATCCTTTTAAAAAAGGCATCAATCTCTGCATATGCTCCCAAACACAGCATCAAGTCTGTATAGCCTACACAGGCTGAAATGCACTGCTTTTGGTTTTAGGAAAATAAGACAAGCCTGCTTTATCTTAAATGGAAGCTCCAGGGGATTGACTGTCCTGCTTAAAAATCAAACAATACATGAGTCAAGCGCAAACAGAAGATGCATCCCTTGGGTACCCTGATAAAAAAGATGAAGTCAAACATATCAAATAAAAGCAACATCAGAAGACTGCTTATAAATTATGTTCAGGAATGAAACCCAACCCAGAGGGGCTAAAACACGTGAGTGCTTTTTTTGCTGTAATGTGAAGATGAGGATTGGAAAGTAATCTTTTGATGAGCTTGTTGAGCACTGCAGTTTGGGCTTTTTCACAGGCTCTTGACTTCAGTGCACAAACTGTTCCATTCTACTGATGTTTTGAGGCACTGATTTCTCAGCAAGGTTTAGCCGGAAGATGCTCCTTTTACCTTAGCTGTGAGATCTTGTCGGGTCAGGACTTCAAAGTGGAACAATGAGAAGCGCCTCTTCAGTTTCTCGTAGTCTAGGTTGGAGCCCTGTCGAAGGGACAGACCAGACTCACGGCTGAAATGGACGTTGTTGATGATGAAGCAGTATCCACATGGGCGTGACTTCAGAACATAAACCTAGTGCACACAGACCCACAAGCAATGGTCAAGCAGAGAGACAAAATGAAACAGACCCACAAGCAATGGTCAAGCAGAGAGACAAAATGAACACCACCCCCGCCCCCAACTCAGGGCAGCCTCTGGCTAACCTGGCAGGATGCAGCCCAGAACTGAACATGTAGCTCATATGATTTCTCCTATGAACTCAATTTACTCCTTGCCTAGGATTAGGGATGGATAATGGGACCCACTTCCATATAGGAGTTAATAGGGACAGGTGGGGAAATGCAGCCCAGCCTAACTGAATAGGAATCACACCTGGCAAAAGACAGGTGCCTTCCCCTACACAACAACTCAACAGATAGAGCATGAAATAAGGAAGCTTCAAACGTCTCTGAATAGATATTGATAGCAAACCTATTATGCAGGCAGATAGAGCCCAAAGACCCAACTACAAAAAGAAAACATCAGGAGGCCCAGCCAGTACTTACAAAAATCTCTCACGCACTCAGATGCACTTTATTTAGGTTTTCCTGTGCAAATATTCCATTGACTTTAATGTGACTACTCAAATGCTTGCAAGACCAGGGTCTTTATTCACATGGCTAAGTGGCCAAGTTAATTTACCTAAAAATAAATTTGAGCTACATTTTCTGGAAGGCGAATCCAAAACACACCTGTCTGCATTTGTGAACTTTGTTCTTTGTTATTAGCATGTTTTGGTTTTGTAACTATAATGTTGAAATATACCGATAAGAAAAATAGCACTATAATTGCAAAACCAAAATAACAACAACAATAGAAAGAGCACTTGGCAAGTGCTGTACTAGATAATTATTAGTTGTCTCAATCATAATTGCTTAAGGAATAATATTTGGGTGCATGTTATTGTTTATACTTATAGGATAGCTAATGCAATATAGAAGAAGGAATGGGATGTTTAATTCTGTGGCAAACTGAATCAAACTGGGCATGTCAGGACAGTAAGGACTTGTCACAGGACTTGTCCAGGTAACTGGGTCAGATACCTGGACTCCAAACTGTAAATAAGTTCACTGGAATTTACCAGTCCCAGGGAAAATGTTCAGATGCCTCTCAAACTACTAACGCTAACCAGGTGTGGACTTAGTCTACACTAAAAAAGTTCTGCCAACGTGACTATGATAAAGTAAAAGCATGTAAAAAGGAAAAATCATATCCTTAACTGGTCAAGCTATGCTAGCAAAAGTCTTAGTATGGATAGTTATAACAGCAAGAGAGCTTTCATCAGCATGAATTATTCTGGGCTGGGAAACTGGTATAAGCTAAGAGGCACAACTGGATTTTTTTTTGCCAGCACAAGCTACATTTCCACAAGAAGGGTTTGATGATATAGCTACACTAGCAAACCTATTCCCGTGTAGCAAAGCCTTGCAAAGGTAGCTGGTCCCCTCCAACTGCAAAAAGGTTCGCCACTGGCTTTACAGAAGTAACCAAGCATGTCAGGCACCTGCCCCCTATTGTTTTCAAAGCACCAAAGGACTGAATATGCCAGAAGGCACCTAATATTAATCTTCAGGCACCTCAATACCTTTGTAGTTTAGGATTCGATTGGGAATATCTCTTACTGGACCATCTTCACAGTGGAGAGAGATGTTAGGTGAGCTTTGGGGTCAGCTCCCTCTGCTAACTGTTAAAGGTATTTGAGCACTTTGCTACCACTGGAATCCACTGGAGCTATGCTCTTAAATCCCCTTAATCTGAACCAAAGCCCTTTGGATTGTCAATGAGCCTTAGGCTTAGAAATGCCCGATTCCCTTTTGAAAATAGGGCCTTCAGGTGGATGTGACAGGAGCTGGCACTGGACAGCTCAGAGAGGACACAAGAAACAGATGCAAAGAAAAAGGACACTGACCATATCCGAGTTCCGTCTGAACCTGTCTGCAGCAGGACCTGCAACACACACAGACCTGACATTCAGCTCCAAGCAAGCACTTGCAGCTCATTAGCAAGAGGCTTAGATTTAGCTTCAAAGCATTAATACCAATACAAACATTGGCTCACATTTGTTCCACTGCATCTTAAAATCAATAATTCCATGGCATGGTATCTATGTGTCTTTCTGATGAGATCCCTTCTGTTAATTAGGTCTTTCCCTGTTGGAGCCAACATGAGAAAGCCTTTGTTTTAACCACCTTTTATTCTTCTCTAGCTGTTTTGAGCATGTAGGAAGATCCCAAGACAACAGCTCATGATGTGTACCAACACTATGGCCTGAAGAGGAGACATGCAGGTACAAGCTTCTCAGGGAAAAGCATCAGATTTGCTGTCCCTTCACTGCACACAGGGGAAAAATAATCACTGCTCAGCAGCGATGCCTGGGCAGCAAGGTGCAGGGAAGTCCAGCATGTGTAGAGAAAGCTACAGGGAAAGTGGAGCAAAAGGTGCATCTTGAATTTCTGTAATGTCTTCCAGTTATGCAATACTCACGTGCTCCAGGCACCACGGCATTCAGGGAAATTAACCCAACATGGGAAATACTGTGAGACTCTGAGAGGGATAGATGGTCAAGAGCTTCCTCAGAGAAGCAGGGGAAGAACAGAGAAATTACCAGGACTTAGGTCTTACCTACCATGAGACTGCTTACTGTGAGACACTGTACCAGGGTGGTCCAATTCTTGGCATTTCTCAGTTCTGGCTTGGACTGGCAGAGGTCTCCCACCTGAAAAGGCACAGAATATTTGAAGTACCCCTCATCCTCCAGGTTCCTGCCAGAGGTAGCTGTGTGAAGCAGACAGCAGGCTCTCTCTGGAGTTCTCGTTTGAAGCACCGCTTGTTGCAGGCAACTGAATATCTTGTTCTGCAGCTTGGGTGCTAGATATCATTTATACCCTTCCCCTGTAGGGCTCAGTCCCTGTTGTTAATGATATGGCATGAGATGAAACTAGAACAAGACTATGCAGTGAGCTGGGTGGGAATTGTGCGCCAAGCGTTTTCACTACTATTCCATTCTTCCTGGATTGTGTTTATAGACAGCAGCCTCTTCTGTGCATACCCTAAGGAAATCAAGCATCCTGAAAAGGCTAGTCCATTCAGAAAGATGCCTCTCCACTCCTTTCTTCCCTGAAACTCCATCTGACCCTTCCCTATACCCCCTCTCAGCTGAACCCAGCACCTGTCCTTCCCTTCTTAACTTCAACATGCATCTTTTTGGCCACCAATTATTCTGCAAATAGCCTTCCAAGACCATCTCCTTTCTGCAAATGCTCGTCTTTCTCTCACTGACTTCCTCCAGGCCAAATACCTTTGCAACATCTCAACTATTCTGCAAGGCACGATCTATCCATCTTAGACTAAGCAGTGACCCTGCCTTTAAGGTTTGGTGAAACAACCAGTAACACTCAGAGAGCCCTATAAAATAAGGGGCAACAAAGAGAACCTGAAAATGAAAAATAAACTGTTAATGGAACCAGCTACCCAACCGACAACACGGATATCTGAGGAAAAAAACACAAAACGGCACTGGTCCTCAAATTACAGATGTTTTGTGCATTTAGAGTTCCTTTCAGTCAAGGATCTCAGCATGTTTTAGCTTTGCCTCATATGTCTTCTGCCAGATAGATAAGCTTTATCCCCATGTTGTAGCAGAGAAAATTGTGGGCTTTATGGCTCTCCACTAGCCACTGGCCTAGGAATGGACACCAGATCTCCTGACATCTAATCCCTTCCTTAAATTAAGGCAAACAGTATCTTCCTGATGCAGGGCGAAACATGCCCTCAGACTTCAGATCTGAGGCACTATAGAGATTATATGTAAAGAACATCAATCTCAAGTTATTGGGACATGGCTGCAGATTAGAACTTTTCAGTAACACTGAACTGCACTGCTCTTTCCCAAATGATGCATGGGCTAACAATTGATTCTGGATGATAAATGGGCTATCAAATTTAACAGGCTACTAGCCACTCTCCTGTACCACTACAGCAATAGGGTTTACGACGGCTGTATTTTGCTGCTTGTTACAGCAGTACCATGGACACTTACTTGCATCACCCTTTCCACCACGCAGTCCGATTTCAATGGGTTTTATGTCAATTGAGGACGGCTGCGGGGAAGTGCATCCTTCACTCAGGAAATCTGCCAGCTCTTTCTGTCCAGTTTCACGTAGGATGGAAACAAACGTAGGAAAAGCTTGCTTCCCTCGGGTCTCAAGGTCTATAAGTAACTGCCTGGCTTGGTCTCTTGGAGTGCCTGCTCTCTGTAGGGGAGGGGAAAAAATTTACATCTGTTAGACTAGGCGGGCCCAGAAGCCAGCATTTCCAAACAGCAGGTCAGTGCAAAAATGTAGGGAGTTTTAGCAGAATGGATCAGAAAAAGATCTCAAGCTAAAGGGATGATCAGGCAATATTAAACACACTACACTTATTTATAGACTCGTAGAAAGTGAGGGTTAGGAGGGACCTCAGGGGGTCACATCCAGTCCAACACCCTGCTCCAAGCAGGACCAGCCCCACCTACATCATCCCAGCCAAAGCTTTATCCAGCCGGGTCTTCAAAACCTCCACCACCTCTCTGGGCCACCCAGTCCAGTACTTTACCACTCTCCTCTGTTTTTCCTACTATCCAACTGCAACCTCCCTTGCTGCAACTTGAGCCCGTTGCTCCTTCTCCTGTCACCACCCCACCCCAGCTCCATCCTCATGGCACTCACCCTGCAGGGAAAGCTAAAGGCCGCTATTAACCTCCCCCAGGCCCCAGTCTAATCTCCCGCAGCCCACCCATTTTCACCACCCTCCGATGGACTCTCTCCAATGCAGCCACATCCTTTCTGCTGCCCAAAACCAGACGCCGGCCTCCCCAGGGCGGAGCGGAGGGCCTCCGTGCTACCCGCGCTTTCATGCTACCCCCCACGCCCAGGTCCTTTCCTGGAGAGCTGCCCTTTGTCCCCGTGGGCCCCATCTGAGGCCTCTCCTTCAGGGGTGCGAGGGAAGGGGGTGCGGTGCAAAGCACAGCAGAGCAGAGGGAGGCGCCCGGCACCTGGATGTCGTCGAGCATGTCCTGGGAGAAGACACCTTCCCGCGCCAGCGGCTCCCACAGCGCCGCCAGCTGCAGGCCCCGCACCAGGCGCACGCGACCCAGCCGCAACAACCGCCGCTGCCCGGCCTCCATTGCCCGGACGTGACGTCACCGCGCCGCACCACCCATCCGGCCTCCTGCCCCCCGGCATGCCCCGCGCGCGGACCCCGCCCCCCTCGAGCGGAAGTGAGCGCGCTGTGTCCATGGTGACGCGAGGGGCGGGGCGGGAAGCCGGAAGCGGCGGCGGGTTTCATCGGGCCGGGCCCATGGAGTCGAGGGTGCTGCGCGCGGCCGCGGCGGTGGTGCTGGTGCTGGCGCTGGCCCTGCCGGGCCTGCGGGCTGCCGACTTCGACCCGTACCGCGTGCTGGGCCTGGGCCGCACCGCCGGCGCCGCCGACATCAAGAAGGCCTACAAGCGCCTCGCCCGGGAGTGGTACGTGCCCTCCTCCCCCCACCCCCCAGGATCGGGCCCCCACAGAGGGCTGAGCACCGCTGCCCTGTCACTGGGTTTTGAGGCAAATGATGGAGCTGAGGCTGGTCCTGCTTCAAGAATATATGTATGTGTGCATCTTTCATATAGTCACCCAAAGATGCAAAAGGAGGTGGCAAGAATATATTCTCTTTCCTATACTGACCCTAATATAGACAGGCAGTCCCCACATCTACAGCAGGTTATGTCCCTGGAAAGAGGCACTGTAAGTCGAAACAATGCAAGTCGAATCTGATTTTCCCATAGAAACCACCTTATAATTGGGGTTATGTTCCTGACCAGGGGTCTGATGCCCAACTTCTTATAGAAATGACCATAAACACCATACTGAAATCAACTATAAATGATAGCTTATAGATTTTGGGGAGACTTAGGGTCACGCGACAGCTTTTTGAGAAACTGATCCAGGGATGTTTGTTCTGCTGCCCTTTTTTTTTTCCCATTGCAAATTTCCCTGTAGTGCCGTAAGTGCAAGGATGCAGTGCCGTAATAACATGGGTGTAAATAACGGAGCGCCGCAAGTGCGAAACACCACAAGTCGAGGACTCCCTGATTAGGGTGACTATATGAAAAATATTTGGCACCTACTTCTGCATCATAACCCATGGGTTGAGGAAGGTGCGTGTGTGTGAGAGAGAGGGTCACCAGCAGACTTTAAAAAGGATCAACAAGCTTTAGAAATGGATTCTCCTTTAAAGGAGAAAAAAATAATATGGGAAACTGTGGGTTTTCCCTTGTGGTCAGAACTCCAACCTGGGAGGGGTGGCTAGGGGCTCCCCCTGTACTATACACCCACCCCTTACCCCACACACTGAGGGGCTGGGGACACTGGGTCGGGACTGGCCATCGATGTTTCCAAATGGGTCCCGGTTCAAAAAAAGGTTGAGAACGATTGCCCTATAGGACAAAGGATTACTTGTGAGTAAAAATGAAGAGACATTGTCTTCAGTATTATAGCTGCAAAGTTATAGGCCAAATTGGAACTTAACATTCATGGACCAAGGAGTAGTTGAATATTAGATTTTGGAAGGCCTGATACGTTTTATGTTGTATAAGATGGGGGAAAATGTATAATAATCTACTGGTGATATCATCTGGAGTATGAACAGATGTATTTTCTTTTGTTTTCTTTGGGACTGTCATAGGGGTTGTTGCAGGATGGTGATGGTTGTAAATGAATGTCTCTAATTGCATACATTTAATGCTCCCTAAACAAAATAATTTGAGTTCCTGAACTTTGTTTAAAACAGGACACACTTGAGCTCTGATCAAGACAGACTTTAGTTAAAGCTTTCAATACACCTAGAAGAGAGACTTCTGAATTGAAAGAAAACTCTGGGACTCAGTGTATACTTTTGTTCATCTTGTACCTAGCCGTCTTCTCTTTTTCCAAGACCTTCATCCTGCAAACAGTGAAGGCATATCGGTACTCTTAGACATACGTGCACAAGTGGACCGATTGGGGCACTAAAGTGTGTGCGTTTTAACTGGAAGTTTTCCAGTGTGTGTTTAAGATTATGACAGCTAAACACTTGGAAATGAAATAGAGTGTTAGAAACATGATGCTTTCAGGAGGATGTGATTTTTTTATGTTTGTTTGTTTTGTGTTTTTTTTAAGATCTAATACCTTGCTTAATAAAATTACATTAACAAGTTTTGACATTGTGTATAGCATTCACTTTTGGTGATAATACTGGTACTTTAGTGATGAGAAGGTTACAGCCCCTTCTGATGATCAGCAATGCCAGTGCTAGATTTAATTTACAGTCTTAAGTACCAAGCCCAAGATCAATCTTTGAAGAGGTTTAAGAGTACTAGATGCAGATATTGCTAATCCATACACTTATTAATCAGTACGAGAGAGCAAACTGTGACCTTCATCAAGCTGTGCTTTGAGTAAAAATAAAGGAAAAGCTCTGGCACATGTGTGTCATACAATAAAAATACCAGTATAATCCACACTTAACTAAAGTTTAAGAAGCAGTTAGGAGATTGAATTCAAGTCAGAAGAGACTGCTCCGATTCTATCTCTGACTAAATCTGCCCTTGATATATGTGTATATGTGTTTTGAGACTTTACATGTCACCAGACAGACAGTCAAGCCAGCATGTGAGCTACCTCACACCAGTGCTTTCCATGGGCATTTAGAGCATCGTAACTTTTTTTAAAACGGTGGGGGCCAATCTTTTTGGCAGGCATGTCACAAATTAAGGCCCGCATGCTCCTTGCATGACACTCCAATCCCCTTCCCCTCCCCAATCTGCAGCTATGCTCCTTGCTCCCTCCCCTGCCTTCTGTGTACAGCTGATGGCATGCGTAGCGCATGCTGGCCATACCCATTTCGAAGGAAACTTGTTAGTTTGCACAACACCGTACCTTGTATCCTTACATGTAAGGGCAGAGCTGATGTATGACATGTGAAAAATTATCATTGGAACTACGGCATCTATCGTCTTTGTCCTCGTGGAATCTAGGCAGGAAAGCGGTCATTTAATACTATTGTTTAAAACAACTAACAGACATTAAAATTCTTTGTGCTTCAGCCAAGTGGGGGGAGGCAGGGGTCAGACTCCCATCATAAATCTACTTTAAATGTCAGACAGATTAAGCAGGGGATACCACTGAATGTCTTTAAAATCTACATATACCATTTGTATGGCATGAGTATTACGCCGAGGCAGCCTACTTTTGTGGCATGTTGTGCAACTCCCTGTGATAAGCTGCTGTCACTTCCTAGAGAATGACATGCATATTCTCAATTTCTTTTTGCATTGTAGGCATCCTGACAAAAACAAGGATCCAGGAGCAGAAGATAAGTTTATCCAAATTAGCAAGGCCTATGAGGTATTAAATACTGCTTGTTAACTTTATGCTGCTTTTCAACCTCGCTGTTCAATCCTGGAAGGTGCTGTTCCTCTCTTTTACATCACTCTTTATAGCTATGTGGAATAGTCTCTCAGCATTTCTATGGAGAGAAACATTGGGGTGGGGGAAGAGAGAAAATCACGAGTCCTGGATGTTGCTGTCTTTCTAAATACCTTTGTCCATTATAATCTCTCCAATTATTGGGGGAGAATTTAATTAGACCTCAGAGAAACTGATGGCAATGTTTTAGTAGAACGTATGGAAAGTTCTGCTCTTTGCTGGCTGAGAAGCGTCAAGCAAGGCAGGAAGGGGTCTTAAAAGTGCAGCAGGCAGGTTGTCTTTTCATCTATTATGCATATTCCAAATGAGGATCCGAGTGAGCTTAATTACTTTGAGAGCTTTAGTCGCTTCTAAAAATATTATTTGCATAAGGAGCACTTGCACTTATCCGAGGCTCGCTGAATCAGCCACCTCAGCTTGTGACAAAGCTGAGGCTTTTCATACAGCTGTGCTGAGCCCCTAGGAAGTAAATGGATTCCGCTCTCCTGACTGAAAAAAAGCAGTTTCTGTCCCTCAGTGTTGCTAGTCTTTCTGAGCACTTCACCTCTTCAAATTAACATCAAAGCAAGTAGTGCGCCACAATATCTAGCTGGACTATATTGGCTTGAGGAATCTCACAGTGAGAAACTGAAGTGCAAGAGAAATTTGGAAGACATACAGTGCCATGGAACTTAAAAGCCTGGAATTAAGGTTTTAAAAAGCCTAGTTAATTAATGCATAGGTTTGTAAAATTATCCAATAAAAAGTGTTCTACGTCCATGCATCAGCTTTTGCTCTGCCATATACATAGATTTGCCTATAGGGACAAGGCTGTAAAAACAGCACAGTTCACTTTCTTGGGGCTCAGAGTTTTAGACATTTAGCCAAAATAAAATTTCTTTAAGTCCTTTTAGGGAAACAAGGGAAAAATGTCATGCCTCCAGTTCTCTTTTAATGGATCTGGACTTTTTCTTTTCAACCCTTACTACTATACTCAACTCTCCCATTAACAGATACTTTCCAATGAGGAAAAGAGAGCAAACTTCGATCGTTACGGAGATGTGGGTGAGAACCAAGGATATTCTCAGCACCAGCACCGCCAGTTCCACCATTTCCATGAAGGCTTTTACTTTGATGAGTCCTTTTTCCACTTCCCATTCAACTCGGAGCGACGCGACTCCTCAGATGAGAAATACTTGCTGCACTTTTCACACTACATGCATGAGATTGTGCCAGACAGTTTCAAAAAGCCGTACCTCATTAAAATAACCTCAGACTGGTGTTTTAGCTGCATCCACATTGAGCCTGTGTGGAAGGAGGTGGTTCAAGAGCTAGAGGCGCTGGGTAAGATGAACCAATAACCATTCAGCTTTAATTTGTTTTCAGGGAGAGGCTGTCTCAGAGGTTTCTACCCTGGGCTGCAGCAAGTGATTTCAGTGTTGGAGGGGTGCATTTACATTAAGCCACTGCATTCCTTTGCAGCTTCTCAGCGTGAAGCAAATGTTTTTTACATCTGTGTTTTCCAGGCTAAGCAGCAAGGATCATTAATAACATTCAATGCTGGGAAGATCAATGACACTAGGACAAGATTTGCAACGTTAGGAAAACATTTTCTGGCAGAGAGATCTAGAAGACTGAGTTAACCATTGAAGAGACCTGTCAAAAACTCTGCCCGTAGAAGTAGTGGCAGTTTAGTTACACAAGTCTTGCTTGACCAATCTCATTTCCTTTTACGACCAGGTGACCTATCGCCTGGACAAGGGGGAAGAGATTGATGTCATATATCTTGATTTTAAAAAAGCCTTTGATCGGGTATCCTATGATCACCTCTTGGTAAAACTGTCTAACTGCGGCCTCGACCTCACCACAAGCCGCTGGCTAGGGAATTGGCTCCGCGGTAGGACCCAGAGAGTGGTGGTTGACAGAAGCCAATAGTCTTGGTGCGCCGTCACCGGTGGGGTCCCTCAAGGCTCTGTCCTAGGGCCTATACCGTTTAACTTCTTCAGTGATGTGGACACTGGTGTCAGAAGCAGACTGGCCAAGTTTGCCAATGACACCAAACTCGGGTAAAGCATCCATACCTGAGGACAGGAGGGTGATCATGAGCCTGTCAAGATCTGCCTAGAAGTGGGTGGATGAGAACCTGATGGTGTTCAACACTGAAAAATGCAAGGTTCTCCACATTAGGAGGAAAAACCTGCAGCATGCTTACAAACTCGGCAGTGCTACACTGGTTAGCACTACAGATGAAAGGGACTTGGGGGGCCACGATTGACCACAAGATTAACATGAGCCTTCAGTGTGATGCTGCAGCTAGCAAAATGACCAAAATGCTGGCTTGCATCCATAGATGCTTCTCAAGCAAATCCCGGGATGTCATTTTCCTGCTGTACTCTGCCTTGGCGAGGCCACAGCTGGAGCACTGCGTCCAGTTTTGGGCTCCACAATTCAAAATGGATGTGGAGAAGCTTGAGAGAGTGCAGAGGAGAGCCACGCGCATGATCGGAGGTCAGAAAAAGAGACTTTATGAAGAGAGGCTGAGAGCTATGGGACTCTTCAGCTTGGAAAAGCGCAGGCTCACGGGTGATATGGTGGCCACCTATAAGTTTATCGGGTTGCTCATCAGGATCTGGGGGAAAATCTGTTCAGAGCACCCCAAGGGATGACAAGATCGAACAGTCACAAACTCTGCCGCAACTGATTCAGGCTGGACATAAGGAAGAACTTCTTTACTGTCCGAGCCTCCAAGGTTTGGAATAGACTGCTACCAGAGGCAGTTCAAGCACCCACTTTGAACGCCTTCAAGACACATTTGGATGCTTATCTTGCTGGGATCCTAGGATCCCTGCTGACTTCCTGCCCCTGGGGTAGGGGGCTGAACTCAGTGATCCTCCAGGGTCCCTTCCAGCCCAAATGTCTATGAAATCTATGAAGTCACTAGAGAATCCTGCCCTAGCAGAGGATAAATTGGACTGGTCAGAGATTAACTAGGTTAAGTGTTTTGCCTGGCACCGTGTATTTTGCATCATTCTTTCACCTACATTTAGCACAATACTGATTCATCCTGAAGAGTACAGGGGAGGGCTGCAATACAGCCATATGGGGCCTAAATCAAGGCTACGGCCATGCATAGTTTAGGGTGAAAACAGTTTAAGACTCAAAGGACACTGGAATGTTGGTGAAATACTTTACAATATCTTTTGCTCAGGGTGGAATGTCTTGCTTCTTTCCTGGATTGTCTGCAAAGCAGGAAATAGTCAATACAGACAACACAGAATCAGAAAGAGGGCAAGGAAAGGCAGTCCCTGGCATTAAGTGTACAATACAGTGTAACATTTCTCCTTGGGAGGTTTTATATGCCAAGTAGAGAACTGTGGGCAGAAGGAATAGAAGGGACTAGTGCCACTGTTACTCCCTCCTGGCAGCACAGTCTGAGCTTCTTGCTTCTTCACAAAATGTGTAAAGGGAAGTTCTAAAGTGAATTAGCCCTTGCACCAGGCTAGTTGATTGGCTCAGTGCAGTGCCTGCAGTCAGGTAATTTAATACTGAATTCCTTTTAGAATAGATTGGGTCACCTACCAGCCTGCATCAAGGTAACCCTCTTTATGGACTTCCAGGAGTGGGGATTGGAGTCGTCCATGCTGGGTATGAGAGACGTCTAGCACATCATCTAGGAGCACACAGCACCCCATCAATTCTGGGACTTATTAATGGGAAGATATCTTTCTTCCACAATGCGGTTGTTCGGGAGAACCTGCGGCAATTTGTGGAGAACCTTCTTCCAGGGAACCTCGTAGAGAAGGTACATAATAGCGAGATGCAGCCTGTGGTGATTTTGATAATTAAGTGTGTGCCCTGGAAGGCTGGATGGATCTCTGATGGAGCCAGCCTCCAGGATGAACTTTACTATTAGCATGTCAGAAGTGCAGACAGAAGTGATTTGCAGTGAAGGGAGAATGGTGGCTTGAATGAATGAATCAGTAACAACTAAAAACACTTGATTCCATTTTGAAATGACCATGCACAAGATGGACATTTCACCATCTTTCCTTGATAATTAGGAGAATGTAGTCAGAGCCTGCTGTCTGGGGCTGGCAAGATGCCTATCCCATCAGCAAGATACTCCAACATATAGCCTTTAGGGGCAAATTAAAGGTTTGTTCACATAAGGCTTTGTAAACACTTAAATGCCCACATGAATTAAGGATTACATGGAGATTGACTAAACCTGGGTTCCAAAATAACACTCCTTATACTTTAGACACCAGCCACATATATTCTGGATTTCTCTTATTCTCCCTTAATTCGGGCCTCCTTCAAGAAGCAGATGAGAACCTGCTGCAAGATTTTAAGCATTCTCAATCCTCATTGTTTCATGCATTTCAAGGAAGCTCTGAGCAATTAGCAGTTTCCTTACACCCATACACAAAGCAAATCAATCCCACTTCAGACCTACCTTGGTTCAGGGAGGCTCCACCAGGCAGTAGTCTGATGCTGTAGCCAGGGTTCTTCCAGCAAGAGAGCACTAGAGATGTCATCCCCTTCCCAGTCAATCTCCATCTGAGCTGTTTGATCCTCTAGACCTGATACCTACTGCAGGTACAACAGGTTGGGGCTGATTGCATCACAGGCTTTTGTTTACCCCTTCTTGGCCAGTGTGGGGTTTGTGTACCCCTGCATAATTAGTTATTAGGGAAATATGTCACCCCCAAAAATACATGGCATCAAGTCTGGAAAGAACAGCAGGGGCAGGCAGCATAGTTGCATATTCCTCTTTTAACATAAATCACCTCAGTCACACTAGCAAAGGTACCTTAGCCTAATTATCCCCTTAAACAATCCTACTTTCCCATTTTTTTAACATTTTGCTAGCACTTTAGGACCCAACTCTACTTTACCCGCATTGCATTTTATTTTCCTGAATGTTTGGGGGCTGAAACTAACCTTCTGTGTACTTCTAAGATTACAGATAAAAATTATGTCCGGTTCCTGTCTAACTGGAAGAAAGAAAATAAACCCCATGTCCTTCTATTTGACCATATGCCGGTCGTGCCGTTGTTGTACAAGGTAATGCATGTGTAATCTGGGGTTTTGACAGCTTTGTAAACCCACCTGTTTTAGCTGGGAATGAGATTTCAGTGTAGATACAGGCTGCCTGGTTCTTCTTAGCTGCCTCAATTTCACATACACTATTTAGAATTTCCATGGTTAGGCAACCTGAAAAATTAACAAATACATAGAATTAAAAGCAGGGCCATTCTACCTCTGCATATTTTTATCTTGCCATAGACTGATTGGTAGTGGAAGTCAGGGTCTGCATATTTTTATCTTGCCATAGACTGATTGCTAGTGGAAGTCAGGGTGTGGATGGAGGTTTGCAGTCGACATCTAAGGAAGAAATGAACTATGCCTTGTTTATGGTGGAAGAGGAATGGCAACAATTCAGGATATTTTTATACTGGGTTTTATTCAAGTCCTAGGACAGAGAGCGTTCTGTTTCTCTGTGGTTGTCTGTGGGGCAGTTTTTAGTAGTCAGCATAGCACTTTGAGGCAGGTAGCCATTCTTTTCCCTAGCAGTACGGACACAACCTTTGCACACAGATTAAGCACTGGCTGCATATATAAGCAGCTACATGCACATGCCCCTTGTGGATATGCACTGGTGTCCAAGGCCTAGACATGTAGATAACTCAAACCCTGTGACTAGCAAGTGTCAGAGTGAAGAAGGGGACGGGAAGGTCCTTCCATGTTATAGCCCCAGTAGCTGGGTGGCAGAGCGTTCACCTGGGAAGCCAAAGCTCAGCTTCTATATCACCCCCCTTCAGCCAGAAGGGATTTGAACCTGCATCTCTGACTTCTCAGCTTAGCACTCTAACCACCATAGACACTTTCCAAACCTTTTTCTGGCACTCCTTTTGAGACCAGTTCCTTGGGTGGCCATGTGAGAGAGAAGTGAGGGGCCAGGAAGAGGAGAGTAAGCTAAGGGCAAACCTATGTGTAAGTGCCAAAAATGTCAAGTAGATGACTAAAAAAATTGCCACTTAAGACTGCCTCAGGAAATGGAGTGCTACCCTGAGTTTCTAAGCAACTGTCAGACATGATAGAGGGTATTACACCAAAATAAAATTGTAGATCCACCAAGCCTTCCTCTGTAAGAAGAGGCTAACTGTCTAAGCACCTCAGGAAAGAATGGGTTTGACCATATGTATGTGCCATTTGGCAGTTATAAAGGTGAGCTGGATAGATTAACAAAGCCATGGAAATTAGTGGGAAATAGTCACCATAGGTTGGATTGTGGAAAAGCAAACTGTGATCTGAAATGTAAATGTGCACTACACCTTTCTTCCCCTCTAGCTGACTGCTTTTGCATACAGAGATTATTTGTCCTTTGGGTATGTGTACGTTGGACTCAGGGGGACTGAAGAGTTGTCCAGTCAGTATAACATCAATGTTTACTCTCCAACCATGATGGTCTTCAAGGAGCACATTGACAAGCCTGCTGATGTTGTACAGGTATTGCTTTGCTTTGAACTCTTTCTCTTGGGGTCTATGATAAAAGACACACTGTTTTTCTGAGCTACTTCTTATATCAAGTTGGTCAGTAGAGCACTTCAAACTAATTTGGGGCTTGATGGCATAAATTTGTCAGAAGACCGTCCTGAGCTAGAGCCATAGGGATGGAGTCTCTTGGAGGCAGAGGTGTCTGACTGAACCTGGAGGAAAAATGAATATCAGCTGTCGTCCTTGTAGTGAATTTTGAATTTACAGTACAGCATATTACTCTTCACTAATCCAGTAGAAACTTAATGCTTTTGAAAGAATCCTTGGCTCCAAGGAATCTTTGAAATACCCTGGGGAGAGACTCCAAAGGACAACTTGTCCCAGTGGATGAGAAACAGGTTTTGCAAAGGAAATTGACTGTAAAAGGAATTATGAGATACACCTGAACCTTACTTCTTGTGCATGTACTCAATACTTGCCAGTAAATCTTGATTAGCTAGACACTTTCAGTCCTTGTGCTTTCTAACAGCCAGGATTCATATACAGGATATTTTTTTATTTTCTTTTTCTAGGCATCAATAGCTCCTTGATGCCGTGTTTCCCCTGGGCAGTTGTAATGAGTGGTGAGGCTTCCACTCCTCTGAATGTGACTTTTGCCCATGTGCAAAATGTTTTGTTGAGATTCTTCATGACAGTGCTTTAACTTGAACAGTTACTTTCTTGGGAGCTTTTGCTTTAGGTGAACAGCACTCATCTTTTTTTGCTTCATCCTTTCTAGGCACGAGATATGAAAAAGCAGCTCATGGATGACTTCCTTTCGCAAAACAAGTTCCTTATGGCACCCAGACTCACCAACCAGAAACTGTTCCAGGAGCTGTGTCCTGTGAAGAAGTCTCACCGTCAGCGGAAGTAAGGCCTGCTGTGATGGGAATTCCTCCTGTCACTTTGTCTAGTTCACAATGGCTGGTGACAGGACAACCTTTCATTTAAGTTTGTGTCTAGTGTGTAAATACATTCAGAGGAAGGACAGAAATGGCTAGACTGGATCAAACCGGGGTGCAGCTCCTTCACTATCCAATTGCCAGCAGTGGCCAGTACCAAAGGCTTCAGAGAGTGGTCCAAGAAGTCTTGCAGTTGCAATTACGGAATATCATGCCCTCAGATAAAGTTTAAGCTGGTATTAGAATTTCGGATGTTCTTTGTGCCTCTATAAATGTCTAGTCCACTTCTGCATTCTGCTAAAATTTTAACCACAGCATTCTCCTGTAACAGTTGAGTCCCACAGGTTAACCCCACATCATGTGAAAAAATTGCCTTCTGTTCTACTTTGGACTTTATCATCTTTTACGTCCAACTAAATGTCTCCTTGCTGTTATGGGACGGAGGGCTTTGAGTAACTATAGGACAAGAGAATAGACAGAGAAAAATGTGGAAAGGTTTGAGAGCAGAAAGTCTATCAAACAGAGTGTGAGGAGATGCACATACTTCATCAGGTCTTCAGCTCCTTGGCATCCATGCTAGGTGTGGTTGGGTTTGTTATTTGTTCCTATCCAGGGCTGCTCTGACTCCTCCATTTTATCATATTGTCCAGGTACTGCGTGGTTTTACTCACTGGGGAAGGAGATAAGTTTGCCAAGACCTACGAAGCCTTTGTGACATTTGCTCTGGCCAACACCAGAGATACGTTGAGGTTTGTACAGGTCTACAGTGACCGCCAGCAAGATTTTGTCGATACCTTCCTGATGGATGATGAGAGATATCAGGGGAAATCAGCTGTGAGTGTCATTCTTTTCCTTTTCCTCCATCTGTTAGTCAGCCTCTCCAAGCTTTATTCTTTTACACTTCAGTTGCAAAAAGCCTTTTGGGGTTGTGGGAAAAAATTATCACCGCGTCTTCTTTCTTGCTCTGTGGGATCATGTAGGTAGGATTATGCCTCTCTGTCTTCTTGAACTGGATGTTAGCATGCAGGTGGCCTCCACTGAAGTCCTTACCTAGACCACCATCCCGTTTTGTCTTGCCCATAACAGTCTCTTACATCGTGACCTTCTCATGTCCCGACTGCCTGGATAACAACACGTGTAAAACACAAGAAACCACCTTCTCACATGTACACCTCTCCCAGTCCTCCATGAGTATGTTCACTCTCTGTTACCTCACAGCCCACTTCAAAATAGTCCTGCCTGAACTTTTTAAAGCAAGTTTAAGGAAAGCTTAAATTTGTTGGAGCCGGTCTCATGGAAGAATCCTATCTTTCTCCTCGTTTGTATGCTACATCTACTTTTATAGCACTGCTCTCTTTTTTTTTTTTTTATACTCCTTCTCCATCCCAGCCTTTTCCTCTTTGTTGTCAGCATAGGGAATAACCTGTGTGTGTCTCACCGCCTAATTTATTATCTATTTTATTTCCCATTTATACTGAGAAATATACCTTACCCCTTTCTTCTCTCTACTACTTAAATTTCTCTCTTCTTTTGATTAATGCTGTACTTATTAATTCAGATGTGTTAGTAGGGAGCACAGTTTGCATGAAAAACCCTATCCAGAAAAAATGTAATGTTGTGCTTCCAAAGAACAGGACTTGGGTTTGTAGAACACATACTGATCATCAGAGTTGCAGGTGAGCCATGGAGCATGCAGATAGTACTTCTGTCCTTGTTCCTCATTCTGGTGCATCTTGTTCCTCAAGTTTGTGACATCTTTGGTTTGTCCAGATGGTCATCTTGGAAAGGCGCAATAACGCAGGCCGAGTTGTCTATAAAATCTTGGAAGATGCCTGGAGAGGCAGTGAAGAGGATAACTTCATCCTTCTGGATCTTCTGGATCAGTTAAGAACAGATGCAGGCCTTCTCTCTTCAGATACCATCCTACCAGACCTGAATGATGAACTTGCTCCTGTAAGTACTCTCAGTATTTTCAGTGTTTCTAGCTGTGTTGGTTCTAGTTTCCATCTGAGATTGCATCAGCATAACCCAAGTGAAGAGGCAAGATTAGCACTGTTTTCTCTACAGCTGGAGGAAATGGTCTTGGGATCTCCAGAACTTGGACTCATTTGGGCAACATGTACAAAGAAGGACAGTCATAATACTGATTTTTTTCTGTCTTAACAGATATTCATTCTCCGATGGATCTATTCCACATTAGATTACATCTCAGACTGCTGGGACAGCATGTTTCATAACAACTGGTATGGAATCTGACTTAAAGCTAACCAGTGCCAACAGAGATCAATATTGCTGTCATTTCCTGCACATGCATAATAGTCCCCTGATTTCCATGAAAATAAATTAGAAGCCTACCAAGCTATTCAGGCCTCTTGCAGGGACAGGAGGAAACAGATTCTTTTGGGGTGAGAGGAGCAGGGAAGCTCTGATGTACTTCAGATCTGCTTCATCTGCTGGTTTGCTTGTCTGCCCATAAACCTTGTTTGGTCTGTGACACTGCATTAGATTTCATTGCTGAAAACACTGGGTCTGTTGGGAAGAAGCCTGGCTTGGCTGTCTTGCAAGGCTATTCTGTTAGCATTCAGTATTTTAAAATATTTTCTTCTATTTGTCTCCTCCTCCAGCGGGAGACAAGTGTGTAGGAAAATTGCCTGCTATTACTGGGGACAGGAGGGAGAAAAATCTGAGGGAGAGACTCCAGGAGCTCTTGCCAAACTGACTGTCGTTTGTTAACCTTTTTGCAGGCGAGAAATGATGCCCCTCCTGTCCCTGATCTTCTCAGCCCTCTTCATTCTTTTTGGCACTGTTATTGTTCAGGCTTTCAGGTACGTCCCTCTCAGACCATCCTTTGGAGTCTTAGGCTTCAGATTGCAGCATCTCCATTCAAACTCACCTTTTAAAAATGTTCCTTTGCAGTGACTCAAGTGATGCGAGAGACTCGCCTCCCCCTGAGAAAGAGGAAGCCACTGCCAAGAGTGAAAAAAATGACACTAGCTTCAGCAAAGAGAACAGGTTTCTCCTGCTAATTTCTTTCTGCCCAAGCTGGGTCTTCTGTAGACCTTGGCTGTCCCCCTAAACTGGTTTGCTAGGGTAGACTCACCAGTGCTGTGGCTGAGAGCGAAGGAGGTGTGGCTGGTGGATAGTAGAGAAGTAGCAGAGCTGGTGGGAGAAAGTGCTGTCCCCTGACAGCAGAAGAGCAGGGCTGATAATAAATGATATATAGAGACTCTGCTCATAAAATAGACACAACTGACAACATGTTGGTGGGAAACGATGAAATAAGCATCTGTGAGCAAATGTTGCTTTGAGGAAAGCTCAAAACTGAAATCTGTCAGATGAGGGAACGTTGCAGAGTTTTAACTAACAGCAGCCCTAGTACTGACTATAAGACCAACCTCTCTCTGTCCAGCCCCTCAGTACCTTCCACAAAATTTTCCTTCCCATCCGTACTGTCACCTCCAGCCCTACCCATTTGCCCCAAGACAGAAGACTTTGTGGAATAACAAAGGACAAAAGACAAGGATTTGCTGAGAAGCCTCTCATTGTTGAAGTTAAACAGGTTAGCCAACTTGAGCTATAGGGCCTACAGCGGGTCATGTTTCAGAGGTGCCATTTGGTGCTAGACTCTCTAGTATGTCATGATATGGTTTTTGAGTTACCCTGCTTGATGGATTTGCCTTTACTGCTCCAGGCCTGCCTTTTAACCCAAACTCTCTGATAGTTTTTACAACTCTTTTAGCTCTCCCCTCAGGAGCAGTCCAGGCCAACCCTGGGAGCTGCTCAGAGTATCAGAGACCAAGCTCAAGCTTCCCCCAGCCTGTTCACCTTGCAGTGTATTCCCTGCTCAGCTGAGTGCTGTGGAACGCAGCACAGGAATGCAGCCCTTGTACTTCCCTTGGTACTGTGCTTATACTTAGAGCCAAGTACAGTGGGAGGGACAAGGAGCAGAGGCGATTTCCAGAAGGGCTCTGATTGAGTTTCCTCTTCCAGTTCTTTTAGGAATCACTCTGCTCATTCCTCTTGTCTCTCCTTCTGAGCTTCCCTCATGTCGCTGCATCAAGATAATAAAGATGGGGCAGGGTGGTTTCTGTGGCCAAAATAGTGGTGTGGACACATCCGAGGTCAGCCTTTCCTTCTATACAGAGTCTACAACTTCTTTGTTCCCTTTTAACTCAGGAATCCTTGTCTCTTTGCAGCCGGATTCCCAAGAAGGGCTTTGTCGAAGTGACCGAGCTAACGGATGTCAATTATAACAGTAACTTGGTGCGCCTGAGGCCAGGTCATATGAACGTGGTCCTGATCCTGTCTAACCCCACCAAAACCAGCCTGCTTCAGAAGTTTGCCCTAGAAGTCTACACATTCACAGGGTAGGTGCAGGATTCTTCACCAATCCTATATTATGCTCTTCATAGAGGCCTTTGGTTTCCGAGGTTATCAGACAGGTAGGTGCCAGTCATTAGTACTAAAATTAATCTGGATGGGGGAGGGAAAGGGAAGGTTACTTCAGTGCTCTGTTTCCAGTGTTGTCTGATCTGACTTGAGACATACTTGAATTCAGCTCCTTTTTCACTTCTCCTGCAGGAGCAGCTCTCTCCACTTCTCCTTCCTGAGTCTCGATAAACACAGAGAGTGGCTTGAGTATCTGCTGGAGTTTGCACAAGATGCCGCCCCGATTCCAAACCAGTACGATAAGCATTTCTTGGAGCGTGACTACACTGGTTACGTCCTGGCTCTAAATGGCCACAAGAAATACTTCTGCCTCTTCAAGCCTCACAGATCAGGGGAGGACGGAGGAAACCTAGGGTCCTGCGAGGATTACGACTCCTCGCTACACACAGGAGAAGCCCGAGGGAAATCTTGCAGTCCAGGAGCCAAGTCAGTTAAAAGCAAATTACACAAGTTGTCCTTGTGGATGGAACGTCTCTTAGAAGGCTCCTTACAAAGGTTCTATATCCCGTCGTGGCCTGCACTAGACTGAAGGGATTTTAAAGAGGGTTGAACACTACTAACTTTTTAAGAAGATGACAATGGACAATTCTTTCCAAGAATAAACAGTCATGACAAATGGACTGTAGGTTTTAGATGAATTCTCCTAGGCCCAGTGATTAGAAGCATCTGCCCTCATCTTTGACCTAGGAATGAAGGTTGAACTGCACTGAAGTCCTCTGTACCAAAATGTTCTTGCATTTGGATACCGTACTATCCAGGACAGAAAAAAGTCATTTTCCTTCCTTATCATGCCACATCTGTTCGCTGAGTTACCTCTACTCCAGCTCGTTTTCTCTCTGTCGAAGAAAGCCTGCCATGGTGACTCAGTTTGTACTGAACATAGCTCATTTTGCAGGTCAGGTGACTCGCCCTTCCCTTTCCCAAAGCATCACCCTCGGTGCATGGTGTAACACTGGGAAGACCCTACAGAATCTCCCAGCCTCCACAAGTCTGAGAGGCCTCTGAATCAAACATTCTTATTTATTGCCTTTCCCCGTGGTAAGTGGTTTAGGAGTGTGTTTGGGGGTATCTCCCTTGTAGCAAACTGATAGCTGGTATTTACCCATGGTGGAGGGCTAGTAGGCAATCTGCATGTTTCATGCTCCGTGTATAATATTTCCACATGCAGCTTCACCGGGTAAACCATAACCAGGGAGGGAAGGAGTAACACAGCCGTACATACTGTAAAGATGTTGAGCCATTTAAATGTACATTGTTTTTCAGATGCCTTTCTGCTTCTGCCAATCTTTAGACTATGTATCGTAGAGCCATACCTTTGACCATGTCCTCAGACTGTAGACATAAGCTGCTATGAGCCAGTAGATGTGTAAAAGAAATTTTAAATCCCTGCTAGTGAGTCAGCTCAGACACCTTTCAAACACCAACGGTACATCCTTAGTACAATACCTACACGTCTTTGTATTGAGGAGCTTCAATTCTGGAGCGACTGTATTTTTGAAATGTTGCCCAAGGAAGAGCTGTATCATCAAATTGTTTCTTATGCGTGAAACTAGTTTTGTTGCAGATTAAGGTTTACAAGATGCTTGGTTTCAGCGTCTCACTTGCTTTGTCTTCATCAGTTGTTTCTTTGTTAACATGCAGGTTGCCTTTTTTTCCCCCCTTTTCAAACACCTGGTTTAATGAGAAGCTGAAAAGGTTTTAGGTTGTGGAGTTGTTTTCGTATTTCATCATACCAAATGCAGTCTCCGCCAGTCACTTGGGCTGCCTAGGGGGCTGGCTTTTTCTTAGGGTGGGAATATTAAGTCACACAAAAATGCTCTTTTTGCTGCTACCTAAATGCAAACATCTATTGGAAAGGTTTCTTTTTAAAAGCAGGGGACTGTAGTCCTGTGTTATGGGTACTGCTTTTCTCTCTTAAGCCAGTTAGACACTGTCACTTTATTTGATGCTTACTATGAATTTAATAAACAGTTCCAAAGTGATCCCTACAGGAAGCTGAGGCTGCCGTGTAAGCAGGCCAGTCTGCTGTACAGCTGCCAGATTTGGAGTGAGGTATCCTCAACTCCAGATTCACAGCAAATTCATTCAAAGGGTCCATCTCTGCTCAATGTGAGTAGTGCTCTGCCCCTTCCTCTGAAGTGTTCCTATAAGCAGGTGGTGTAACTTAAAAGGGTCACTCTATTTTTCCAGCAGCCTTAACAGAGTAGCCCATTCTGGTAGATAAATACTCCACTAAGTGATGCCCCTTCTGATCCAAACAGCATCTAGGAATGACTTTAGTGGCTACACATTGCACAGAGCTTTATAATGGTTCATTGACTTGCTTCCTTCTTTCTGATTTAGGGAACGGACCTGGCCAACAAATGGCCACTCTAATAATAAACGTAATGTGCTTTTAAATCACACAGGGTGCTGTCAGGTTAACATGTTAGAGACCGTTCTTCCCTCTTTCATTTAACAGCCGAGATCAGAGGTATTGTATCAGCGCTACACAACACTTTGTGAACTGAGCACTGTGGGAGGGAAAGACAGATCCTCTCTTTCTCTCTCATGGGGTGGATCTACAGAGTGGAAGTGCTCAGAAACCCACATAATCAATTTTTCAACAAGAGTCCTAAGCATTGGCTCCAGTTTTCACTCAGTAAGTTGTTTTGAAGTTAGTGCCTAGGCAAGGAAAGCAGCTTGGTGATCCTGTGCATTTCACCAAGTCTCTCTATAGGGTCTTGGAAGCTGTGGGACTGCTGTTCCTCTTGAGTTACAAATACTGCAGAGGGATCCAGACTGAAAAGAAAAATTTGTAATGCTCATAAAAGCAGTTAACTAACCACCTTCCCTAGTGGGTTAGGGAATATGAAGCTATTGGCTATCGTCCCTTGTGCTAATCAGAAAGTAGCAGCAGATTTTAGGGCTGTAAACTAAGTGCCCACTTATGATATCTGCAAGCAACGGCCCACAACAAGCAGTAGGTATTATTTAAAGCATATTTTAAGGGCTGATGTGGTTCATAAGTCTTTAGCCAGCCCTCTTTTACAGGATTGAATTCTGCTCTGGGTGTAGAACTATTGATGCAAGGTCTGTAAGGGGACGCATGCTCAGTAACCAGCTGAACAGTGCTGCAGATTGCAGTTGTAACAGTAAAACCGATGGAGGACAGAGTTATACTACATCAGAGTAGACTCCTCTGTAAAAGTACAGCCCCATGATTTTTAGTCCATTGTGCTTTTATGGAGAGCTGAAGCCAACCCAAACCTATTCTGGATTCCTCTGTTTAGCACTGCCTTGATATTGGTCAGGTGATGTTTGCTCCTGAACCTTTGTCTGCTGCTTAGAAACTAAATCTTTCTGCTTTACCTCCCCCCACCTCTTCCAGAAATTGCCAGGCCACTAACCCAGGACAGTTTTCTTACCCGCTGACCTCACTGCTTGGCCTTCAGTTGCATCACAATAAATAAAATGCACTTGCCATTCTCTGTCTATGTGCATGGTGCTTTTCAGTCCAAAGACTAAGGAAACACGGGGCTAATATACTGCGCTCAGAAACCGAATTTTTTTTTCCTTTTCATTTTAAGTAACACTCCTAGAAGCTGAAACAAAATATCCGTGTAGCAAAGGGCCTAGAGTCTAAATACCATACCCAATCTTTTCCTCTGACTGAGTGTGGTATGCAGCAGCCTCTTAGTGATGGCTGACCTAGATATCCCACATTCAGTGAAAGTTTGCCAGGAATCATTACTAGTAGACAGCCTGGGAGAGCAGACTGAAAAGAAAGTAAATATTTTGCACTTTTGATACTCCTGGGGGGGGGGGGGGAAATAAGTTATTTGGCAAATTTGTCTTTTTTTTTAATTTGTTTGTTTTTGTATTTGTGAAGAGGCACTGATAATGTCATTTTGTTTTAAGACTATTACAGATTCGCAACTGAAATAAACTATTTTAATGTGTGGTGAGGTGGCCTGGCCTTTCCCTACTCGAACTGACAGCTGTGCGATGTGACACAACCACCCAACAACTTCTGTCTTTAAGCTGCTTGAGGAGCAGATGCAGCAAGCTGGTTACCTTCATCAGGCAGCCAGGCTGCTCAGTTAGGCACAACACTTTCCAAAAGCTGCTCTGAAGTTTAGTGAGTCTTCCTAATCCCCTCCCTAAGGATGGTACCTAACCCCAGGGCAAATCCTGCCTCAGTGGATCCCACCATTGAGACATGGTGCATTAGGCACCGAGTCATCTCCTAATGTAGAAGTTGGACCTACAACATCTATGATTTGGACCCACTGCATAGAGGGTCAAAGGAAATTCTTGTGTCTTGGTCCTTCCATGCTCATGAGAGGGGACAAACGTTTGACCCTAAGGCAGAACTAGGCATTGGAGATTTTCATCTACTTACATTATATGCATATTTCTCCCTGCCTAGACTTAATTTGAACACAAAGAGGGTTCCTTTTAGAGGATAAAAGTTGCTGTGTATAAAGAAAGAAGAGCTCAGAGTGCTGCTAGCTATTTTATTACAATGAAGCATCCACAGGCCTGTCCCACCAAGGTCCTTCAAATGGACTGGCCAATCCCATCTGCTTGCATAACACAAATAAGGAGCTTGGAGTTGCTTTATTCAGTGAGGAATGACATTTATTCTCTACTGAAAGGCTCTGCATTGACTGCACAGGGGGAAGAAGGGCAAAAAAGGAGCAGCAAAACAGATCAAGGTTGTTCCCTTCAGGCTTCCTTAATATAATAAAAACAGAGTCTTTGCTGGGGAAGGCTGTGGTAAAGTGAAGGTGACTTGGTCGCTGCCGTGCTAATATGTTACAGTGGTAGGTCCTGAGTGTCAGTAATGTCATTAGCATGAGCTGGAGCCTGCCATAGGAGGGCTTATGCAGTTTTCACTTGGGGGAGAGCACACAGCATTTCAAACAGCAGGTTCGCACCCATGAGGGCCGTGTTCCCTACAAAGAAAAGGCCAGAAATAGTTAGAGGGCTCATCTTACTACCACTGCAGCAAGGAGTCATTTCCAATTCAGCATCTACAGTTGCATCTCAGCACTGTTCTGAAACTGGCTTCGGGGCTATGTATACGTTGTAGTAACTCTATGTCAATTCATTTGTCCTATTAAGGAACAGGGGAAACAAGCCCACACTGAGCTTTGTGCTTCTGTGATTGGGTTGCTACTTCTAATGAAGCTAGTTCAGTGCTAGCTTGATAATCTCTGTATTATGCTGTTGCCAGTCTAGTGTAGATGCTCCCAAGTAGGCAAAAACCCCCATTTAGATCCAGGTGGTTCTTGATTCTTGTGCAGAATCATCTGCAGGACCTGAGCTGCAGTCCTAAAAGCCGTAATGTACAACGGGATTTTACTTATGAAAAATCACAGCGTCAAATGTATTTAAAACTGTACCATTTAGTTCCACCCAACACCCTTGTTTTCTTTTAGCAGGACCTCTACTCCCACTCCCAGAGGAGAGAATAATTAACAGTGACCGGCTGAACAGTCATACAAACATCACGCAGTAGACTAAGGCCACATCTACACTGCCAAAACAGTCACAACTCCAAGCCAGCGCTAGTGCGCTGCTGGTGGCACCTGCAGAAAGCTGTAGCCTTTAGCACTGTACAAGGTTAGATAAAACACTAATGTATATCCATTGTTGTAGCAATCCCAGCAGTCAATTATACATCCAAGGCTCATACTTCCTGAAGCCACAGAGACCATTGTAATTATCCTGCCCTGACTGTGCAATTTCTGGACACTCAACTTGTTCTAAACCTGCCATTTCATTTTGGCTCTAAGTAGCAGCCGCTCAGCATAACTCAATGTTAGCCCAGCTGGCTAACGACAAGCACCACACGTAGCAATTCTGTCAGCCTCTCCTGTTGTCCTAAACAAGGTTTCCTTTGACTCACCAGAAGCATCATAGATTGGAGCAACTTCAACGAGGTCACAGCCCACTATATTCAGTCCTTTGCAGCCCCGGATGATCTCCAAAGCCTGTAAAAGTAATAAAAGGGCTGGTTACCTGGGTTGGGTAGCAGGATACTGGGCTATATGGACCACTGTCTGACACAGTGTGGCACTTCTTATGTGCTTAACTTTGGAATCATTCTGCACCTTTAAATGAGAGGATCGGGTTTTGTTTTTTAAACAGTTGAGGAAAAATCTGTTAGGATTAAGTCCATGCATTTCTGCCACTCTGACCTATCCTTTCTGCTTAGTATTTGCTATATGGGAGTGACCTGAAAGCAGGGAGCTAGATGTAGAAACACAGGTCCCATCAAGCTACATGTCAGCTCAGTCTCCTGTATCGATGGGTAAATTCCACTCTTGTCAGTCAAGCTCCACACGACAAGAGGAATCTTAAATGGTACCAGCCCCTGAGACTCCAGCCTTCCTCTCTAAGCACTTTAACTCATTTTGATCCCTGACCCTTCCCGTTCTGGGACTTGCAGTGTGTAACTTGAATGCCTACCTTTTCTGTGCCCATGATCTTTCCTTTACCCACTGAATGTTTGAGAGCAAAGCCGAGGCACCTCCTTACCTGAGCAGGTGTGAGCCCAGCAATTTCAGGTGTCCCGGTCCCAGGGGCAAAGGCGGGGTCTAAGCCATCGATATCAAAGCTGATGTAAATGGGCTTGTCTCCCATCTGCTTCCTCACTTCTCCCATCAGTGGTACCAAAGACTTCATCCAGCAGTCCTCAGCCAGGACTACCCGGAAGCCCTATTAGAGGAAATAAAAAAAGAAGCGTCAGACTCCTACTGCTTGGAGACCTCCTGCCCAGAGAGGGATGTGCAAATGAAACAGGTCAGAGGTACAACGGTCCTGGGTTGTATTTATGCAAACAGTTCTCCCCAACCTGAATAGTCCAAAGCAGGCATCCTCCGAGCTGTACTACCTGCTGTTCTCAGGCATCCCTGATCCTCTTTCTCCATTGCCTCCAGAGCCTACAGACTTGGCCAGCAGTATTTTCCTACAAGGGAAGGTACCCCAGCATGCTAGAAACAGAACAGGCAGGACTGCTGTGGAGGAGGGTGTTTTCCTTTCTAGCCACCACTCAGAGAGGCTGTGGGGACTGCTGATAAAAAAAAAATGATAGCAGATAGGGTTTTCTTGCTCTAGGATGCATTATAAATTGATACAGACTGGGATAAG
Organism: Crocodylus siamensis; assembly: GCF_052110815.1. Taxonomy (NCBI): domain Eukaryota; kingdom Metazoa; phylum Chordata; order Crocodylia; family Crocodylidae; genus Crocodylus; species Crocodylus siamensis. Next base: position 4,646,921 of record NC_143406.1, on the reverse strand, counting down.
GGCCCCATGCAATTGCATCAGTGAATGAGTAATAGCTTCTACCTTCATTCGCTAAGCAAGCCTCACAATAACCCGTTCAAGTAGGAGAGAGATTTACTCCCAGGACTGAGCTCTCGACGTGGGCACCGCACTGCCCACGGGAGCAGGCACAGTCCCGGAGAAGGTTGTGGCTGCAGAATAAGTTACCTGGTCCCGGCTGTATTTGTAGGGATCGGGGGTATACGAGGAGCCTCGGATTCCAATCTGAACCACACGCTTGCAGTCCAGGAGCCCCTCGTCCACACAGCGTCGGAACGGCGTCCCGTGGTAGATCTTCTCCCCCAGCGCCTTATCTCCCGTGTCGGTGTGAGCATCCACGTGCACCAGCCCCACCGGCCCATGCCTAATTGGAACAGGGTAGCCGCAAACAGTCACGTTAGCACCAGGCCTGCTTGTGGGCCCCAATGTGATTTTACTCAACTGTTAGCATGACACTGCCTCGGAGCCTTTGCAACCACAGCTCTGCCCCTCAGCACAGCCTGTAGCTGTGTTAAGCACAGATTACCCCACCAACTAACTCTCGAGACAGTGATAACCTGAGGGAGTAGGGTGCACGGTGTTGGCTAAGGTCTCCCTGCCGAAACAGGAGGGGTGAGAGGCTTCCAGCCTCCAGTCACTGATTTACAGCCTTCTGCCACTTGTTCCTGCCCAAGCATCGGTCCAGCTGCATCCGAGTACTACACGGGCCTTGCCATCCCAAAAACACAAGACGTCCATGGTAAATCTAAGCTTGCCCAGCACAGCGTAAGGCTCCACAGTCAAAGGTGAGGGAGCTTCTATCCCCAGAAGGCCTCAACTACAGGCACACACTAAAGCACTTAAAAAAGGGTGAGGAAGGGAGGGATATGCAAGCATGTGCCAGCTGAACTGGGGTAACTGGCTTCTATATCAGACAGATGGCCCAGTTACCATCAATCAGCTGAAGAGCATGATAATCTTACAGCGTATCATCTCTCCACACTCATGATGTCTCTAGTGCACACGTTCAGGCTTTGCACTTACTTTTCTGAGACAGCCTGCAGGATAGGGTACGTTATCGTGTGATCTCCACCTGCAACACGAGAGGGAAACAGAACGTGTCACATTGTAAGAACAGGCCTGCACTGATTGAACACATTTTAAAATGATAGCGACTGATGTTTACATGATGCCTCGTCTATGGGTATTGCACCACATGACCGAGAGAGGGATTGCTAGCGGGAAGTTACTGCATCGGTTTGTTCTGTCCTTGTACAGTGCTGAGCACGAATCAGATCTCGGTCTAAGACTACAGCTCCAAAGAGGTCTGCTAATACACATAATAATATTATTCCATCTAATTAAGTTCCCTGAAGCTTTAAGTGGGTGACAGATTCTGGGAAAACACTCCTAAATCCAGACAGCTGTATCCATCCGGCTTCAGCTGCTACTCAAGGGCAGTTTCCATGTGCCCTTGTAGTGCGCAGGGCTGAAAATTCAGCAATTACTATTGCTAAGTGCAGCCACCCACTGTTATTCGCTCCTCATCTGTACTTACTGCAGCACTGCTGTATATTAACTACCCCCAGAGATCCTCTTGCTGTTGTAATAGGGATGGAATAAGATCTGGAAGAGATCAGATTTCACCTGCCAGAGGAGTGGCGCCACAGCAGTGCAAAGGGAGGGATCCTTGTTAGATGTTAAAAATAGAGGCATAACATGTCTAAATATGGATCTGGGCTATATGAGGAGGCTGAAACTTAAATTTGCAGTTTGCCTTCCACATTGCCATCGCTTTATATAATCACAACAGCTAACCCTGTTACTGTCTGCAAAGTCACAGGTGCTCGAGTTAAACAGCAGACAGACACACACACACACACACAATCTGATTCACTGCCTGCCCCAAAAATAATGTACCGCACAAGGTTCAATTCCATTTAAAATCCTAAGCATTTTTCTTTGGGGGCATCAACTACTTTTATTTCTGATCCCGCTAAGCAGGCTGACAAAATACCTTGAAAATCAAATGCAGATATTTAGCTTTAGTCTGTGTTCAACCTGTAAAACAGGTTCCTCTCTAACCCTGGCTGTTCAGTTTTAACACATTATTAAAAGGCATCATTTATCCTAGGAACCTCAGATGCTAACAAATAATAAATCACATTCCCTAACTCAGCACTGGGCTTTGTGCAGATTTCAGGTTTATCACACACTTTTTACTGTGCTTCATTATTTCTGATAGATTTTTCCTAGCAGATGAGGACACACTGCAGGAGAGAACTGCAAATATTTTGCCTTCGTTAAAAGAACATTGTTGACTGGTAGATAAATGATACCTGGCTCTTTGAAGCAAGTTACAGCTAGAACAAGCCAGCTGGAAGAATCCAGCTCTCATCAGGAATTTATTTTTAAAACATGTAAGACAAGTGAATTAAGAAAAATATATATCATGTACAGGCACCCAGAGCAGGAGCTGGACTTTTCTGGTCTCATACTTTTGGAAGAATAACTTTATATCATATGGGGGATATACACACACGCCCACCCACCCCATGTATATATTGCCATATGTAGCTAAACAGCAGAAACATCCGATGACTTGTCTACTGGAATTTCATCAGTCGTACTGGGCTAATTAAACTGCTTTGGTGACTAGTCTCTTCAGAATAAAAGCAGCTTTTTTTTTTCAGTTCAGCTTAAATCTCTTCCAAAGTGACATCAGTTTAATCACAAGGAGCTTTAAAATAAGCATCTACATGGAGGATTAGACCAGTATAACTTTATTGGTTTAAATGCATGCCGTAGCTTCTCCCACTATCACTGTCCCAGATCAAGAAGCTTTGAATTAGGATTCCCCCTTACCTCCAATAGTGCGACAGAATACAGGTCTGCAAGCTACAGATTTGGATCTGAAATCAGATAACTATATACACACATATATATACACCAGCCAGCCAATACAATGAAAGCAATATAGTGCCAACATGCTGTTTGGAGAACCTTGCCCATTCACTACAAATGAATACTGGGAGGTTGCTGAAGTCCTGGCTGTCTGGCGAGCAATGAAGTCCCAATACTAGGCAACGTCAGCTACTGCCGTTGAGAGTATATGCTGACAAGGAACTGGACTAAGCAGCGGATATTTTTGTTCAATAGTACTTCAGGGTCATGTTTTCTCATCCACATGCGAAATGCCAAGTGACTAAGGAAAAAACAACCAGGAGGAAATGCTGGAAGCAGCAAAAAGCTGATGGAGAACGAGTTCTCTCCATAGGAAAAGGATCGGTTCTACCTTGCTCTCAATGCCCTGTAGTCAGTGAAGGTTGTAGGGGAGGAAGGCGATGGCCTTAACGCCCCAGGGATAAATAACCCAAGTTTCAACACATGAAGACGGCCCTTCCCCTGGGTCCTTACCCAGCACGAGGGGAACGCAGCCCGTTGCCACAATCTTCCGAAAGGCCTCTCGGATTTGCCGGCAGCTGTCCTGCAAGTTGTAGAGGTTCACGTTCACATCGCCAAGGTCAGCGACCATGAGGGAGTGGAAGGGTGCTGCCCGGGTGCTAGGGTTGTACCTCCTCACCATCACCGACTCAGCTCGGATGTGGCGTGGGCCAAACCTGGAAGAGAACGAACACCATGCTCTATGATCTAGTAAGGAAAGTTGTGCGGGATCAGTTGTGCCCAAGGGATGCAAACTCCTCCTAGATATGTGGGCAGTGAAGGGTGGGATACATCTCGTTGGAACGATCATTGGCCCAAGAGGTTCATGTGTGGGCTATTGCATTGTGGCTGCGATTTTCTGTCAGGGGCATAAATGCTTCTAGGTCTAGCCAGAGACCTAAGTGCGAATCTAGAGTGACCGGCAAAGATTTGGAAGAAAGACTCGACTCCTAGTGCCCAATTTGAGCTGCCTGAAAAAGACCTAATTTTTTTAGAAAAAGTTGAGCATTCACTTTATTCTATTCAACTCTCTTTAAAACAAATCTCAATTGCGTCTAAATCTGCGACAGCCGCACAGTCCATCTGTTGAAGTGTTCAGGCCTTGCTCATCACGGCAGTGCGTGGTGCAATCTATCACAACTATCGCACAACTTCCACCTCCTCCTGCTTCCCCTGGGGTGGTGGGAATTATCTGGAGTAGCTCTTTCCCCTTTTGCCTCCTTGGTTGTTGTCATGGGCAAGCTGCGAGCATTTACTGGAAGCGAGTGTCTTAGGTTTGGGTTACCTTACAGAGAAGGCTTTATTTCCTCTGATCACAACCATCACCCTGCAGGCTCTGAGGATCACAGCTTAAGGGTGTGTGTGGGGGAAGGAGGTTTACACCATGTTAGTCCAGGAGGCAGCGAAGCTTAGGGCTGTCTGAAACGGTACCGTTTCGTTTCGATTTGAAACGGCTGTTCCGTTTTGTTTCATCGAAACAGTTTCCCTGTTTCAATGTTTTGCCCACAGGCGGTAACGGGGAAGCTCAAAACAGCCTATAACTTTGTCATTTTTGGCCTGATTTGGATGAAGCTTGCAGGAACGGTAGCCCCTTCTGAAGGCATGAAGCCTGCCAAGTTTCAAAGAGATGGGGGCAGAGGTTTGAGGGAAACTACCCCTCCAGCTGCGGACAAGTAAAGCTCATGCTATGGGTGACCCTGCGCATGTTAAGGCACAGCGGGGTGACAGCTGCAGGGATGGTGGCCCCTGCTGTGACCACGACGCCTGGCAGCTGGCGAGGGGATCGGTGCAGGGGGTTCTGGGGCCTGCACCCCTAGCTGCTGATGGACATAACTCGTGACATGGGTGGGTGACACTGTGTGCGTGTTAAGGTGCGCCCACACATCACTGGCAGCAGGGCAGTTCAAACAATGCTGCCTTTGATGCAGCTTTTCCATCCCTCCCCGAGCACTGGGATTGGAAGGGACCTCAGGGGATTTCAGCCACTGGCCAATTGCACAGCCAATAATGAGAGCAGTCCTCCCCCCTCCCTCTCCTTACTTTTGTTTCTTTTCCTTGCAGGCAAACCCAGCTCAAGCTTTGAAACGCGAAACGTTCTGAAAATTTCAAAACGTTTCGACTCGCCTTGTTTTTTGCGAGGCTGCTTTGAAGCTCTCCGTTTCATTTCCATTTCGTGGTTTCGAGCTCAAAATGAGTTGAAACAGTGTCGAAACGAAACTGCCGGCGAAATTCTGCCCAGCCCTAGTGAAGAGGTCACCCTTGCCATCACCGTAGCAGTGTAGTCATGCAGGGTGACCTGGTGCCTTCACTAGTAGGCTATAAGGTGGATGAGCAAAGCGTCGTCTTTCCCCATGACAAAACCACCATCAGTCTAGCCCCTCTCAGCTCCAGACATCTGTCTCCTCAATTTAAATACATGTCCTTTGCCTAATGATTCCTGAAACAAGGGGATAGGAAGAAGAGAGTCCTATACAGTGGTACTGGAGACTATGAGAGAGAGAGACAGAGAGACGGGCACTGCTGGACTCATGGATTCAGGTTCAATGCAGATGGGAGCGAATGCATTTGTGACTATGCAATCTGACCGTTTGTGCAAACCCAGCAAGCTGTCACTTCTGTTCCTCCGGGAAAGGCAACAAACTCGAACTCACACCAGGCACCTTTGGATGGCACTGAACAGGAGCTACACTTTGCCTGGTCCCTGCAGCTTGGGGCTGAGACCGTGGTCCAGCCGCACAGGGAAATCTGCCTGCGCCATCCCTGTTCCCTGCACAAACAGAAATTCACTCCCCAGGCTCGTGCATCCTGCATCGATGATCCTTGGATGTTTCCAAGCCTCAGATGGAAACGGGCTGTTTCTGTGGGCAGTGGCATTTGACCAGCAGCCTGCAGGAAATAGGTGGTACCTGCCCCCTTAGCGTAATCGCTGCCACTTACCTCGCACCAGGACGGTTGGAGGTTCCCGTGTCAAGAGGGACCCCAACAAAAGCTGCGTCCAGCCCCTCCGCAGACACCTGCACAGGCAGCTTCAGCATGGAGCAGACCCCCACAGGCCTGGCCACCGACTCTGCGCTGGGAGGGATGTTGAACCTGGAGTCGGAGAGCGAGCGGCGAGGCACAGAGCGCCCCAGCAGATGAAAGACCCCCCAGGGGAAGCCGGGCATGGAACCAGGAGCTGCCAGGCGGGCCCTGACCCCCGCGCAGGGGCGAGCTGCACTGCTGGCGAGCGCAGGCGGCTGGGGCTTGGCCAGACAAGTGCCCGTGAAGGTCCGGGTGCCGAGCCCCTCTTTGCAAAGCACCCTGGGGAGCAGCTTGCTGCGACTCAGGGAGAAGAGGTGCTCCATGCTGCACGCCTCGCTCCCAGGCAGAGCAGAGACACAGACAGAGACACGGCCACAGCTGCCCTCTCTCAGCGTGGGAGGCAGATTCCTGGCCCGGGCAGTAGGCACAGCCCTGTCATTTCATCCCCCTCCCTCCCCCTCGCAGGTTCAAAGTGCAGCCTGGAGAAGTGCACTCCTCCCCGTGCCCCCAATGTGAAGGGCAGACATAAGCAGCTTGCAGCTCAGCCATACACTTTTCTTTTAATCTCTTCTTTCCTCCCTCATTTCTATGCTTTCCAACACTCCCAACTCCTCTTTTTTGTTTTTTCCCTCCCCCCCGCCCTTCCTCCAACACGCTTTGTATTCTGGGAAATGGAGTCTCTTCCTGCATTAGATTTTCTTGGGGTTTGCAGGAAAACTCCTCAGCCGAGTGCTGGGACAACTGGTCCAGCTAATGGCAGCTGGCCATGCTTTTAATTCAGGTCAGAGACAGGTTGCAGCCTGAAACTCTCCAGTCTAAAGCAGGCAGCCTGTTTTCTCAGCAGGCTGCTCTCGTAGAAATAAGGGCAAACGTTGTCCCGGGTTTCCTCCCAGGCCCTGCTGGGATGTGCTCAAGGATGTGGCCTGGGGGTCTCCGTTCCAGCCACCCCCGACGCAACTGTGATGGCTTCTTGGAAGACTTACCAGCCACGTTTCTACGGAGAAAGCTAAAGAGCAGCCCCAAAGCACATCTCACAGAGGAAATAAAACTCTCTCAATGTGTGGCCTGGCTTTGGGGGTGGGAAATGGAGGGTGAGACAGAGCATCCCTCTGACCAGCTTCTTCCTGAGAGCCTCAGTTGAGGGCACCAGTTAAGCTGTCCTAGGAAGAGGTGAGAGAGCGGTGGCTTCACCCCATGTCTGGAAATAAGGCAGAATTTACTGCACAAAGAGCAAAAACAATGGTTTCACTATAAAGCGTTTCCCAGTGCCTGCATGTCTCCCCCTCCCTGCCCACACACACGTGTGCGCGTGCCTGTGTGTATATATGTGTACACACACACACACACACACACACACACACACACCCCACCGACCTCAGCAATATTATCACAGATGAGTAAGCAGAAACAAGGAAAGCCACTAAGAAAACCACACCAGTGGGAAGCCTTTAAGAGAATGCCTCTGAACGAGAGCTTTGAGCTGGATTTCACGGCGGATAGGGAGCGAATCCTGGTAGCAGATAAAATGACTTGAATGCCTTCGCAATTCATGTAATGTATAAGCACGGTCCTTTGGGAAGGGTGCAAAAAAAGTGGCAGCCGCTCACTGAGCCAGGCACCTTATTTTAAGGCAGGAGGTTTTCAGGCTGGTGGCTGAGAAAGTGCCGATTCCCCCTCCCCTTCTTCTGAAACGTGGTTTGCATGAAAGGGACCCTGGATTCCAGCACGTTGCCCCTTAATGTGGGGAATCTCCCTGATGCTCAGCAATTAGAAAAGGCAGCCTCTCATCAGGGTGCTAATTCATGATCCTTTACCCCACACCCACATCCATCTCTTTTCATACCTGCTTAGGTTTGGCTTATGCAGCTGACCGAATACAACATTTTTTAAGCATCCAACAGCTGAAAGGATCTGCAGCCGTTCTGTGAACTTCACCAAGAGATTCCTAAGGAGCACCTGCCCACCCCTGCCATCGCCTCCCCACAGAGGACAAATGCGGCAGCTATATAAACAGTGCAAAGCAATGGGTTAGGAAAGGAGGATTTTTTTTCTTTCACTTCTCACGTCTGTTTGATTGAGCTCGAATCTTTGCTATTTTGTCTCCCCAAACTCAACTCTCCAACTGCCCCAGTCAGAGACCAGCTAGAATGACCCTGGCAAAGTCCCCAAGAATATGCAAAGGAGGCTGCAATCTGAGCTAGTAGGGCTTAAACCTTGCTTGAACCCGGGTAATCTGTACCAATGCAGATCACCGCTCTCCTTTCCTGCAGGAGAGATTTGCATTGAGGGCAGCTACGCTGGCAGATGGCCACCAGTGACTTACCCTGAATCCAGGCATCAAGGTAGCCAAGACCTTAGTCAGCAAAAAAGGCTTCAGATGGGAAGCAGACATAAGTCTAGAGTTTATCGCATTCTCAGTCTATGCCATAGTGATCCAAGCATTCAAAGCAGGAACCATCATGCAGAAAACCAGTCGTGGCCAGAAGCCGTCAGTGGAGCCTTGAATGGAGGGCAAAATATGTTGCTACGACAGTCCTGCAACGGTACTTTCATTCATAACTTTCTTTCATAACTCCCACTCTTGTTTTCAAGAGCAGGAACTTATAGTCATTTTATATTTAAAACTACCTTGGCCAGAGCAGGCAGGAATGTTCTTGAAACCCAGATGTTCTGTGGAGGTGCATCAGCTCCGTCGGTTTTTGTTGGGTCTCCATTTCCGAGACATGTACACGCGACAACCTAGCAGCGCGGGTGCTGCCCTGAGATATGGGAACCTGGGTCAAGTCCCCGATTCTGCCAGAGTAATCAGGGGCTTAAAACCCCCTACTGTGAGATGGAGCAAGGATTTGACCCAATCTCCCATATCCATTGCCTTTTTCCCAATCGAAAACGCTCAGTTTCCAGCTGCAAATAATGGCCTTTTTGACACCATTCCATTTCCACGAGACCCTTTGGAAGTTCTTTTCCACCATGATGCAGAATAAGAAAAACTCACAACCCCGAAGTTACGACACAGTAGACGTGTCCTCTAGCCAGTTCTAATCTTACCAGCTGGGCTGAACAAGGTCAAACCAGATTGGATACACCAGGCTCAGAAAGGTTTTAGATGCCCGACAGGCTTAACTCGGACTATGAGAGAAGGCTGTTGGGTGCGCTGGTCCACAGAAGGTGAGTGGAAGTAGGGGAAGTATTAAGAGTGTCGGAATAGAGAGATTTATTAGACGAGCACTGCTTCTGTAAAACAAGCCGTTCCATCAGGATGTGGCCATGCAATAGTTACTGGGAATGTGCCTTTCTAGTCCAGTCCAGCATCATACTACCTTCCCCTTCCCCTCCACCGAAATCAAGCGGTTGGATGTAGTTGGAAGAACGTCTATTTAATCCCTCTGTGAACTCTGCTTTGCAAATGGACTTTTGTCCTCTACATCATGACTTTCCTTGTAAGGAGCCCCAGCCCCAAACCACCACCTAGTGTAGGTAGCAAGGACTATACAACAAATGCATCTTTTAAACCTCCTACTTAAGGATGCCAGCAGACTGCCTGCAGGGGTCAAGAGCTCCCAGCACATTAAGCTTCAGACCCCACAGATTGCTCTTCACCTTATACTGCAGATGACGATTCTAGTCCCTGGGAAAGGCAGGATACTGGATTGGTTGGAGTCCATCTACAGTCTGAGCGGTGGTCTTTCCAAAAGCTCTGTTCACATTTCTGCTCCCTACTGCACTGCTGACTGGGGAGAGGGGCAGGGAAAACAGGAATACATACACGTGTAAAAACACATTAGCTTCTCGGTGGGACATCACATCGTGCTTCTTCACAAGGAATAAATCTAGACGGAAGCTTCAGTCCTGCAGGTAAGAGTGAAAAATGAAGGTGGACATAAAGGGGAGCTCTATCACATGTCCCTATTAATCCCTCATTCAAGTGGAGACACCAAGAGTTAACAACTGACAGGAAACCTGGCCAGGATGAAAGCAAGGAGAAAAATGACTCTGGTGGTGCCCAGCGCTCAGCAAACAACTCAGTGACTTCAACTAGGCAGCATAACCACGGTAAGTAGATCCTCATGTGAGAAGCATCAGCCCTCAGATCTATGCTGTGTTATGAAACACAGAGCGCGTGTCTGTTTCAGGGAGGGACCCCAATGGGCTTATAGTCAGGAAAAGGAGTTGCTGTTTCACCTTTATCTCAGGGATATCAATGCTGTTTCCCAGTTCCTTGCTGTCAGCCTACAGATTGTCAATGCTGCTGGGAGACGCTGGCACCGTACAGGAGAGCAGATTCGGGTGTTTCGGGATAGCACCTTCTGCATCACTGCAGGGAGCTAAACTAGATGATCCTCCAGGTCCCTGCCAACTTTGAATTTAGATAAATTTGAGGCAAAAAATGCCTGAAGGGCAAAAGCCTCACAAGCTGAACTGCCTAAAAAAAAGATCTGTGTCACACACAGTCACCAGCAACAGACAGGCCTTGAGATACCCAACAGAAGGAGGTATTGGAAGGAGCAGAGTCCTGTTTTGCTACCAACAGTGCAGAATTGGTGGCAGGCAGCCCTGGTCCATGGAAGTGCCCAGTGAATTTTCTCGTCCCTTTCCATCTGGAATAAAGCCCACATGCACCCCGCATTTGCTGCTATAAACATCACCTTCCACAATTAGACTGGACTGCACCAAACTGTGAGATTTTTGCAAGTGGTGAGTTATGATTGAAGCCAGCATTTCCACACCAGTTCTACAGTTTTTTCCCATGGAAAGTATTTACTATGACCTTCCCAGGTGTTCCCAGACTTTGGCTTTGTTTTGTTGATCCTTTCATAGGCTAAGAGCTATCTGGGGTTTGCCACACAGTTCCAACCATCTCCATGAAATAAGAGGAGCAAGAACGTATTCAAAACATTTCAACTTGGGTTGAGCCCTCTAAAAAGAGCTGGGGAATGCCCACAGTGCTCCTTTTAAAGGGTGCCGAGCTGGTTTTTGAAGAGCCTGGATTTAACTGCCATCCTCATGGGTGGAGTAAAGGAATAAGCCAAGTCCTGGTGGCTGGATTTGAAGGGAGCAAATGGCCTTTTAGGATCTCAGGCCAGTAATATTTGCTATGCTGCAGAACAGTGAATTTGTAAGGCAAAGTGCCAGGCAGATTCAACCCCCAGGTCACTGGGCCCCTGGTACAAAGAACAGAGACAAAATTAGCTAAAGCATTTTTTTTCACTGCCAGAGCCCATGTGTTCATTTATTGTGCAAAGAAGCAAAAACAACTCTCTTCAACTTCTGAACACCCACAGCTCACAGCTAGGAGGTCTAACTGCTTTCATTCAAACAACTGTTGCCTGTTAAAAACGAGCATTTTACCCCACAACCACAGGCTACCACTAATTATTAAACAGAAAACCGGCTATAGAATAAAGAATGTAGTAGCCACACAGAACTCCTTAAAGAGCTATTGCTATTTAACCCCTGTTCCATCTTTGACTGTTTTCTCAAACGAGGTGCCCTGTCTTTTGGCCTTGCATGCTTCTCTAGGAAAAGATCTCTGGCAAGCGCTTTAGCTCTAATTAAAGAGCAAGATCTACCTGTTCTTGAAGGCAAATTACTAGCTCAAAAATTCAAGTTACTGACTTGCAGTGATCAGGGAAGGCATGGATAGTACTGGGAATCCAAACTTTTTAAGTGTAGGGTATCTGGATTTGATGTTCCAGTTTAGCCCATGCAGAGATGAGCTTGATTTATGACACTGTATTTGGCTATTATAACTGGCGTGAAGCCTTTAAGGGGTGAAAAAGGTATAAACCAAGCTCTCTTCAGAAAGCAGACATTGATAGCTCTGTATCACATGCATTTTTGTCATTTCACATATAACTACTTTCTTTGCAGGTCACGAGAAAATTGCCCGGCTCCTAATGCAGCACCTCAAGTCAACAGCTCAATAACAAAGCCCTTGGTTGCCACTTTATAACTACAGCTGCAGAGGAATATGACTGCAATAAGAATGAGATTAAGATTTTATATTGTCCCATGAGTTCAACTCTCCTCATTGCCTGAACAGAAAAATCTATTTGATTATGAAGTGCAACTGCAAGGCTCTTCTGTCAAGGGTAGCTGAAGCACAGCCCCCACGGTGAATAAACCCCCTTTGAAAAGAACTTTCTTCAAGTGTCAAATCCAAATTCTCAGGTGTGAATGAAGCTGGCTGGATAGCTTCCAAACCGGCAACCACAACCCATAGTTTGCAGACACATTGCCCTCAAGATCCTCTAACGCTGCCTGTGGCCAGAGGAAATCAGAAAGCTAAAACTCAGGCTGACAGGGAAAGCAAGGCCTGATGTTGCCCACAGCATACTATTTGCACTCTCTTGTGCCCGTAGGTCAGCGGAGATTGGAAACAACCACTGTGCCAAAGATCTCCCAAATAGCACCATATCTTGCTATAACAGTAACAATTAAACAGGGTTCCCAATGAAACCATGTATAACCTGATGCATTCTCCCCCTCTTATATAACACATGCCCCAAGCCTTCAGATTTTCCTTCTGAAGCATTCTAGGGATCTAGATAGGTAGAAATACTAGGTAGATAACCAAGTGCTATTAGGAAGTGCCCTTTATGTACTGCAGGGCTCCCCACAGAATTATACCCTTCACAAAGAGCTGCTTCTCCACGACAGCAATAAAAATGCTGCCTCCCAAAGGGTTTCGTACTCCAGGTTTGCCAGGAAGCACATCTTCATCTTTGTTTCTACCCTGCTTTTGTCCACCAGTCCCTCCATCAGCAAAGTGGCAGCCGACTGGCAGAGAAGCCAGCCAATCATCTTGTCCAGATGCAGGTTTTTTGAAGCCAGGATTCGTTCACCCCAGAGGCTTAAGTGAAGCACGTTTGCTGCAACTCTAGCAGATAGTCTCTGAAACGAGAGAGGGGAGAGAAAATATGGGCATCTTGCTGAATCACACGTGAGTCGTTAGCAGGTAAATAGAAACGTTTGTTTGCAGCCCCACAGCACATTCAGACTAGCACTTTGTGGCTCTTACGTGGCTCCTGTGTTCGAGCCCTATCAGTCAAGGTCCATTACATGCCTGCAACCCAACTTCACTGCAACCTGCAAAACCATTCAGTGTCAAGAAGTGGATCCTGTATCCTACTGTCAGTGATGTCCCATGACAGTTTTCTACAGTCATTTGAATTGCGGTGGCATCAAGGGGCACCAATTGTGGACTGGGCAACTCGCTGGGCTGAGCACTCTACCAACACTACTCTGGACAGTGACGCACCACCTGAAACTGCTTGCAAAATCAGTCGCAACAGCTCTCACCTTGCTGGGATCCCGCAGAAGTAGCATCCTCACTACCTGCTTCACCTCAAATGGCACAGCCTCTGGCAGTGCTGGCAGCTGGCTTTCTTGGTAACTTCTGCTTTCCAGAGTGGATCTCCCTGGGCCATAGAAAGGATTACACAGTCCAAGGATTTCATATGCAATAGCTCCAACTGTCCACGTGTCTGCTTTACTGTAGTCAATCACCATGCTTGGACCAGGTTGTGCTGTGACCACCTGCAGAAGAGGCACCATAGGAGACATATGGGAAAGTTTAAATAAATGGCATAAACATATTTGACGTCTTGGTATATCTACTTCTCTGCATAAAACACTTATAAGGGGCAGATCAGCATTTCCACTGGGACAAACAAGTAAAGAAATTGGATAGTGCAACAATACCTCCAACAACCAATATATTACATTAAGGCAAGAATGGCTATATAACCAGTCACAGACAGACCTTTACCAAGTACTAAAGTGGCTACAGACTGATAAACTGTATTAGCAAGCATTCAAATATTTTACAGTGTGTCGTGGGAAAGAATATATAATGAAGGGGATAGTTGAGAGTCCTCCAAGATCTGTTATTCTGGATCTAATTCTACTTGTATTGAATGTAATGGCAAAATGTTCATGGATTTAGTTGGGATCAAGTCTGTAACTACCAAACAGAGATGACCATTACAGAAGGAATTACCTCAGGTGCCATAAGACAGCCATTGCCTCCCCGATCCACATACCAGCTGGTAAAAGGCAGTCTCAAGCCAGTATTTTCTTCAGCCAAACAGCAACCGAAATCTGTGATCACCAGCCAGGGATAGCCAACTGTTAAGGACACAAAAGTAAATGAGTTAACACTGTACCCAGGTGTGCACTGGGGTCTTGGTTGTACCTAACTGCCAGTCATTATGAATTACTGGAATCTTTCCTCATAGGGATCTTTCCAGCCACAATTTCTTTTCCCTCTCTCCCCTCTTCAGTATTAATAGTTAGAAGCTTTGATTTTTGTAAAGGAAAAGCAATTTGTCCATTTCTCTGTGAAAAGTACCATTTATCCATACCAAGGTTTCAGTGATTCTGCCTCACTGTGAGGCAGTATGTGATTTTTTTCCTTCTGAGGTTATGTGAAGCAAGACACTCAAGATCATCTATACAGTTCCCATTAAAATTCAGACACTTCGCTAAATGGGAGCAAGTACAAATGCCTGATGGGCAGAACAGAAGCATGTACAGCGTTCTGTCCTCAGGCATAAGAAGCAGAGCTGCCGTTGAATGATACGAGAGTCATACTGGTGTGTCAGGTCTAATGGAGCTTCACTAGAACAGGACAGAAATGAAGACACGCAAGGTTAAGATTTAACTGGGGGTGGAGGAACGTTTTAGGGTTTTTTTATCTGTAGCAAATACAGAAGAGAGGAGTCGGTGAATGTTTGCTCTGGTTAATGGTTACTGTCCTGGTGATGAGCGAAAAACTGCAAAGCAGAATCATTGATCTCCAGACCCTGATCTATAGAAATTGAAGTATTAAATCTATCCTAACTTTGTTTGCTACAGCCCCGGAAAGGAGCTGCCTTCCAGAAACCAAAATTGCCAGGAGAGCTGTTGAAAACCCTCTGGAGGAATTACAATCGGATCTTTAATTACACAGTCCTGGGTGCCTGCTGTATTTTCCCGTCCATTAGTATCTCAGTCATGCTGAAGCAGTGCTCAGGTAATTAAAATCTCAGTTAAAGAGGGTGACAGTGGAACAAGATGAAAGTGCTTTTGGCTTTAACAGTCTGTTTGTTTCCTCTGCTCTCAACTAATGTTTAATGATCCTAAGGTGCTGCATTATTAACCTATCTGTGCTGTGGGATTTTAGAAAATGCTCTCTACTGCCTGGCAAGCCACAGATGAAGCAAACACACCTTAGACCTTCATAAATGGAGCACTGCATGCTACTGCCTGCCCATGGTTCCTGGCATCGCGCAGTTAGCAAGCAGTCATACTTGCCCATTGTGCTTTGCACCGAAATAGCACCTTATGTTGGAATATCTCCAAGCATTTTACAAACGTGACACAAACATCCTCCAACGCCCCATCAGGTCAGAAGCAATATCTCCCTTTCTCAGATGGGGAAATGGGTTCAGGGAAACCAAATCACTTCCCAGATGCTGCAAAATCTGTAACCTCTCAGGCGGGTTCCTTCCCAGTTACATACTGTGGCTGGGTCTTCCAGAAGGAGCTCAAGCAGGTCTATACAGTCTCTGACCATGCCGGGGCACACCTGCCATGAAAATATCCCCCATCCATTTGTTTCTACGTTAATGGGCTGCACAATTCAAAAAGGATGTGGAGAAGCTTGAGAGGGTGCAGAGAAGAGCCACGCGCATGATCAGAGGTCAGGAAAACAGACCTTACAATGACAGGCTGAGAGCCACGGGGCTCTTTAGCCTGGAAAAGCGCAGGCTCAGGGGTGATCTGATGGCCACCTACAAGCTGATCAGGGGTGAGCACCAGTATCTGGGGGAATGTTTGTTCACCAGAGCGCCCCAAGGGATGACAAGTTTGAACAGTCATAAACTACTGCAAGACCATTTCAGGCTGCACATAAGGAAGAATTTCTTTACTGTCTGAGCCCCCAAGGTCTGGAACAGCCTGCCATCGGAGGTGGTTCAAGCACCTACATTGAACACCTTCAAGAGCAAACTGGATGCTTATCTTGCTGGGATCCTATGACCCCAGCTGACTTCCTGCCCTTCAGGCAGGGGGCTGGACTCGATGATCTTCCGAGGTCCCTTCCAGCCCTAATGTCTATGAAAGTACCAGTATCCCCTGTAACATGGCTGCTTTTTAAGCCCTGCTGGGCATGTATCCACCAGTTCACCCATAACAGTATGCCCCAAACAGCAGCTGTGCCATACCGAGAATGTACATTAGCACAAGCAAGCACGGTGTGTTTTCTCTGGTGCTTAGGTCAGTACAGGCATGCCCCCTGCCACTAGTTAAATTACTCCCTTGAACTCACTTTTGTCCAACTGTACTCATCAAGTTACATACCGGAATCAAACTCAACGAGGATGTTGTCTGATTTTAAATCCCGGTGGGCTATTCCATGTCGAACGAGATGGTCCACACCTTCCAGCAGCTGTAAAATCATCATGGTGCCGAGGTGGACATCCGGAGTCCTGTCTTGCAGGTACTGGCGCAGGGTGCAGGGATAACTGCAGAGACAGCAGGTGTATTAGCATTCTGGAGCTCTAGAGCTAACATTCATCTCTGTGTTACAGGCATCTGACTGAAAATACCTCACTATGGCATTTACTAGTTTCTGTCCACTCACTCACTTCCCTCCAGAGGCCTATACTTGGCAACATGACACACACGGTCCTATTTGCAGGGGGCCTCTTAATCTTCATTCTGTATTTTGAGTGCATTAGTGCAGAAACCATAAGCAAGCCCAAGAAAGCAATGAGATACAATGCAGTGAGAGCACTTTTCCAGAGCCAGGTTGCTCAAAGCAGCAAGAAGGAAAGGGGAATGGAGCTATCTCCCTACAAAGTGCTTCAGTCCAGTAAATGCCATGACATGCCCTCTGCAAAGGAAAAGGCAGTTAAAAAATAGAGAAAGGCCAGAGTTAGTGAGTCACTTCTGCATCAACCCTGTATGTACAGGCATACAGGGTATGTACAGGCATACAACTGAAGAGGTGGAGCAAGTGCATTGGAAAACTTAGAAGTGCTCCCTCTTCCTTCACTGAATTCACTGAAACTTATTACTATGAAGAGGAACAAGCTTTCAGTGTCTGACAAAAGTTAAAAGCTTGGGAACAAGAAAAAGGTAAAAAAAAGGCAAAGCTCTGTAAGTGCGTTCTCATCTTCAGAAACAAGCCAAACCAAAACATCACTGAACGGTCATGTGACAAGTCTGAGCAAGTTAAAAAGTTCCTCCCTACTTACTTTTTCATCACTAAGAAGAGTGTGCGGCTGTGACCGATCCCCTGGGGGTTCAGACTTAATGGGAGAACATCTGGATAGTCTGTATAAGCTCCAGGCAGCAAAGGCACAGAGGATGTAAAAGCTCGGATCACCTGGATTATGTTGGGATGAGGTTCTAATCTCTTCTTCCCAAAGATGCGTTTCCTGTTTCAACATAATTGATACATCTGTTAAGACAGGGAAATTAAAACCCTAAAAGCAACTGTAGAATAGCAAATTACAGGCACTTGCATATTTGTTATTTTTTAACAGTCCAGCCCCTCTCCACTGAAAGGCTAGGAAAGCGGTTAAGCATTCTGCTCACTTGGGAACAGAGCTACAATTAAGACTGCTAAGTGCCATTAAAGACATACCATTAAAACACACCTACTAAAATATGCCTCACGGTCATTAAAAACTTCTAAACACTGGAAAATTAGACAACTCTAATGCCTCCCCTCAATGACCATAAAGCCCTGCAGCAACTTTCCTAATCAGACCCTGTCTTGCAATCTAGCTCACACAGGCACTTTTGTGTGCCCGCACGGAGCGCTCACTGCCTTCAGCAAGGTTCTGCAAAGGTCAAGAGAACTTCAGAAAGGTACCATCATCTGTGTGCACAGCTCTGATTGCAGCGTGGGAGCCTAAACCTTGGTCACTCTGCAAAGACAATCTTTGTACTGATAACTCATTGTCCTGGGGGGGGGGCTGGGGCAGCTCAGACTGAAGGGGGAACATGAACTGTAGTTTTGACCCACTCCATTGATCACAAGTAAAAGATACAACTGGGCCCTGGCCATGATATACGTTAGACTCCCCTTGCTCTAGACTGGTAGAGACCAAGCTTCTTGCCAGGCATGCCACAAACTAAGTCTGTGCCTTCCTCTAGTGCCACTTCAATCCCCTTCTGCCACTTTCTGCCCCCATCCAATCTGCCACATGCCGCACACAGGGGCTACCCATGTCACTTGGAGTTGGCCACCCCGGTTTAGATAATGATAAATTCCAGGCGATAAACTTCTATCATTTCCTACAAGATGCAGTTTATCGCTCTGCCATGAGAGGGCATTCAAAACATTTGTTTCATCAGTGATTTAAAGACAAAGGATTAAATTGAGAAAAACAGCATTTTCCATCAATGTGATTGCTGAACATGAGCCATCAGCACTTCCCCTGCTAAGCTCTAGTGAGAACGATTAAAATCACAACATATCCCTTCACTTCACTGCAAATCCTAGTAACCTTTGCATGCTAGTTTTTTAATTAGAGAAGGTCAGGGCTAGTCAAACAGACGTGCTGTTTAGTCAGGTTCAAGGAAGAAGTCATCTGTTTTGAAGATGTTGATTTTATAACTGGAGGCAGAAGCAAGATCAAATTGATGCTGGGAATGCAAAACCAAGCCATCTATTTTCCAGCATACACAGGAAGTGCCCATTAAAATAAATGCAAATTACATGTGTGCCCATGCATGCCAATTATCTATTTGGTTTGGCTGTTATATTCTGAGGACAGCAATGTACCAAGCAGCACTTATTATTTGTGTTGGCAGATGAGATGCATTTGAAATTTAAAACAGACAATCTGGACTCTGGACTACACTGTTTAAACTTAAAAAAAAAGAAAGTGTTGACAACGATACAATTTGACTGGAAAACAGCTCTTTCTTGCCTTGATATTGTGAACAGAGACACTCAAAAGCATTTTAAAATTTTAATGTGCTTTGTCATTTTTATACTACTGATTTACTACTTAGTTTAGGGTGTGAGAACAGGGTTTCAGCCATTTTCCTCTTTTGGCTGGTCACTCATAGATAATTTCACATAAATCTTCTGTACCAGCAAAGTGTTTCCTCTGATAATTATGTAAATTAGGGAGATGTCTCTACTTCTTTTTAGAAACCAAATCGTGCGTGGGGTCCAATCTGATCTGACCTTCTTTTGAAAGGCTTCAATCACAAAAGAGGCTGCAAGGACGTACCTTTGGAGTTGCCTGTGCACATATTCACATTAAAATATTTCCCTCTGCTCTTAGTAACAAAGACAATGTATTGCTTTGACATAGTTCACCACTAGGCCCCAAAGCACTTTTCAAAGATGGTCAATAGTATAACTGTCCCAATTTTACAAATGGGAGAATGGGACACAGAGGTGAAAGGGTTAGTCCATTGGCATCCAGCAGTCCAGGGGCACGGCTGGATTCAGAGCCCAGGTCTCCATAGTCCCAGCCTAGTGCTCTGCCCTTCAGGCATATCATTACCCCAAGAAAGAGGAGTGAGTTTTAATATGTATATTTCCTTTACAACAGTGACAGCACCACTGACATGTTCCCAGTCCCTTAACCTGAGTTCTCATCCAGGGAAATGAGGTTGGGCAGGACTATTTCCATGGATGCACCACCAAGCAACCCCCTCAGCTGCAGGAAATTTTCGGTGGTGGCAGATGACAGAACAAGGAGCAATGGGCTCAAGTTGCAGCAAGGGAATTTAGGTTAGAAATTAGGAAAAACTCTCACTACGAGGGTAGAGAAGCACTGGAACAGGTTACCCAGAGAGGTAGTGGAGTCTCCATCCTTGGAGGTTAAGACCTGGCTAGACAAAACCTTGGCTGAGATGACGTAGTTGGGGCCGGTCCTGCCCTGAGCAGGGGGTTGGACTAGATGCGACCTTCTGAGGTCCCTTCCAGCCCTCATTTTCTACAATACTAAGTGCTACTGGGGAGCTAATACCTTCCTCTCCATTGGTATGAGCCAATGCCCCAACTCCTGAAAGCACACTGTATTTTCCAGGGTGGCAGGATTTAGAAGAAATGTACAAACAGATCCTGTCCCCTTCTGGTCACTAGTTACAATTACCCCTTGCTGCCTCTGTTTTAACATGTTTAGAAACATCAGCTTTGTATTATGACCTAACTCCATTTCCAATTATACCCCACCTCACTGGACTCCAAACAAGTTGTCAATGGAATATAAGATTCTTCCTGGCATCCTTACTTAAATGTTATGAAGCTACCGTCACTTTGATAATTTCTGGCTTTGCTGATTCTCTCAAGAAGGTAAAATTTGAAAACATCTTAATCAAAGATTCCTTAATCCCCTTTAAAAAAGTCAATATAAAAGCACCTTTAACTCAGAGCTTCCCAAACAGTATTGGTTCATCACTTTAAGCACTGCTGTGAAGTGAACTAATAAATCAAAGTAATATTTAGGGGACCTCCAGCCCTGATATAACATGCACACCTGTGGCAAGAGACAGCTCCATATTCTCCAGACAAAGCAACTCCGCTGGCTGGAACGAGTTCCTGACTCATGGTGCTGAGGATCGCTTCACTTGAAGAACCAGCCTACAGAATTGGTTACAAATAACACTGTATTAAAGGCCCTTACACTTTAAAACCATCCTTTCTAACCAATGAAACCGGAAGCCAGTAATCCTGAAGCCTGTATTACATCTCAAGGAAGCTGCAGATAGATGAGGTCAGGCTAGAAATAAAGGGCAATTTGTTAGTCATGTGGTGAGTTTCTCATCACATAAAGAAAGGAAACTGGACATCTTTTTAAAAATATTAGCTACTTCAACTCCAAGACATAGGCTTGATTCAAGAATTACTGGGTGAAATGTTTCATAGTTTCATAGAAACTATGTTATGGGCTATTGGATGCTTATCTTGCTGGGATCCTATGACCCCAGCTGACTTCCTGCCCTTCGGGCCGAGGGCTGGGCTCTATGATCTTCCAAGGTCCCTTCCATCTCTAAAGTCTATGGAATCTATGAAATGAAGGAAGTCAGTCCAGAGGATCTCATTCCAGCCTAAAAATCTACAAATCCCAAAAAATCTAAGGGGCTGGCACTTTGGAGAATTCTTCTGTCTCTTCCCTGGAGAAAAAATGATACCTCTCAATCTCAAAAACAGTTGCTTTTTGGACAGATAGGCTGTGTCCAGAGGAGAGCACATACAATGCCACATACTGCACATTCAGCTGTTCTCTGTGCTACCAGGGAGCAGCGCCGGGGGGGTGCAGGGGTGTTATGACCCCTGGATATCCAGGGGTCAAAAAAAAAAAAAAAGCGGAGTGGTGTACGTGAGAGCAGCATGCACCACTCAAAACCAGAGCCTGGCTGGCTGGAGTCACACTCTGGCTGCTGGCCAGGCTCCAAGAGGCAGGATCGCCACTGCTGCAGCCCCAGGAAGCCCCCAGGGAAGGGGCACAGTGCTGGCCCCAGCTTCCCCTACCCCACCCAGGGTAACCTGCCATGCACCAGAGGGCATGTGGCACAGGTGTTCCCAAGGGACAGGTAGCAGCGGCACAAGGTGTCCCACTGCTAGCTGTCCTTGGGAAACCAAACGTCCATGCTCGTAGAGACGTGGCCAGGAAGTCATTTGGGCTGGATGAAACTTAGGGGCCCTTTAATGTGTAATTCTGCCATCTGCCTGGCAATCAGCACTACTGGTTTTTAGGGTAAAATTATCCATGGTAAAAGTATATCTACTTTTATCCCAGAGCATTTCTTAGACCAGGGATCCCTCAACCTACTTTAGCAGAGTTCCGCCATTTTTCTTCAACTACTAATGGTTTCTCGGTATTCAACTTAAAAATGCTCTTTTTCTTTGAAAACAACAGATAAACCAGCAACGGGCATATGGATATTGCATTGGTGATGACTCCCCAGGGAAGAAAGTTTTTTAGGAGTGCTAATCACCGTGCTTTGTGGCAGTTCTTCAACAAATCTCCTCCTCCAATGATAGACCGACAGCTTTGTTTTGACACATTAAGCATGTGCATAATAATTAAGAGCTTTCAACACATCAGTGGTTAACATTTCACCCAAACTTCACAAGTGACAGACTAGAAGAATAAAGCCTACTTCCTTACCGAAATGTTCCACATCATTTTGATCGCTAACGGGAAAGCTTTATTTTTCTGGGTTGCTTGTACAGGGTTTTCTTTGGCAGCCTCAACAGCCGACCCGTGGGCCCACTGTGGATCCGGGCTCCAGCCGGAAGTTAAAGGAATCGCCGCTTCGTAGACAGCTGCACTGCATCCTTTCCCAATGGGCTGGCCAATGCGGTACTCTTCCAGTTTGAAGCCCTGCCAGCGGAAACAGCTCAATGGATCTTTCAGCAGCTTGTTCTTCCTGACAAATACCGTCTGCAAGGAATGCAAGAATTACTCAATAATTCAAAATGAAGAATTATTTTGCTACAGAAGTTACAGGGTGTGCTCAAGGGTGTTCATGCCAGGACCCATACTACAAGGTCAACACAGCTGTCAAATGAAAACCTTTACATCTTCCAGCACTTTAGGACAAGCGCAGAAAACCCAATCCTCAAATATCAACTCCATGAAAAAAGTCAAGCTTCTTCAGTTTGGATGCTTCAACTTAGCATCCAGGAATAAAGCAAGCATTTAATGATTGGTAACACTCTCTGCTTCTCTAGCATCCTTTCTTTATCAATGTTAACCCTCTGAGATCTTTATGTCAACCCTCCCACTAACCCGGTGAGGTTGATCAGTTATTCTCCACAGTTTAAATGTGGTCACAGTCAGGTCTTGAGAAATGCTTGTTGGTAGAAGGGACCAGAGGTGCAGGGGCTTTCTGCAACACCTCTAGGACTACAAAAGTCCTATAGCAGGTGCAATTATGTTGGCATGAAAGTGCTGGTTGTAGCCAAACACTTTTTTTTTTTTTAACCCAGCATAAGCTATGTCTAACACTGGGGAAATTTTACTAATGTAACTATTGAGACAGATCTTTCACTAACTTAAAGAGGTTATGGGGGTTTGCCCAAAATGTCACACCTCGTCCACGGCAGAGATAGAAAATAAGCTAAATAAGGGCTTACAACCACAGTGCAAATACAGAATACAGACTTTCTATTAAAGTACACACACAGCTCACTACACCAACTTACATCAAAAATATGTTCAAGCTAACTGACAGTCCATCACCCACCAAGTCTTTTATCACAGACCATTCTCAATTTGTACTGTAGACAAACACACGTTTGAACACAAGAAGGGGAAAACCACTTTGTTCATCTACACAATAACAACTTCTGCAGAGCAAGGTCGAGAGATCCCCATAAAAGAGGATTTAACATTGTGCTTACCTCCCTCTCTGCACAACTCCATAAAATAATGTTTAAAAGAAAACCTGATTAAGAGTAAAGGCAGATGGACTAAAGATGCCTGGAGCTTTACAGCAGCTGAAACTGCCAGCTGGTTAGTTAGAGGAGGGATAGAACTAGAGAAGCATGGAAAGAAGAGGAGTTGGAGAGTGCTCAGAATCAGAAATGAAGACGGTGCTAAAGAAGGAAGTGTGCCTAAGGCAGCAAGGGAATAAAGGTCCCAATCCTGCAATCAGAGGTGCACAGGTAGATGTGATCACAGAGTCTGGGCCCCAAGCCAGGCTTACAGAGCCACACTTGTGATCTTGGAGTCACAGATGACTCCAAAATGAACAGGAGTCGTCAATGTGATGAAGCGATCAGTAAAGCCAACCGCACTCTGTCACGCATTAGCAGGTGCATCATGAGCAGGTCTAGGGAGGTGATACTACTCCTCTATGCAGCACTGATAAGACCGCAGCCAGAGTACTGCGTCCAGTTCTGGGTACCACACTTCAAGAAGGATGTAAATAACTTGGAGTGGGTCCAGAGGAGGGCCACTCGCATGGTTACGGGCCTGCAGGTTAGATCCTACAAGGAAAGACTGAAGGACCTGAATCTCTTCAGCCTCTGCAAAAGAAGGCTGAGAGGGCATCTTGCATCTGTCTACAAATTCACTGGGGCAGCAAGAAAGAGGAGATACTCCGTTTACTAGGGCGCCCCTTGGGGTTCCTAGGAACGACGGCCACAAACTGGCAGAGAGCAAATTTGGATTCGACATTAGGAAAAAATTCTTTACAGTGAGTGTTGCCAAAATGAGCTTCCCAGGGAGGTGGTACTCTCCCCTGTCCTGGGGGTCTTCAAGAGACTGGACAAGCACCCGGCTGGGGTCATCTGACTCCGGCGCTCTTTCCTGCCATGGCAGGGGGTCGGACTCTATGACCTGCTCAGGTCCCTTCTGACCCTAATAAATAAATAAATAAAAGTCGATGAAATCTGACTAAAGCGATGAAGTGAAACCCAACGACACAGGGCATCCGTTGCAAGCTGCGATGTATCCCCTTAATTTACGGTACACAGAGGTTCGGTTTGGCCGTGTTGCTCTGACCTTTATCAAAACGCCGCCTTAGCACAAGGAGCTCAGTGCCCGCTAACGCTGCGGGTAGATACCCTGCTTCTTGGGCAGCTTTGCAGCACACGCCGAGTCCCACGCTACCCTACGCCCAAGCGAGCAGGGGTAAACCTCGCTCAGTCAAGCACAGACAGCGGCAAGCGCAGTGGAGACGTATCCTGAACCAGAGCAAGAAACCCAAAGACATTAAGGATCCTGGCGGGGATGAGCAGCTGACTTTGCTCTGGTGTCACAGCCAAGCGAGCAGCTTTGCGCTGGTGTAAGACGCGAGGATCAGAGGAGTAGCCTCCCAAAACGTGCTGCTCTGCTGTCTACCCCCCGAGCGGCTTCCGGTTCAGGGCAGCGCTTTGCCCGGGGCTTCCGGCCTCGTCCCGGCACCGTGTTAGCGCTGGCTGCGGGGAGCGGACCCACGGCGCGCTACCTCACGAGGGGGGAATCCGTGGCAGCGTCGAGTGCGGGGAGCATCGTGACTCCAAGCAGCGAGGGATGCTGAGGAGGAGGAGGAGGAGAAGACCACGGAGGGAAAGACAACACCTGGTATTAGGCAAGGGGGGGGGAGGGCAGGCGGGGAGCCGCAGAGGGGACGGGAGCCCGGCCCGGCCCGCACCTGGATGCGGCTGCAGGCGCCCGCGGCCCGGCGCTGCTCGTCCAGCCCCTGCTGCAGCAAGGCCAGGCCCAGCGCCAGCCCCGGCCCGCGGCCCAGCCCCGGCCCCGACGCCAGGCCCCGGCGCGGCAGCGCGGGCGGCAGGCGGGGCGGGCGGCGGGCGGGCGGCCGCGCGAGGAGCACGGGCCGCCGCGGGCCCCAACGCCACAGCAGCGACCGCCACAGCTCGGCGCCCCGCCACAGCGCCCGCCGCAGCGCCATGGCCCGGCCGGCCCCGCCCCGCCCCGCTGTGACGTGTGCGGGGGGCGGGGCCTGGAGCGAGGTGGGGGGGGTCCTGCACGTGCGTGTGCACGTGCGTATATTGTATGTCTAGCTATACAGCTCAAATGTATAGATATACATAATATATATAAAGTAATATAAATATATTATATATAAATATAAAATTTATAAAGATATATTATATTATGTTATATATAAATACATATAAATATATATAATGTGTGTATATAATATATATTTTATATAACATATGTATTTTATCTATATATAACATATATTTTCTATATTATATATTTATGTGTGGGTGCAGGGGGGGTGTCTGTGGGTGTATGCGCATGTGTTGGTGTTTTGTGCAGTTTGCAGCCCCAGCCAGGCAGTGTCGACTCCGTTTCCTCGTGTGGTTGCCGTGCGCACCAGGTGTGCGCAGCTCTGTGCTGCTGTGTGCACCGTGTGTCCCCCTGCGTTACTCTGCATTGTAGGCCGCTCTGTGTTACTACTGTGTGCACTGTGTGTTGCGCTGGGTCACGCTGCGCTGTCCCTGGCACTCCACCAGCTGCATGTTGCTGTGGTCTCTGCTGTCAGCCCAGGCCCTGGGGAGTGTTCATTGCAGGCTATGGCTGCACGTGCATGTTGTGCACATGCAGTGTGTGGTGTAACACAGCGCGGTAATGCCACACACGCATGCTCTGGGCTGTGCAGCTCCGCCTTGTGCAGCAGATACCACCAGTGTCACCCGACTCTGCTTCTCTTCACTCCCCCAGGAGCTATCAGGTCTGCAGGGCCCTGCTCTGCAAGGAGCCGTGGGCTTAGTGAAGACTGAAGCCATTTATTGTGCTTGGACAGTGATAGTTGCAGGTAGCCAGTGCCATTCGGGTTCAGGGTTACAAGATCAGCCTTGGATGCTTCAGCGCAGGTCATTTCATTGCCTCGAACGTGGAACAGCCATTACATCCTACCGGCAGGCAGCCACGGTGGCATTGCCCGGGACCCCACACTACACCCTCGTGCCCTCCCACTCCCGCAAGCAGAAAGAAATTGAACAACAGGAATAGAGACAAATGAGGAAAGGACACGCTTGCAGCATTGGCATTTCATTCATAATAATAAAGGGCATATAAACTGCAACATGCTTGATTGATGCTTACTAATAACCTCCTCTCTACATTAACAACATTTTCCACTCAGGATTTATGAAGCCTTTAGTTTCTGTTTTCTTTTCTTATTCAGGGCTGATGTAAAACCAGTACTTGTAAAGTCAGTGAATCCATCGCCCCGAAGCTCCTGGGTTTGTCTGGTTTATTAATCTGTGCAATTTCCCTTCACAGTAGGAACAGACCCCAAAGTGGAACCAAATCCATCTCTTACTCCATTTGATCATGGAGGGCTTGCATTAAATGAGGTCTGCAGCAAAGCAGCTTCCCGGGACTCTGACTCAGTTGTTCCATAAGCTCTCAAACTGCGTGTGCACCTGTATAATATTGGAGGTAGGTGGATGCAGTGAGAATGTGCGTTTGCCTCTTTAGGCTATAGCATCATTCTTCAGACAAATGTGGGTCCTCTGGGATGTATATTTCTATTCTTACCATTTATGAAACATTTTGGATCAGACTGACGGGAATTAAACTGAGCATAAATCTGGAGCGACTGCCTTAGGATCAGTACGGGTAATATTTGGCACTACCCAAGCATTATTCATACAAGCATCTTGAAGCGCTTTGCAATCAAGGTTAATTCATCATTATCCAGGCAGGATGCTAAGGCACCGGAGGTTAGCTAGCTTGCTCACACAGCAAGCCCGTGGCAGAGCTGGGCAGAGAGACTGCAGGCTCCTCTCTCTCATCCATCTCATTGTGCTCTGTCCCCTTAAACAAATGGCAAGGTAAGGTTTGAATTGCAGTGTTAGCTCTTCCCATGCTCTATTATGCACGTGGGTTTGGTCGGTGTTTCCAAGGCCTGCAGAAGCTGAGTGACAATTGAGAGGGCAGAACTGGGAAGCGTCAAACAAAGCTTCATCTGGAAGGCAGGAAGTGGAAGATTGTCCAAAGGCTCCTCATTTAAAATGGACAATCTGGACTCTGGACTACACTGTTTAAACTTAAAAAAAAAAGTGTTGACAATGATACAATTTGACTGGAAAACAGCTCTTTCTTGCCTTAATATTGTGAACAGAGACACTCAAGAGCATTTTAAAACTCTACCGTGCTTTGTCATTTTTATATTTCTGATTTACTACTTAGTTTAGGGTGTGAGAACAGGGTTTCAGCCATTTTCCTCTTTTGGCTGGTCACTCGTAGATAAGGTCATTTAAATCTTCTGTACTAGTAAAGTGTTTCCTCTGATAATTATGTAAATTAGGGAGATGTCTCTACTTCTTTTTAAAAACCAAATCGTGCGTGGGGTCCAATCTGATCTGACCTTCTTTTGAAAGGCTTCAATCACAAAAGAGGCTGCAAGGACGTACCTTTGGAGTTGCATGTGCACATATTCACATTAAAATATTTCCCTCTGCTCTTAGTAACAAAGACAATGTATTGCTTTGACATAGTTCACCACTAGGCCCCAAAGCACTTTTCAAAGATGGTCAATAGTATAACTGTCCCAATTTTACAAATGGGAGAATGGGACACAGAGGTGAAAGGGTTAGTCCATTGGCATCCAGCAGTCCAGGGGCACGGCTGGATTCAGAGCCCAGGTCTCCATAGTCCCAGCCTAGTGCTCTGCCCTTCAGACATATCATTACCCGAAAGAGGAGTGAGTTTTAATATGTGTATTTCCTTTACAACAGTGACAGCACCACTGACATGTTCCCAGTCCCTTAACCTGAGTTCTCATCCAGGGAAATGAGGTTGGGCAGGACTATTTCCATGGATGCACCACCAAGCAACCCCCTCAGCTGCAGGAAATTTTCGGTGGTGGCAGATGACAGAACAAGGAGCAATGGGCTCAAGTTGCAGCAAGGGGAATTTAGGTTAGAAATTAGGAAAAACTCTCACTACGAGGGTAGAGAAGCACTGGAACAGGTTACCCAGAGAGGTAGTGGAGTCTCCATCCTTGGAGGTTAAGACCTGGCTAGACAAAACCTTGGCTGAGATGACGTAGTTGGGGCCGGTCCTGCCCTGAGCAGGGGGTTGGACTAGATGCGACCTCCCAAGGTCCCTTCAATCCTCATTTTCTACAATACTGAGTGCTACTGGGGAGCTAATACCTTCCTCTCCATTGGTATCAGCCAATGCCCCAACTCCTGAAAGCACACTGTATTTTCCAGGGTGGCAGGATTTAGAAGAAATGTACAAACAGATCCTGTCCCCTTCTGGTCACTAGTTATAATAACTCCTTTTTAACACGTTTGGAAACATCAGCCTGGTATTATGACCCGAGTCTATTCTGAATGATACCCGACCTCACCGGACTCCAGGCAGGTTGCCAATGGAATATCACATTCTTCTTAGTGTCCTCTCTTAAATGTTACATAGGTACCATCGCATGGGTAATTACTGGCTTTCCAGCTTCTAGTAAGAAGGTAATATTTTAAAACATCTTAATCAGAGCTTCCTTAATCCCCTTAAAAAAAACCCCAAAACATAAAAGCACCTTTATCTGAGAGCTGCGGAAGCTGAGTGATGATTGAGAAGGCAGAAGTGTCATCAAAGCTTCATCTGCAAGGCAGGAAGTGGAAGATTGTCCAAAGCCTCCTCAGTGCCGTTACAGGCCACGTGACCCATGCATTCTTCATAGCTTCTTGAGACCCTCAGGTCCAAATGACAGAGGCAAGAGCTCTTCAAGAGTCTTGAACATATACGTCCCATTTGGCTTTGTCATGTAAACGTCCCAGTTTCTCCCAAACTAGAAGAAGAGCCAAACAAAGAGAGAGCCATCTGTAAGCCACACTTTGTAGATCTCCAATGTGTTTCGCTGGTGATTTGCTCTCTATGCAAACACTCTTAAACTACAACAGAATCAGTACCTTAATGGTTTTACAATAAACAGCAGTACCAATCCAGCTTGCCGGTCAGTCTTTTAGGACCCACAGTCCAGCAGAGCTGGACACAGGCACGGGCAAACCAGACGGCCGCCCGGGGCCCAGACATAAAAGGAGCCCAAATACGGTAATTTTTTTCCCGTTGCCAGAGATAATGACAATACTAATTGGACAAAGGGGGGGCCGATACTAAAAATTTACTTGGGGCTGCCAGAAGTCTAGGTATGGTGCTGCTGCCCAGTACAAAGGGACTGCACTTCAGTCCAGAAGTGGTCGCATTTACTGGTGGATAAAATAATTACCATATTATTTCGTGATGTAATAGGGCTCTGGGCTGTGATCATGTGATGAAATCTCTTTCTTGTGCCCACAGGGATCCCAATATAGGACAGGAGCCAGTGTAAGCCAGTGCTTTATGGACACGCAGGTAGATAAAGAAAAGTTTGCTCTTGTGCGCAGGATTATATAAATTGTCCTCCTCGGCTGACCCTTGCAGCAGCTGCAGGGTGTGCCATGGACATGAATGAGCACCGAACAGAACCTAAAAGCCCCTCTGGCAAAGACTCACATTCATAGAGTGACTCTGCCCCGGAGCCATTAGCTAAGGCCCTTGCAGAGCACGGGGCGTGGGTGCTACCCAAGCCACTTTCCCTAAGACTTACAGCGTGGCATGCAATGAACTTTCCATCTTGTAGTCGTCACCCTGCTATCATGGTGACCCTTTAACCGGTGGCCTTTGTCATCGCTGTGTTCAGATTAGCACAGGCCTATTTGCTTTTGCTTGGTTTATTTTGAACCAATGTCAGCTTCCTTTTGTAGGCTGGTTTCTGAGCCTCGCTTGCTTGCTGTGCTTTCCTACCTCTAACCTTTCTTCCAGCCTGGACCCCTTATCCTCTGCATTTGTGCCATCATCTCCTTAACATCCCTGCCAGGTCCCTGCCAAGAGCTCACACCCCCATTTACACCCTCAGAATGGATTCCAGGCAGCCTCTCCAGGATGCCTGTACCGTGCCAGAGTATTACACCGAACAGAGGAGTGTGAAATCCCAAGCCACTTCTTACATCCTCTTCCAGTTTTTAATGTAGGGGGTGATGTTGCATAGCCTATATTCCCCCAAACTCCCACTGTCCTCCAAAGATAATGTTGAGTGCATAAGCAATCCCAAGATCAGGTTCTCACGGAGCCGTACTGAGAACGTATTATTTGAAATAATGCTGCTTATCCAAGCAGCGAGAAGCATTAGCTATCTGAGGGATGCTGAAAACATTAAAAGCAGCTTAGTGACCTATTTCTGGAGCGATGCATATTTGGTGCCCAGGAAGAAAATTAATCTGGGAAGTGCTACGAAACTGTACTGACTGTCCCCGTGTTTCACTGAGCCCCTTTGAAAATATTGATCTGTTCGCCCTCCATGACAAAGCCTCAGGGCAGCTTACAGTAAGAGAACAGCATCCTTTACAAAACAGAGCACCGAGAGAACAAAGCAGCTGAAAAGGGAACTAGAATATCAACATAAACCAGAGACCACCCCCAAACAATATCTCAGCCTAGTTGTTTTTGCTAAATCCACGTCCAGACAGGAAGGTCTTTCAGTGCTTCTGAAAGATGTCCAGCCTCAAGCTCTGGGGGGTCTCAAGAGACAGCAAGTTCGCAAGCTGAGGGGTGACTACTGCTTTTGAAAGACCTTAGGGGTCATGATGGGACATAAGAGAAAAGATGGCCCCTATGTAGAGCCCAAGCTGCTTCTCACAGGTCAAAACCCACACCTTACATGGTGTCTGAAAAGCTATTAGGAGCCAATTGGGGCAAAATTCTGGAAATGTGATTTTGCAATAACTCCCCCAAATGCTGTGGGCTGAATCTCGAGCAGGCTTCTGCATGTATGCAGGGCAGGAGAGCAACAGACGTGCTGCATCGCTGCTGTATCTGCAGCCTGGAGCACCCACTGGCTGAACGCTACCCCACCATGGCCCCTCTGCAGGCCCTCCAGCATGAGGTGGGGGAGAGGGTAGATGCTGCGGGGCAGGGCTGATAGGTTTTCTCAGAGCACTTGACTATTCTGCACCCAATTCTTCCCCGGGTCCCTTGTAGGAGCCAGTCGTAAGCTGATGTCCTTGCTTAGAAAACCCTGGAGCATGTGCTGGGGCCAAGGACTCTTTGCTTCATCTCTGTAGTCCTGTATCAAGGTGGTTTTCCCAGAACAGCGCTCTTTATTTAATTGTGGCTCAATTTCAAGCATTAGCCCAACATTACTGTAAGGCCAACACTAGGGCAAGCCAAGTCTCATCCCACTGACTTCAATTAAACTCCTGGATCCATCTGCTCCTGCCCTTGAGCAAATGGTGTGGGATGAATACTGCAGGCAGCCCTTTTTTATTGACTGAGTGGCCCCCTCTCCCCTAACTATGCTTCACAACTTGGTGCTGGGCGGTGTTGGGAGTCGGATGCCCACCTACTTGCACATCTCTGAAGGTTTCCTTACTCAGCAAGCCTCTCGTTGTGTCCCCTGACATTTAGGACACAGCCTCATGGGGTTTGACAGAAATAAATGTTCCCAGCAGGCAGATGGATTGGACTGAAAGCAGTGGCGCTTCATCCAGAGAGACAAAAAGCAAACTCGCTTACCTCTCTCATTACTTGCCGGCAGGCCCCACAGGGCACGATGAATTCCTCCTCTGAGTCACTGTCAAAGGAGAAAGGGACACAGAGCTTAGGTTAGCACAGGGGGAGGAGGGAGAACCCACAGAGGATGTTAATGTTTCAAACAAGCCTTCAGATGGGGTTGTGACATCAGAAGAAGGTTCCCCTCCATAGATCCCAGATAGTTGTACAAAGGAGAGTGAGCATCGCTGTTCTTATTTAACTAGTGGGGAAACTGAGGCACAGCCCCAGGAAGGCCAAGGCAGCGACTGGTTTCATGGAGTCTGAGACCAGGCATGAGCATGAGATTATCGAGTCTCAGGCCCAACAGATGAGAGGTCGTTCAGTTATATACTTGGAGCCTAAAATCTTGCACATTTAGTTACACAGCAAGCTATCTAGAAAGCCTCCTGGTCTCAACGGGAACTTATCCAGAGATGGAAAATCTACTATTTCCAATGGGAGTTTGTTTTACTAGCTAACGACCCTTGGTTCTTCCTCATGTCTAATTGGGATTTGTCTTGCTCCAGCTATTGCTTCTTTTATGCCTTTGTCTGCTAAACTGAAAACCCTTTCAGAAACCGGTATCTGCTCCCCATCGAGGTACTTCTGCACTGCAACCGAGTCACCTTTTACCCTTCTTTTTTCTCAGGTAAAAAAATCTGAGCTCTGGCTTTCTTACCAGGAAGATTTTTCTCCAGCCCTCTGATTTTTCAGCCTCTTTGTTAAAACAGAACTGCTTGCAGCTTTCCTCTATTGGTACATCGACGTATGCTCACCCTCTTACCTCTGCTCACAGCTCTCCTGTTTATACAACCCAAAATTGCGTTGTCCTGGCACATCACGGATTACTCACTAATCCTGATGTTGGGATGGGCTCTGAATACTTCTTTTTGGGGAGGGCACCCTAAAGCTGTCACATAGTCTCACAGGCTGGGATAACGCCCTCCTCTATAGGCCTGGGGACATGCCTCTCAAGTCAAAAAGGTAGTGGGAGATCTGGCCCAGCCAATCTCCCCCGTTTCATTTCACTATCCAACAAAGATGCAGGGAGTCTAGGCTCCGCATGGCAGGGAGGCTCAACCCAGTTAGCACTACTCCATACTTATGCTAACTGGATTGGCAGTGAATTCCCACTGAGGAGTGTGTGTGTGCTGGTGAGGAGAGAGCAGAGGAATTAAAAGGAGAGCATCCCCAGCCTACAAACTACCCTCTCCCCTCTGTAAGACCTACAACTTCTGTGGACAGATCTATGGCTCAAAGATTGGACTCTAAGACACCTCGTACCCATCAATGAGCCATGGTAGAGATCATCCTTCAACTGAGGCATTGCTGATGACGTGAGGATCAGGTTGTGCCAATGGTAGCACATGTCACCTCCCTGCCATGATGCAGCCCCAAGCCCTTAGTGGTTTCAAGGGCAAGAAAAGTGATGCTATTTCCATGAACCTCAGCCTCTTCTGCATGCACTGGCCACTCCTTGCCAACACTTGCTCAGTTTTCATCCTTTGGTGGTAGACCCTGTGGGGAAGATGCTGCCCCTTCTCTGGGATTCTGGTACCTGTCAGTCTCCAAGTATCCAAAGGGCATCAAGGGAACTGTGTAGAGAAGGGGCAATGCAAAGGGGTATCTCTAGCACTTATGGGATGAAGTAAAAGGACAGTGCAGCCCCCAGAAAGGAATATGCAGGTGAATATTGGGATACACTTCCCCACTGTAGCAGAAGACCTGTCCCAGCAAGGATATTTCCAGATACTAGCCTGGACCAAGCCCTCAGAAGGAGCTTGTCACTAAAACTCTTGAGGTGTCCTTCAGGGAATGGACCACAGCACGCATCAACATAGACCCAGATCTAGCATTCAATATTGTCGCGAGCACATGACAAAGCAACCTGGACGTTAGGGAGCACCAAGTCCACATAACTATAGAAACCTCCTCATTAGCACAAAAAATAGTCATTACCATTTGAAAGGAGAGAATAAACCAGAGAGAACCAGCCAGGCAGCTGGTAATATTCAAGACTACAATTTTCTGGTGCCGTTTTATGAATGTGGCCCCTTTTGTTCTGAATGAAATTCATGCCTTGGGGCTGATGAGTGCCAAGGACTTGTCTGCATTTAACAAGCCTGCTGATTTCAGTCCATCAAGACAGAAGAGTCTCAAACTCCTCATCTGCCTTGTGTTAAGCCAGAAATGCGGAGGCTGAGATACACACACTGCTGAGCAGTGAGGATTACAACAAAGACTGAGTGAAATTGGCCATCTCTTGTTTTATGTGATGGGACTGAAAATCTCTATGAGGTTTCTCCAGGGCAAGATCACAGTCCAGGCAAGGTAAAGTCCCGTTGCCTCCCCCAGGGTTGTACACAGATGCTTTGGGAAAAATAATTCTTGCAGGGGGTTGTGAATTAAGAGGCGACCAATAAAGTGCATTGCAGCCCCATTCCTATTCATGTCTGGGCCACTGTTGACATGAGTAAGGGCAACTTTGGTGAGTAAGAGCTGGCCGGACTGAGACTGCTGCCTTAGAAGAGGCTGCAGCACGGTGATCTCTCAATGCAAAACTCTCCGATTGCTTTTTTCCCTCCCAATCTCCAAAGTTGATTCTGCAAAAATTGTCAAAAGGGAAAGCTTGTCTTGAAAGCACAATACATCCTTGTGCAACCACCCCCGGCTGTGCATGCCTGTGTGTTTTACACCAAGGAAATGGAGAATTAGAGGAATAACAACAGCTTGTTTTTCCATCCAAGCCCATCTTGAAATGATTCTGTTAAGAAGACCTGATTCATCCCCATCTCTTACCTCGCAATGGCCATGGCTCTGAAATTCCTGTACCCTTCCGAGATGGCTTTCTGAATGGCAGTGCGCTCAGCACACACCCCCAGCGGGAAGCAGGCGTTCTCCACGTTGCACCCTGAGGGAAGTACAGGGCAAGCTGTTATCTTTCGGACTCGTTTGCCAAGAATAGGAATCTCTCACCCCTTGATACAGTGCCCTGGAGTTCAACTTGCAGAGTCAGGGATCAGTGTCATCACTGGGGTGGGGCAGGCACCACACCAGGACACGGCCCTATCAGAGGGAGCAGGGAACATGCTCTCAAACTGAAACCACAAGCAAGAGTTAAGGGAACAGGCAGTAATTCCCCTACGTGAGAAACCTGCCAGGACTGTGTGAGCTAAACCTTAGTTATGCTCAGCACAGTGAGGTCCCAATCCTGCCGGAGGCCTTTGCATTCACTTACAAGAGCACTCTCCAGCTGCAAACGCATACAGTACGCAAGCACTTAGTCAAGAGAGAAAGTGCCAGTAGCTGGTATTCATGAATATGCATCGTAGTTCTCTCATGAATACGTATTTTGTAGGATCAATAATACTTGTTGTGCACTGCAAATGGCTTCCTCTGCACAGCTCATTACGTTAGTGCTTAATCTGCTCTAGGTTAATAAAAATGATTATTCATGATGGCTATAACAGTCCTGAAAGCAACATGGGCTTGTTAAGGACTACAGCACAAATGGAGCCTAGGTGTAAGCAGAGACGGTGCAATGAGGTGAGTAGAGTTATTCCATTTCCTCCCAGCAGCAAATGTTGCACTTTAAATGGCTGTTGTAAGCGCTTCCGGCCTGATGGTGAAAGCTGGGGCAAGACCGACTCAGAAAGAAGTACTCAACTTCCTGAGCCGCCAGCACCAACTTCAGCTGGATTCCAGCCGAGCACTAATAAGGTCCAGCTTTGCTTAGACGGGAAGATCAGGCCAGGCTGCGGCTTGCGGGAGGATGCAGGGTGGCATAACTGATGTGCAATTAAGATTTGGTGAAGGAAGCAAGGATTGCATGCTTCCTCCCTCCATGCTGCAGATGCCCTGTATGTCTTTCCATTAAACCCACCAGATCCCGCCCCCCACACAGCAAAAGTGTTGTTTGGTAGCTTTGACCACTCGGCCTTTGTATTTTGTTCATTATTGGATTGCCTGCATGGATGACTACCTGCTTGGTGGGGTGCACACAAGTGGGTCTGTGCAGGATCCCTTACTTCCAGTACTACACGGGCCAGAGGAAAAGCAATTAAAGCCTGATGTGCAGAATGTAAGTGGAGAAAGCCCCTGTGTTGTGTATTCAGGATGTTCTCATTTCTCTCACCTGCTGAGCTGACACCTGCCCCTGAAATCAAGCAGAGCTAGAGATGCTCAGCACCTCTGCAAACCAGGCTATAAAGCTATGCTACAAATGTGAAGACCAAAGGTAGCAAAGGATCCCTCAGGCCCAAATGCAGCAGCTGGATTTGTTCCCTTTGCATTGTTATTGGTAAATACATTTTTCTCTGCCCACCTAGCTCCAAGTACAAATATTCAGGCACATTGTTGGGGAGTGTCTGCCCAGGCTGGCCCCTGTCAGAAGGTTCAAGGAAATCTCCCACCTTCCTTGGTTTTTATTCACAGGAGGAGCAAAATGAAGGAGCTGGGAGTTGCCCTTAGCCTTCTCCATCTTTCAACAAGCCCTATTTCTGTGTTTTTTAAGGGGGACTCAAGGCTTGATCTGTAGTTGAGCCATCTCTTCACCTCCAGTCCAAAGTGGGAAATGTACCTACTGTTTCTTCTGTACCTTTGTGCTAATTGCTGTCAGGAAAAGAGGATTCATAGTTTCGTAGCCTACAAAGTAGTCCCCATCTGGTCTCAATCCATCGGGGCTTGTTCATGCCCAGAGAAAACCTCACCCAGCAGACAGAAACCGACCAAAAACCAGTTCCTCGTATGATTCAGTAATGTCTCCTGGGCTTTCTCAACACCCAATTTATTTGCCAGCCTTAGAGGATTGCAAAGACCTGAATGTGGCCTGGGAGATTAAGATGTGGCAAGGGAGAACAAGATCGCCTGAGCAGGCAGCAGGATCCTAATGCTGATGGCTGGCAGGCCACCATTCAAAAATTGTCAGTATTTGTATTACCACAGCACCTAAAAACCCCAGTTGCAGCCCCAGAACTCACTATGCCACAAAGGGTGGTTCCCGCCCGAAAGCCCTTATCATGTAGGTATAAGGCACGAATCAACTGGTGGATGCAGACAGATGGAGGCACACAACGAAACAGTGAGATCAAAGTCAGGGATCAGGGTCCCCTCCTTGCCCAGCTTCCCAAAAATCATGAGGCTGGCTTAAAAATCAAGCGATCTTTTTTTAAAAAGCAGCAAGTGTGTGTGGGGAGCAGGCAGTTTGTTTCTCGAAGCTTTGATCTTTGTATGAGCATTTCCCTGCACACCCGAAGTTTCACATCACTGTTGGCCTCCAAAGAGCTTCAGCTTTTAAAACTTAACAAAAACAGCGAGGAAAACAACCTCCCCATCGCCACCACCAAATCTAAGCAGGTGCACTGGACTTTCCATAGGCAGGGATGCAAAAAAAGGCTTTCTTGTTTAGTTCCCTGTTCTAGTCTAGTGCTGGAGTGGGTGGGGAAGCAGGTAAGACCATTGGCAAAAAGAAGAGCTAGAGGCTAAATATGGATTGAAACTGTTACAGGTCACTTTTGGGACATTTTACTTTTGGGATTGTTAAGTGGCGACAAAGTGAGAAGAGTTTCAGAGCAGTCCCAGGTTAAGCCTTTATGCCCTCTCACACCTGTACAGCTGTGACTTGCCGCTGGACAGCCTGGCACGCAGGGGCCTGGCCAGGACCCGGGGCTCTGGGGTAAGAAAGGAGGGGACAGGGGGGGTTTGTAGCTGGGAGGCAAAGAAACCAGCATGGGGGCTCTGGCTTGGGATGATAAAAGTCTGGGGGAAAAAAGGCTGTTTGAAGTGAAGTGGATGGTGGGAGAAGTAAAGAGAACGGAGTGGGGGGGAAAAAAGAATACAATGAAGATAAATAAAGGACCAAAATTTTGCATGTGTTTCACAGAATTGGGATTGGGGCAGAGGGGGCTTGGGTTAGTGCTCACACCGAGGCAGAGCTGAGATCCAGCGGGCTTGCTGCATGCTATCCGAGGGCAGAGCTGAGACACAGCGGGCTCGCATGTCACACCAGGGCAGCGCTGAGACCCAGCACTACAGAGGTAGTAGGATCAATCGCTGCCGCTGTTTGCACAGAGGTGCCAGAGCCAGCAGCAAACAGATGAGGTGAGTTGCCCCTGGGTGCAGAGCGGTCAGGGTCACACCCCTAGGGACGGGAGAGGTGCACCCTGAGATGCTGGAGGGGTGAGAGTAGAGCACTTCATCTCCCCAGAGCATTTGAACAGTACTCAGGAATGACCTGGGTAAAATGGTTCAAAGATAAATCTCACCCCAAAGCAACACAACTGTAAACCATTTAGAGGGGACTTATCACAGGCTAACACTTTTTAATGAGTGACGGCTTGCATTTTATGGTTTTAGGGGCTTAAACCAGCTTAGAAAAGACAGGTGAAATCTCGAGTCCCCCTGCAGCCAAGTGAGGTGACATCAGGAGATAAAGAGTAAGGATATGAAAAGCACAGAGCAAAGCTTTCTCCATCGTGCTGTGCTCGTAGTACAGACCAAACCTTGTTACTGCACAGCCTGCTGCTTTCCAGACACCAACGCCCAGCACCTGTACCTCTATCAGGCGTCACCCTGGATGTGAGATGTCTCTGCCCATGCAGAGGCACTCGGGTTGTACCCCCGTGGCATGCTGCAGGCGCAGAGATACCCTGAGTGAGCTGTGAATATAACAGAGCCCGAAGAGCATGGGGCAGCCCTCTGCAGAGATCTCCAAGCCAGCTCTGGAAAGGGAAGCGGTGTAGCTACATTAGCTCAGGGGAAGAGGCTCTGCTAGGCAGGGAAGGGCACGGCTTGACAAGCTGCTGAGATGTTACGGCTCCATCCTCACTTACCAGAGAAGATCTTCCCGTCACCAGTCAGAAGAGCTGCTCCCACTGGGAAGTGGCTGTAGGGACAATAGGCTGTTTTCTTGGCTTCCTTGCACACGTGCAAGAGGTGTTGGATCTGCTCAGGTCCCACCGAAGAGCTGGCACTGTTTGGTGCAGAGCCCTGGAAACAGCTGCCTGACACCTGAGCCATGGGCACGCTCAGGTATGTCCTCTCCTCTTGGCACCTGCAGCAAGGGAGAGGAGGAAAGGGACGTGAGCCAGAGCGATCGTGCAAGACGGAGCGAGTCGGGTGTCAGCTGATGTCTATGGGGATGACTCAGTGTCTGAGGCAGTGAGTCCTGTATGTGACGGGGGCATGACACAGTGAGTCCCATGTGCATTCGGTGTCCGAGGGAGCCCGTCCCATGTGTGACCCTGTGTCTGAGGGAGCGAGTCCGGTGTGCACTCAGTGTGCAAGGGAGCCCGTCCCCTGTCTGAGGGAGGGAGTCCAGTGTGCGCTGGGTGTGCAAGGGAGCGCGTCCCCTGTCTGAGGGAGGGAGTCCGGCGTGCGCTGGGTGTGCAAGGAAGCGCGTCCCCTGTCTGAGGGAGGGAGTCCGGCGTGCGCTGGGTGTGCAAGGGAGCGCATCCCCTGTCTGAGGGAGGGAGTCCGGCGTGCGCTGGGTGTGCAAGGGAGCGCGTCCCCTGTCTGAGGGAGGGAGTCCGGCGTGCGCTGGGTGTGCAAGGGAGCGCGTCCCCTGTCTGAGGGAGGGAGTCCGGCGTGCGCTGGGTGTGCAAGGGAGCGCGTCCCCTGTCTGAGGGAGGGAGTCCGGCGTGCGCTGGGTGTGCAAGGGAGCGCGTCCCCTGTCTGAGGGAGGGAGTCCGGCGTGCGCTGCGTGTGCGGGCCCCGGTGCGTGAGGGGGCGAGGCCGGCGGGCGGGGTGTGCGGGGGAGCCCGCCCCGTGCGGGCCCCGGTGCGTGAGGGGGCGAGGCCGGCGGGCGGGGTGTGCGGGGGAGCCCGCCCCGTGCGGGCCCCGGTGCGTGAGGGGGCGAGGCCGGCGGGCGGGGTGTGCGGGGGAGCCCGCCCCGTGCGGGCCCCGGTGCGTGAGGGGGCGAGGCCGGCGGGCGGGGTGTGCGGGGGAGCCCGCCCCGTGCGGGCCCCGGTGCGTGAGGGGGCGAGGCCGGCGGGCGGGGTGTGCGGGGGAGCCCGCCCCGTGCGGGCCCTGGTGCGTGAGGGGGCGAGGCCGGCGGGCGGGGTGTGCGGGGGAGCCCGCCCCGTGCGGGCCCCGGTGCGTGAGGGGGCGAGGCCGGCGGGGCGCGGGGCACCCTCGCGGCCGGGCGGGCGGCGGCACCCCGGCGGGCGCCCTGCGCCGCTCCCGGCCCTCACCCGCCGGGCCGCGGCACGTACCTAGGCTGTCCGCGGGCCGCGCCCGGAGCAGACGGCCGCCGCCTCCCCGGCTCCGCCCCAGGACGAGCGGCTGCTGCCCCCGCGGGCGGAGCCTGCGCCCGGCGCCGCGGCCCGCACGGGAACACGTGGGGCCCGAGCCGTGGGAGGCTGGACGGGGCCAAAGCCCCAGCGCTGCCCGGGCGCTTTCCCAGCCCTGCCCGTGCCTCTTAACGGGCCACCCTGCTGCAGCCCAGGGCACGGAGCGCTGAGGCGGAGACAGCGGCAGCGGCCGGAGGGAGCGGGAGCCCGGAGCGTGCCCAGCTCGGGGCATCCAGACGCAGGGCCTGGCACCGGGGAGAGACCAGGCCCAGGGAAGCACAGCAGCCAGCAAAGCTGGGGCTTAGCTTCCAGGCCGGACCTCTAGGAGCACAGTGATGCAAAGGGTTAGCAGGAAAATGGGTCGTAGCCTGCGGCGGGGGGAGAGGGGTGCCTGCAAAGGCTTTGATATGCAGGGATGTGGCTGACAAGGAAAAGTCCCCTGGGGAGACAGGTCCGCAATCATTGTTGAGATCCTATCCAAGCCCACTGGAGCTGGGCGAGGGGAAGCTGGTCTTTGTGCCTAAAAGCCGCGTCCCTTGTTAAACTCCCTCCGGCTGCCACACTGAGCCGGGCCCACCCCGAGCAATGCTGCAGTTAAATATTTCTTTGACCTTAAAGGACTCCAGCCACTGACCTGGGTTTCACAACGAGCCTGGCATTACGTATTGTGAATGAGCAACACGACATGTAATGGGTCAGGGCACGGCCCCGGCTGCTGGAGAGCAAGAGGTTAATCAAAGGCCCGTGTCCCCTTCCCTCGTCTTACACCAGAATGCGAGCGGTGGAGGGGGACACTTCCCAGCCCCCCGAGCAAGCACGGTGGCGCTGCGCACACTAGCGCGGGTGGTGTGCAAGGTGTAGTGATGCCCCATGAAAGGGCAATGGATCGGCTGGTTGGGACATGGGCAGGGTGGCCATCATAGAGGACATTCCAGTTTTCTGCTACTCTGTCCTCTTGATACAAAACCCGACGCCTTTACGGCCTCTATTTTTTATGATAGCCACCCTAGATGTGGGGTGGGATCCAGACAGGTCATCACAGGACTGGAAGGGACCTCTCCTTTCCTTCATAGTTTTCAGCTCTAATCCTTGAGGACATCTTGCTGATTGCAAATATATTTCCCTGAATCACCCTGCCAGCTTACACCATGAAACCGGCCCCTTACCCTAGCCCTGTGCCAACCCAATGACTTACCAGCAAATCTGGGTATCTAAAACAACAAAGAAGTTGCTGCAACGATTGCATTGCTCAATTCCCCATTTACTCAAACACAAAGCAGAAGGCAAAGCTGCCAGTCCAGGACAGCACCCAAGACAGCCCCCGTGCTGCAGAATTGGGGTTCAGACTGCTACAGCATGCCTGCAGACTGGCTAATGAGGGGCAGTGTTGATCACTAGATAAGATGTGGTCCTGGGTGCCAGGGTCCTGATGCCACCCCTGCCACTGCCTTCCTTGCCTCCCCATAGTCGAATCACATCTATTCTCTGCTCTGTGCCCTCCCCGTCCCACTGTTCCCCTCCCTCGCTTGCACAAATAGTATGTTTCTGACGACAGCAAGAGTCTTGAACGGGGCTGATAAACTATCTTCCAGTAAAGCGTAAAGATTTTTACCAGCATGGTTACAACATCAACACTACCAGAAGAAAAAAACCCCTCTTTACTCACATACTGGTGTTTCTTGAACCAGCCTGGCTACAATATCACTCTAATACGACTTCTAGTGTTTTTTGGTGATTTAAAAACAAAAACAACAACTGTATTTTCACTTCAAGCATTCCTTTTTCCTGAAAAAACTGGTTCTTCACAAAAAACAAAATTCTGTCTGACAACTGGAAGCATCACTGTTTTGGATGAAAAGTAGGTTTTCCACCAAAAAATGTGATGAGAACAGCTCTGTTTTTGCAATGTGTAGCAGGAGACCAGGGTGCCTGCTGCTAGATAAGGGTGTGCAGCAGGGCACTAAGGAGCCTGCTACTGATAGGGTGATATAGGCCTAGCTGCCACTCAAGAGGGCAGCACAGCTGTGAGTTGCCAAAGCAACTAATTGGGTCAGCTGACCGCCGGGGCAGGGCCTGGCCTTTATAAACGGAGGAGGCCAAGGCCAGAGCCAGTTCCCCCGGCAGCCTAAGGAGTGAGAGCTCTGCTAGAGCGAGCGGATACAGGGTGGAGCGGACCCTGACAGGGATGAGAGAAGGATAGCCAGGTTGGCACCAAGGATGCTGCGTTGTGGGGGTGTCCCGACCCCAGCCCAGTGGGGCGCAGGTGCAGGCCCAGGAAGGTGGGTCTGAGAGTGGGGGGGATCCCGACCCCAGCCCAGTGGGACAATATTGGGATGAGCCTCAATTGGGAAGAGCTCCAGTGGGGCATAGACCTGAGAAGGCGGGTCTGGGGGCCAGGTGAGGCTGAGGCCGCCTGAGCCTCAACCTTGGGAAGCCCGTGACGAGGGCGGGCGGGCGCGATGAGGGCCCCAGGGCAGGCGCGGCGGGCGAGGGCCCCAGGAGAGGGTGCGTATATTACATCGGGAAGAGCCCCAGTGGGGCACGGCCTGGGAGGGGAAAGCCCC
The DNA here is from genome assembly GCF_052110815.1 of Crocodylus siamensis. Taxonomy (NCBI): domain Eukaryota; kingdom Metazoa; phylum Chordata; order Crocodylia; family Crocodylidae; genus Crocodylus; species Crocodylus siamensis. The sequence goes on along the minus strand of NC_143406.1, from coordinate 4,604,102 downwards.
GGAAGGGGGCGAGCCCAGTGGAAGGCCCCGGAGAGAAGGAACGAGTATATCGAGTAGGCCCGAGAAGGAGCGGGCTACTTAGAACGGAATCCCGGTATAGCGAGGCCAGCCCCGTGCCAAGGAAGGCAGCCTCCCATTGATAATAATAAGATCAAAGTTGTGGCGGGCAAGATAGAGGGTGCGTTCAGGACCTAGACTTGGCACGGTAGGCAAGGGCGCTAGGGGAGGTCATGGCACCCCTAGGGATGGTCCTGCCACACAATGTCATTGACACTTTCCACAAGAAAAATGTTATTTGAAGCAGGTAAAATCTGTGGCCAGGCCAAGGGTTTAGGCAGAATCTGGCACTCCCGGGCTTTGATATTGACTGGTGCAAGCAGGTATTAGGGTCCTGCCACCAGTAATAATTAGGAAAAGCAGGAGCTGACCAATGCCAACTTCTGGGCTAACTTTTCTCTCCTGGCTGGAGCACCTACAAAATGATGCAATAAAAATGACTACCTAAATGCCAGCCCCAGAGCAGAACAACTGCATTCTTTGTAATAATCTTTCAGGGAAAATGAGTGCATTTGTAATCGCGGATTATGTGTCTGTTGATTTAATAGGAGGAAAAGGGAATGTTGTGCAATTAAGATTGCATCGTGTGATTAAAATCCAGCTACATTAAAAGCTGGGTGTACAGAGTCATGGTGCATAGAAACAGGCAGGCAGGCTCCAGTGGATGGCAAGGGATGTGCACGCGTTTCCAGAGGTGCTGTGCATGGGTAAGTGTCACCCAGGGCAGAGACGGGGTGGGAAAAGCAAGGCCCAGTTCTGCAGGCCTCATGTCAACAAGTTGCCCATTGGATTGGATCCTTCTGGATGGCGGTGTTGCCTGAGCCATCATTTCATGCTGCCTCTGGCACTGGCAGAGTGGCTAAGGTGCCTGCTCTGGACCCCTGCCAGAGGCTGCTGTCAGTGGATCTAGCTATGTGCAGGCATGTGGCCATTTGGCAGTGTAGGGGCAAAGGTGTCTGGATGTGATGCCAGCTGCATCACTCCCTTGTGTGCTGCTAGCTACAGACACCGGTGTGCCTGAACCACGCTAGCCCCATGGGCTGTTATGTTTGGGAGGACTTACATTTGCACTGGCTTGTGCTAGGCCGAGGTGTTTGCTTCATCACTGTGCACTCCTTGCAATACTAGAGTCCCCTGTGTGACACCACATCCCTTGCCCTGGAGAGGAAGTTGGCACTTGGCCTCTGACTCGAGTAGAGAGGCTCGGGCTTGATAAACACCTGATTCCTGCAATGATTAGCTAACATGCTCGGGAGTTGTCTGGTTATTTGAGGTGACAGAGGAGAGAAGGGGTAAGATTCCCCTCCCTGGGCGGGAAGGCTTCTGGGCCTCGGGTCCTGCAGGAGCGCAGCGAGCTCCCTTCAATATATAAGAAGATCAGAGCGCAAGGAGCCATCCAGTTCTGGTGGCTGGTGTCACAGGATGTGGTACCACCAAGTGATGCTGTCCTGGTGATGGGATGCAGCACGAAGACGAGACTGGACATGGACAGAGCAAGAGCTGCAAACAAGCAGGGCCCTAGTCAACGGGTATCCCATGTCCTGCTCTGACCCCCTGACATTGAAATACTTTGTAGGGAGCCGCTAGCTAGTAAGCAGCCCATAACACATCCCCTTGGAGCATTCACTAAACCTGCTGTTACCAAACAGCCGGAGAGACATGTCCTCATACGACACAGGTGACTCCAAGCTGCGGCAAGTCCAGCCAGGTGGCTGGGTAATTCAGTGGCCGCAGGTGGCATTCACTTGTATGCAGAATGAGAGATGCCAATCTCGGGTAATCAGCTCTCCTGTTTCAAGGCCTCTGCTGACTACCTGAGAGACGAGGAGGATTTTTTTTTTTTTTCTTCCCCTTCTCTCCCCACAGACTATAAGCTGTTGTGCAACTGGCTAAATGCACTGTGGGAAAGTTTCTGCTTCACTTCCTTCTGATGCATTCAAGATCAGCCGCTACCAGGAGGTACAGACCAGATGAAACGGGCCACTGGCTCATCCTGGGAGGCCAAATCCAGCCGGTGTTCTTCTTGCCAATGTGACATTTCTTCACAAGCTTTCTGGCCCCGGAGGCATTGGCAGGCTCCTACGGGGAGGCACTGAGTGCGTAGCAGGCTTTTGGAAAGCATGTGTCAGGATGCCTCTAATTCACACGGGAGCCTCCAGCGCTTCCTCCTGGAGGGACCTGGTGCCTTCCTGCTGCCTCACGAGGACCTGAGCTCTCCTGTGTTGGGCAAAGCAGCACCTCTGACCACAGCACAGCGGGCGAGTTCATATTACCGGGGTTGCCGTATGCCTTGCTTCCCGCAATCCTGCCAGGGTTTGTGTGAGAGAGGGAACTGTGTCCTGATGCTCCTTTTAAAGGGCATGCACTGTATTGATGGCCCAATTCTGCATGCGCAGAACTCCTCCTGGGAGGTCCTGAGCCTTGCCATCCGTGCAAGCCCAGCTTCTCAGTACCTCCTAGGGTAAAGCCCTCTGTTATTTTCCAGCCAGCAAGCTAATATCCTGCTGAAATTCCAGGCAGGTTTTTATCACGGATGTTCTTCACACAGAATGGCTTCAATGAGCCCTTGATGGGAGCTGCTAATGCTTCTCTGCAGCCTTTCACTGGTGTCAGGAGAGATTGTGGAGGGGGGGGAACATTAACAACCTCAAAGGCAAAGAAGCGCTCCCATCCTGTGCCAGGCTGTCAGTGCCTCAGTGACCTTTATGCTGCTGCTGCATATCTTTGAAGCAGCTCCTAACCCCCCAGGAAGGATCCTATTACCTGGCATGTCCAGAAAACAAGGGAAAATGGATTCCCCCCCCACCCCCCAAGATAGCTGAGAAATGTGGAGCCTGGAATTGATTCATTCTGATGTCACACCCATAGCCTTTAATCGGCCTCAACGTGTGGCCCAATTGTCCAGGTCCTGTGCCAGGGTTTGCAGCTGGGAATGAATGAGCAGACGTTGAGGAGCTCATTGCTAGTCCCTTAAAATCCACTCGGCCAGGCCTGGAAGCCTTGGGAGAAATGGCACAGCTTATTAAGTTCACCCCTGCATTGAAGGGCTTGGTTCTCGGGTGGCCTAGGTCACTGCAGCTCAGCTGGCGGTCTTGATTTATACCAGCTGAGAGCTGGGCTTGGCGCATGTGTAAAAACTTGGTTCTGGTTAGGTAGGGTAAATCCCATCCTAGGTATCTTGGCTAAGCCAAAACAATGTAATGGAGCTATGCAGCTATACAAACTACACAGCAGAAACTGCAATCAGGGCTCGTGACATCTTTTATTAGATCGACAAGGTTTTTGCAACAACAAAAGAATCTTTAATTGCAGAATTATAATAATAATATAGACTATTACAATAATAATAATATAGAATAATAGCAGAACCTGAGTACACTTCTTTCACCTGCCTGGAGATTTGGTTGCATGAATTTAAAATGAGCATAGATCATAGGTAAGTGAGACTGGAAGAATTAATGTAAAAGAGGCACTGGGGGATTAAATGTTTCCATTGCATTTTAAAGCACCGTGTTAGCAATCGCTTGTTTACTACTTTCTTATCCTCCGCCGTGGCTGACTAACCTGACCACAAGATGCTAGGCTGCCACGGTGCCCAAAGCAAGAACTGGAAGAGCTGAATCCATCCTTTCCCTTGCTAGGGACAACAACGTGATCTAATGCCCAGAGCGTGGGAGTGGCAGGTGGACCTCTAGGTCTGGGACAGAAGTTTTATAAACCAGTTCGACTCAAATCAGTTAAATCTGATGCTACGTTCAGCCAGGTTTATCTTAAACCTGTTTCAGCCATTTTGAAACTGGTCTATGTGCACCAAACTTCTGTTCTGTTACAGGTTTAAACCCATTTCTGATCGCTTAAACCGGCTTACATGTAATGTCTGTCCCTAGCCCTGGAACCCAAACCTGGCTTTGCCCTTGACCCACAGCAAGTCCCTAGATGGATCTCAACCTCCCTCTGCCTCCATCTGCCCATTTGTGAAATGAAGATGATAATTCATTGCCCAAAAGCTTCTGGGGCAGGGATTTTCTGTTCTGTGCGTGGCCGGAGCCCAGCCCAGCCTAGCGATTCATGACAAGCAAGGCTCCTAAAGCTACAGCATTTCAAACAGGGATGCTTTCCTACCTTAGAGGGGGGTTGTGAGGTTTGGAAAGTGGCCTGTGATCTTTGGTTCTTCCGCACAGCATCCTTAGCAGGATGATAAAAACTGTGGGAGCCCCCGAGTGCCGCTAGATGGTGCATTCGAGTAATTTTTCAGGCCAGGTCTGTTGAACTCCAGCCTTTTTGATTTACAGATGAAAAATGACACTAGGGAGCTGGGGCCTGACAGGCAACCTGCAGCTAAGCCATGCTCTGAATTTGTTTAGACTGCCTGGCTTGCTGATTCAAATCTGATAGGGAAGGCCCCAAAGCGAAGGGCACCCAGCTGCAGAGGAAAAAGGCTGCAGGGGTGCAAAGCTGAGCTCTCAATCAATGCCCACATCTAGGCTCCATTTGTGATAAGTAAAAAGTAAGTGGGATTGCATGCGGGATGGAGCTTCCTGCTAAGAGCTGATGCAGGACCAAGTGGGGGTGGGGGCCAGAGAGCCCCTGAGCGTGATATCCACCTGAATAAATGACATCCACGATGCAAGCAGGGTGGCTTGGGGAACATTTCCAATTCATGGCAGGGCCCACTAGGGCAGGGGTGGACAAAATGTGGCCTGGGCGGCCGGATGCGGCCCGCCAGGCCACTCTATCTGGCCTGCAGGGCCCCTAAAAATTTAGAGAATTAATATTAATCTGCCATGGGCTGCCTGTCAGGTGGCCCTTGATGGCTTGCCGAAACTCAGTAAGTGGCCCTCTGCCCAAAATAATTGCCTGCCCCTGCACTGGGGAGAACTGATGGGGCAGGCAAAGCAATTTCCACTCATTGTTCTTTAATTATGGCAAATTGTCTTACTTTTATCTTCCTGCAGGAGCCTAATTTACTGTTAATTAAGAGACAGTGTTTTCTAGCTGTTGGGAGAATCAAGGACCAGTTTTACTTCCTTGGTTTATTTGCTAATTGAACCCACTCCCATCCAGCTAGCCTCTACTTGCTATTTTTGCTGTAGTGCCCAGAGAGGAGAGGAATCCTGCAGTATTGACTAGAAGAGGCTGGTGTTGCCTTCCAGAAAGAAATGAGCCCAACCTGATGCCTTCCCCTCATCTTGATCTTAAATTTTTGCATCAAAGTCCCACCAGAGTTGGCAAACAGTACCTGCGGTTTCACGGTGCAACTGTGGTCCTGGACACAGACCTGGGGGCATCAGAAATGTGGGTGCGGGTGGAGACTGATTAACCTGTCTCTGCTTTGACATTTTCACTTGATAAATTCTTCTCTTGTTGGCAACAGACTCTCTGCGATGCTTCCTGGAGACGGGGTCGGGTGCTGGTGGCACTCAGGTCAACTCTCTGTTTTCCAACAGGATGGCAGAAAGTGGGCGAGGAAAGGAGGCGGGGAGCGAGGGTGTGGTGCTTGAATTGGATCACGTTGGCACCTCGCCCCTCTGCAAGGTAGGTCAATGTGCAGCGTTCAGCCTTGGGTTTCTCTGCAGTCAGGGAGCAACAGCCATGTGCACACCTAGCCGGAGGTGGAAGTGGCCTGAGAGTCCCAACTTGTTTCACACGATAGCAGGTGATAGGGACTGCACCTTCTACTGCCGGAGCCAAGAGTTGAAGTAGATGCCACAGGTCTGACAATGGCATTCCCCAGCCCCCAGAAAACTAGATGCATTGGTTTCCTTACTGGCTTCCTTAGCTTCTTGCCAAACAGCCAGAGTATACAAAGCAGTTGGACCGTGTGGAGATGTCTTTCTGGATCAAAGACTGTGGCTTCCAGCCCAGGAGGTAAATGAACAAAGCATTGTTCTGTCCCAGCAAGGATCACCTCCGGGGCACCGCTCAGCAAATAGCTCAGGTCCACTAGGCCCACTGCCCTGTGGAGGGAGACCTTGGTACAGGCTGTGCCCTGTGCATGGTCGGATGGCTGAGGACATCATGCATGGGGCAGTGATACCCTCCTTAGGAAGAGGAGAGGCCCCAGGTGCAGCGGTGCGGCTGAGCTAGGGGCCTGCCGTGAATGCCAGGTACACGCTGTCATCTCACTGGGGATCTCTTATAACTTCTGCGTATGTCTGTGCGGTTGGGAGGAAACCACTTGCACACAGGTAGGAGACTACTTCTGTGTATGTGGGAGCCGGGGGTAGACATGTCGTACTCAAGATTGTGGCTTTTATATTCAGTGTATGTATGTGTGGCAGGGGGGTTTCTGCAGTGAAGGCTGAATCGTTTCTAGCTACCAGGCAAGCAACACTGGTGTGTCTGAGTCTGACAAAATCCTCTGCCGCATCTTAGCCCCTAAGCGAAGGAGCAGCCGGGGTGACCTGTGCCCCTTTGCCAGCAGTAGACATTCTTGGTAGAGGCTGCTGGGGTGTCTGAGCATCAGTCCATGCCTTGGTCCGATGCTATCCTACTTGCATGCAAAAAGACTCCAGCCACCAGAAAAAATTATTGATATACAAGCTGGATGTGACAGATTCTCCCAGCCTTGGGCCCAGGGACATCCTTCAGGCCTGGGCAAAGGAAGTTTGTGTAGAGCTTGCCACAGAAGTCTTTCTCCTTGGGTATCTTCCTTCCCTTCCTGCCATGCTCCTGATGGCTTGCTGGTGGTGACACTAGCGCACATTTTTCTCTCTTCCCTCTCTGCATCCCTCCTCCTCCTGTGAACCCCAGGGCCTTTGCTGAGCTGTGCAGCACAGAAGCAGTGACAGGGTGCTGGGAAGATTCAACATACTGCAAGTTCAGATGCTCCAAGGACACTAGTGGTGCAGCCCTCGCGTGGTGATGGGTTTGTCCTTGGTGCTTTGGCACATTTCCTATATAGAGAAGCTCAGGCAGGATCAGCTGAATTTCTGCATGTGCATGGGCTTGCGGCCCCCTGCCTTTCTCTGCTAGAGAGGAGGCAGATCTCCCTCCTGACTGCTCAGTGCAGGTTACACGCCCACCTGCATGCGCAGGGCAAAAAAGATCCCATACAGCTCTCGGAAAGTCAGGCTCTTTAGTTAAATTCACAGACGTGCCTACTTCTAACTTTGGAGGGCCCCTGAGTCATTTCCTGGGGGCAGCCATCATACTGACCATCACCCAAAAGGAGACGATGGTCGTAGAGACCTTAGTAGACAAGCCTCTTTGTTCTCCCCATTGCTGGGTGTGCCTGCTTGTCCTGGCAGACGTGGGAACTCGCCCTCTGCAACATATAACCGGGCAATACACAGAGGGGATATTTATAGGGGAGAGCAGAGCATGTCCTCAGGCTGGGCAAGTCACCATGAAGAATCTGTTATTCCTGGCTTGAAACACAGGGTCCTTTATGTGCCTCAAGCTCCCGGAGAGGTGGCAGTGCAGACGGGCTCCTGAGGGGTCTGAACAGGAGGCTGAAAGATGCCCCTTAGCTATGGGCTCAAGCCCTGCTCAGGCTACTCCCAGCCCCACATCAGGAGGAGGAATGTGGGGACCTTTTTAGTACCATCTTTACTTTCCCCTGAGCCTGCGGAAGGGCGTGTGCCCAAAAGCTTGCAGAAAAAGATATTTTTGTTTTGTGATTTCTTAGCTGGTCTAATAAAAGGCATTGTCTCTGAACCAAGAGCTCCAGACGTTTTGCATTTCTGAACTACCGAACACATTCAGTTGCCGAGACAGGGATGCTATCATGAGATGTCACCGGATATATATATCCCCTTCCCTCTGGCTGGGAAACCAGGTGGGACAGCTCACAGTGACGGACTCTTTTCCAGGAGGTTTCTGTCACTGCCTGTGCTGGAGGTCCAAGCCGCAGGGGGATGCCAACGTGATTGAATACATTCCCTCATCCCTGGGGGGACTGAGGAACAGCCCCGGGAGGCCACGGTGGCCGTCAGCTGGGCCGAGGCACTTGACGCTGACCCGGGAGCTGTCAGCCGCGCTCCCGTGACCGGAGCAGACGGACTGGACGGAGAGGGGGCCTGTATAACACACTCCCCCAACATGCCTGTGATGGGTTGCCCTGCACAGGTCACAGTCCCATCTTTCTTCCAGGCGATCAATGCTAGCATGAATAATAAAAAGGGGCTATTACTTACTCAGCCTCCTGTATTGATCCCCCTGCCACGCTGAGGAGGGGTGTCACAACAGCCCAGAGGTCTCCTGCAAGCGGATATCCCTGAGTTTATTTATCCAAGGAGAGGATTTATTGATCAAGCAACTTAGAAGGGCTTCTTTTTTTTTCTCTCCCCTATGTAGAGCCATAAAAATGCTTTTCTGAAATTAAACTGGAGCTGGAGACACGCTCCCGGTGGGGAGGGGCTGGTGGCTGCTTGGCAGTCCATCTTAGCATTTCATTCCAGCTCGCAGTGAGAGAAATTTTAAAGCACTGGCACTCTCAAGGCTGCATCCAAGTGCTTTGCCTTGTGCACGAGGTGCCCGTCGCCTTCGCTCTGGAAAGCGTGGGGTGGGGGGAGAGGTTTTGCATTTAAAAAACCCCACTGACCTCCTCACTGGGAAGTAAAGACAGGCTCAGCAGTCTCAGAAATCCTTGGGAAGGTTGCACCTCCTCCTGCCCTGTCCTTTCTCCTGTCCAGCTAACATAGCCACACTTGACAAGACCGGGTCTCTTCCAGGGGTACAAGGTTGACTGGCTGAACAAAGGCTGTCTTGCAATTAAGGGCAGGCAGAGTCCGTATCTGACTCCCAACCAGAGGTTAGAGTCTTATGCTCAACCCTAAACGCAGAAGCCTGCGTCTGGCTGTGACTAACCCCTGATACCCATACTACAGCCAAACTAGGTATGGGATGGAGTAGGCACAGAGTTCTCCATGGCCTGGTGTGTGTCTGGCCTATCGTCCACATTTGCTCCTGCCCCATTTCCTAGTGCTGGCCACTGGGCCAGTGCAGCGAGCTTTGGGAGGATCCCTCTCCCTGCTGCCGGCATGGCTGAAGGAAGAGGCACAGTGCCAGAACACCACTAATCCACACCTATCCAGACCTGGGTTTTAAATTCTCCTTGGGCATGACAGTGTGACATGAGTGACAGCCATCTTCAGGCTGCTCTAACATAGTGCCAAGGGCCCAGCCCCGTATAGCGCGTCGCCAGAATCAGAGCTGCACGAAGGCAGACTCTTTACATAAGTACATCTGACTGGCTTGCACTCTTTGCAATCTGGCCCTTCACGAGGGTCAGCGCCGTGCGGATGTGTTTACCAGTATCGTAGCCTGAGAGTGATGTTGTAGCTGTGATGGTCCAGAAATGATGCGAGATACAAGGATTTCTTAGGGTGACATTTTTTTATTGGGCTGATTGCGTAGCTGAGATAACGTACATAGGATCGGCATACAGGTGTGCCTGGATCCCTTCCACCGGGTGGAATTTAACCACCAGGATAGTAAAAAAACCCAGCTTGCTTAAAAAGTCATCAAACCATTTTCAAAGGTTGCAAAATTGCTCTGATTTTGCAGCTCAGTGACCGGTCCCAGGTCAGAATCTCCCTGCACAGATGAAATGCAGCCAGCTCAGGCCGGGGACTGCACCAGCACCGAGTGACCTAAGGGGGAAGCGACTGTTTCAGAACCAGAGGCCGGTAGAAACATTAGCCTGTGGGAGGTATGGATCATGCCAGTGATGGGAATAGGGCTATCAAAGGGCTGGGGGAGATTGCAGAAGTTGGGTTATGCTGAGCTGGCAGAGAGAGCCGTTCGTCTTCAGAGCGGATAACGGTTGCCAGTGGAAACAGATGGCTTGTTCTTTTGTGTGTGAACTTGAGTAATGCCTTGACATTTGTCATCTTCAGGCCTGCATTTTGGGGGGTTTTTTTGCTTGGCACTAATAAATCACCGTGCACCTGCAAAATGGAATCGAATGTGTTCGTGTCTCCCTAAGTTGCAGAATCATCGTTACTGCACGCGGGTTTCATTGAAAAGAACAAAATGTTCGTGCTGAACATCTCTCCCAGCCCTCTCCAGGGCACGCTGGGATGTTGGGCCTAGTGGGGGGGAGGCCCATTGAGGTCTCAGCCAAGACCACTCTGATTGAGGCCCTTCAGCCTGCAGACATCATGCCTATGAGTCACAGACACTTGCACGGGGCGTTTCTTATTGAAGACAACGGGCCGCATTCTGTCTTTATAAATAGCTTTTGCTATGTCTCAGAAAGGATCCACATTTCCTGCAGAAGCACAACTCACCTCCATCCCAACTCCTTGTTCCTGAGCGTAGGGGGTATAAAACATTACCAGCTGTGCGCTTTTGCACTGGTGTGAATATTGCCATAAAATATCCAGCCATGGTGCCCTGATATTGGCTGCCCAGCAGCTCACAGCCTGCGTTTGCTAATGAATTCCCCAAACTCAGAAAGTTGCACCGTGGGTGGGTCTACATGAGATGCGTGTACTGTGCCTTAGCCTAATAAGACTGCACAGCAGCGTGGCGGTTACAAACGTGCAAATAACCCAACGCACAGTGTTATTAGGTTAACGCGCAATAATGTGCACTACTGGGCAGTAACTCTAGTGCCTGCACATTTAGTTAGTACTTCATTAAGCAAGTACTAAACTAAATGTGTAGTAACTAAGGAGCATTAACGAATGTGTAAATGCGCCCCCTGTTCTTATGTTTGCACCAATGCTTTGCGGTGAGCCGCTCGTCCCTGCGGCTTTTGGGATGCCATTGCTGTGGCTAGGATGCCCGTATCAGAGGCTCTTTGCTTTATGCATCGTGCCACCTGAAAGCGAGCGGTGATGGAGAGCCTCTAGGAAATGCTTTCCCTCACCAGCCCAGGGATGGCTTGTGAGAACCAGTGCCACTTCGCTGCCGGGAAACCGGAGAAGTTGCATTCAGTGTTTGGGAGTGGTAATCGCTGTGGCCCTTTCAGCTGCATGCGGAGGAAAGGGAAGATGAGAACACAAGGTTAACTCCAGTCAGTCAAACACCAGTGTCCTGGAGTGCCTCCATGAATAATTGATTGTTCTCTTTGGGATTCGGGTTTCCATGGAAACTGAAAGGGGAACCAGGATACCAAGGTATGAATTGAAGTTTCTTTGGGTCTCTGTCCACTCAGCAGCTAAGAGTTGGAGTTACCTTTGGCAGGTGCTTATATAATCAGACATTGACTCGGAGATGAATTGCCTTGATCTGAGGCTTCTGCTGCTCCTGCAGTTATGCTCTTTGATTGGTGAGTGTTTCATACGTATATCTGGCTTTTGGTGGACTTTTATGTTAGGAGAGCCTATAATAAGTCTTTAGTCGGCTACCTGTGCACATCTGTAATGTAGAGAAGACGTATGATCGGTGTCCCTTTTTTTTTTAGAGTGTGCATCTCTGCAGACATACAAACGTCGTACATTTGCCCTGTCTGCCACCTTCCAAGATTTCGTTACATTTTTTCATCTGATTCACTTGCAGTCTCGCTGATATTTCTTTTTCTTACAGAACTGATAACATTATTTGCTTGAATTCATCAGCTTGCTAGGAAACTTGGGGATTTGCTTGTGGCTGTTGTTATCTATGTAGATGCATGGGAAGAAAATCAATCCCCCTGTCCACTACAAAGGCACAAACATTAGGAATGAGTCTGGTCCATTGTCTTCCCTCCATAAGAGCTGTATCATGGGCAGGGTCTTTCAGGCTCCAGAGAAACAGACAGCGGACCAGGAGATTATGGCGCTGGCCGTTTGCAGGTGCTCGGTGGTGAATGAAACATTGCGGTTAAAGCAGCGGACCAGGAATGAGGGCTCCTGTGTTTTCTGCTCCTAGCTCTCCCAGGGAATCACCAGTCCCCCTTGCTCTTTTCAGCTTCCCAAATTTTGCAAAGGGGATAATAATATTTCCAAGTCCGATGTGAAGCTTAATGGATGTTTTCAATTCATTTGGGGATCCTGCATTGAAAAGAGCTGCAGAAGGAGTAGAGAGGAGGAAACGCGCTGAAACAATCTTTATTATTTTGTGTGGATCTAGTGGAAATGTAAGCAGGGGAAGTTTGCTTCCTAAAAATGCCACAATTAAGTGAAGTTGTTACATACAAAGAGACCTTTTGGAAGCATGACGGCCTTCACCAGAGAATTAAACACGTTCCCCAGCTCTCAGGGACTAGCACTACGGTGGCACATGGGTTCCCACCAGAGGCTGTGAGAAGGGGTTGCGCTAGCACAGGGCCATGCCTCAGCTCAGCAGCTCGGCAAGGGGCCAGATGCTGAGGTGCCTCCTAACCCGGGACCAGCTCTCTGAAACTGCGGTGGGGGGTGCCTGCGTCAGGGTTAGGAGCCTGATCGCGGAAGGTGCTGGGGGAGCTTGAGCACCCTCAGATCCCAGTGATGTCCATGGGAACTGTAGGCGCCCTGTAGGTTTCAGAAGCCCTTGGAGCCCTAAATTCGTGCCCAAGCCCAAAAAGGGGATTTCATAATGCCCTCGAGCGTGCACTCGCCTCTTATGCAGGTGACCTGCTTGCAGCTGAAATCAGAAGATGCTAAAGATGATATTGCTGTTATTTAGCCAAGTTCGGAGCAAGGGGCCAAGGACAAGGAGCAGTGAGGTTGTGGCATGGCCTCTGGAAGGGTTACCTAAGCTCGTCACTAAGCAGCAGATCCCCAACACGCCTGCCCGGGGCAGTGTTTCCTGGTGTCCCAGCTTGGACTGAAGCTTCAGCAGCTTCTTTGGGCCGTGTCCGATTCACCAAGAGTCCCCCATAGGCCCAGTGCAGCAAGTTGGCTTCATTGGCGTGTCAGCAGGTCCCTCTGAGATGAAGGAGTGCAGCTACTTGTGCATCTGTTGCTCCTATGGATGGGAGGTGGGATCTCTGTGTTGCATCCACCCTATGCTGGTACCATTGCCCCAGCAGGTATCACTTCTGTACGGTCATCGTTGTCCACCTCGTTCCAGGGAGGGGAATCCAACAGAGCCCAAGGGCTAGGTCTTGCCTTTGTCCATGTCATTATGAGTGGGATCCATCTGGCGGCCACTGCAATGACCCACTGGCTCCCTGTGGCAGGAGGTGCATAGCGCTGCAGCATCACTGGCCCAGGCAATGTGATGGAGAAAAACACCCTGGCTCCTTTAAAACATTTCCAGTTTACTAATCAAAGATCATGACAATCCCTTGGGAGCTCTGGACTTATCCGTGCCCGGAGCCAGTGTGCAGGTGCTCTGCACACGCAGCACATCTGAGCACAAGAAGCACTTGCACAGGCCCTTGCTCTGGAAGCAAAACAGCATAATGGCTGCTAATTAAAGGAACAGAATGAACCCGTTACAAGAAACATCCTTCTGTGCCACCAGGGTCAGCGTCTAACAAGACGGAGATGAATCATCCGTCTTGGAGGTGACTACATTCATGCTCTGGTTTTCTCCGCTTGGCACCAAGCTATTTGTTAGGGTGGGACTGAAAACTGGGCCTGATGGTCTTATCCCAGAGCCCAACGGCACACACAACAAAACCACAGATCCTCATTGGATATGGGGACTTGGGAGAGCAGGGGTGACGTGGGCCAAGGCAGGTGTGGAAGGGGAGAGCCGATCAGATCAGTCCCGGGGAGCTGAGCGTGTGAAGGAGGCACCAGCCTGAGTTGGGTTGATGCGAGTCTTCCCTTGCTCTGGTGAGCACTGGAGTGGATGCTGATGATTCAAATGCCTATTAGGAGCAATTCGTTTTCATTTTGATCACTGCTCGGCAGTCTCTGGAGAAATCACGGCCTTGTAGCTTGGTAAATAATACAGGGACTCCCCTCTTGCTAATGCCAGTGAGAGGATGCTAAGAGAGTGGCAGATCAATGGGAATCCCTCCACGGGGATTTATCCACCCCCTTGATGCACACTTCTAACTCCTCCTGATGCTAATGACAATACATAAGCGTATCGGCAGGGATCTGGCACCTTTTCTGGGCTTTAAAGAGCCTCTCTGGTGTTTAAAATAGTGTCTTCTCCTGTTCTCACTCAGCAACCCTAGCCGGGCCTCAGGTGTAACAGCAGCACCAGATATGGCAGCTGGGATTCAGAGACCCTTGCAGGTGACCACAGCCTCTGGAGGTGCAGGAGCTCATATTTCCCTTCCAATAAACCTCTCCTCTAGATTGAAGGCCAAGGCTACTTTGATCAGCCCAGAGGCAGGCGGTGCTACGTTGACCTCCGCACATGCAGAGAGGCCCGGCTGACTGCCTTGGCGTGTGACCGGTGACTGGGCTTGCCAGCTGTCTCCTCCTGACGGGCTCGCCTTCACTTACAGGGGGGCAGCGCAAGCTCCAGCGCATCATCGGGGGTCACATCGTGGGGCCGCACTCTGCCAAGTACCTGGTGTCGCTGAAGAGGATGACGGGCTCCCACTTCTGTGGCGGGTCTCTGGTTAGTCGGAGCTGGGTCCTGACGGCTGCTCACTGCAAGACCGAGTAAGGAAGGCAAGAGCCAGGATGCCTGCTTAACACTGGCTCTTTGCTGCGTGCAGTAAGACAGAAGCCCAGCCGCCCTGAGCTGGCTTCCCGGGTCACGGGGCACTGCACACCTAGGAGTCCTCTGAGCAAAGTGAGGATATGCAAGTAGCTAAATACAGACTCCTGGCTCAGCTTCTAGGTACTCACCTGCTTCTAGGTCTAGGTGCTGATGCCTATATTTAAGTGAATATTTAAGTCTTAAGTATAGGCGCTGATGCCTATATTTAAAGCTGTCCCTCTCCTGCATATACACCTAGACCCTACAGATGCACCCACTCACGCTTCCTACACACACATACCCATGACCTTATCTAGTGTAGGGACTTCCACTTCTATGAGCACCCAGCAGTCTGGTGGCGTCTCTCGGCCTGACCACGCGGCCTTCCCAGACCGTCACGCTAGGGCTACAGTTCACCGCGGCATTTTAAGCAAGTGCTTACTTCTCACCAATATCCATGTCCATGCTCAGCCCCAGACTCCCATGTGATCCTAAGTGCTTAAACTATCCCGGGTGCATCTACACATGCATTTTAATGTGCATTAGCCTATTTTAATGCGCATTACCATGCCACAAAAAAAGGGGCTCTTAAAATAGGCCAATGCGCCTTTTTCTAGCACCTCACAATGGAGGTATTAAATTTAATGTGCATTACCAAAAGCATGTTCATGAACATGTAGACGTGCCCCCTGTGTCTCAAGTCCCCATTTAAATCGCTGGGTTGTAAATCTATGCTTAATGGTAAGCATATGCTTATCAGCTTCCCTGATTAAGGACAGTTTCCTGACTTGGGGCTTTGCCAGGGGTTTTACAGTCTATGATACTGATGAACAGCACTGGAAATCCAAACCCTGTATTGGGAAGAAGAAACCAGCCGTGATCATACCAGAGGACAGGGAGGGGAGTCAGTCCCATTCTCCCAGTAAATCACTGAACATCCTGTCACTTCACTCTTGCTCTCCCCCTCCTCTCTGGGGAGATAATACAATTTCACAGGTACCTAACAAAAGCAACATCTGCCCACACACTCCCAGGTACATTCATGCCATCTGATGCACGTGCCAGGCAGATGTGTGGCACCATCGACACGCAGCGCTTCAGCTCTGATGCCAGGTGGGCTGAAGCAAAGATGCAGCGAGATACAAGATCTTGTGCTGTCAATTCTGGAAGTGCTAAAAGCCTTTTTAAAGCCATTTGAGTCACCCGAGTAATCGCAGTCTAAGTCAGATGTGAGAAGGGAGAGCTTTGCCCCAAGGGAAACGCCAATAACTTTGCCTTTCTTTGCCATACCCCTGTAGACTAAACCAGATGCTAATCGTTGCCGGTGAATATTCACTCTCCACTTTCGAAGGCACAGAACAGATTTTCCGGCCCTCCCGGATGGTGGTTCACCCTGACTACAGCTCCACTACCAAAAATGCAGACGTCATGCTGATTAAGGTACCAGGTCTTCCTCCGGGCTCTAATGGAAGGAAGGCCGGCAGAAACGGGCTGTGGTCGCTTCAGGTTTCTGGGGGGCTGGCCTGGGCTTGAAGGAGTGCTTCGGTGATCATGTTATGAGGAGTTTGATGGGGGGGAGCTAAGGGCAGACATTGGTCAGGCGGTCCAAGTAAAGAGGACCCAGAGAGTTGAACATGAGCACTATGACTGTTTTTTTCATGATCAGTAATGACTCTTCCTTGATGTCTCCAAACAGCTGAACAGGCCGGTGGTCTATAACGCCTTTGTTTCCATTGTGCCACTTCCTCAGCAAGGCGCCACGGTGAAGGAAGGCCGCCTCTGCCAAGTCTCCGGCTGGGGTTACACCAGTCCCATCGGCGGGAGGACTTCGGACACCCTACGCAGCGTGCACCTCCCTATCGTCCCCTCCTGGAAATGCAACGCCACCTCCTCCTATGCAGGATTCATCACCAGCAACATGATTTGTGCCGGGCTCAGCACAGGGGGCAAAGACGCCTGCCAGGTACCTCCGCCCTGTTTATATTCTGCAGACGAAGCTGCAAATTCAAACCTAGAGGGGGAGACCCAAGGGCAAATCACCTGGGGATTGGCTATGTCCAAGCTACTGAGGGTGCTCGGTGGCAGGGTCCCATTCTGGAAAAACTCAGAGCCAGGTTAGGCACCCAAAAATCACTAGTATACCCATCTAATGGCCATGGTGCCAGCAAGCAAAGCACATCATAGTGGGGGACCGGGAGAAAAATGCTAGTGCAGATATAAAGCAAGCAGCTGCCATCAAGTCTCCAGAGAGTTAAAGCCTTGATCACACCTTCTTCTAACTGAAGATGACTCACCCTTGGAAATGAAGCGCAGAGGGTGGGAAGAGAAGGAGGATCTATTTTTATAACCAAAAGAACAGTATGGCAAGCAAGGGATGATCTAGTTTCTTCCTCTTCCTGGGTGAGACAATAGCAGCACATGAAGGTGTGCCTCCCAGCAGGGTCTGCCCCAAACGTGATGCAGCTGCTGCCAGCTTTTGTTTTTCATTTATCCGGCCAGACCTAATCGCACTGATGCCATCCTGCAGCGCTGCTGTGCCCACCGCTCACAATGTAGGTCATTGCGAAACAATGCAGCGCTGCGTGGGGAAAAGGTGATGACCCAGATTGTGTTTCAGGGGCTGGACTGAATCTTTCTGGGTCCCACCGTTGTCTCTGAGGGCTTAGGATCCCCTCAGTTTTGACAGGTCTCCGCAGTGGGACGCTCGCTGAACTCTGGGAGAGCCGATCTAATACAGCCAAAGCCACCAGGGAGAAGGGTCTGGTGCAGTTTCCGCTGAGCCGGTTTTGAGGGTCAGGAGGGGAGAGATGTGCTGGAACGTAACTCATGGGGCCAGATGCTTTGTTGGTGCAAATGGGCGAAACATCGCTGAAGTCCACAGAGCCCCGTGCATTCGCAACCAGGAGAGAAAACAGGCAGGCCCGTCCCTCCCCACATTTCTCTATCGCTTGTTGTCCTTCTCGGACTTCCCTCCAGGCTGTCTTGGTCCTTTTGGGGCTCAGGTGTAGAAAGGGCTAGGCCCTACGGGTCAGATGATCCATTGTGCACAGTCATTTACACCAGGGGAAAGGGGGTTTCATAGCACCCAGCACCCACTTTGGTCTAGCGTACGCAGCTGCGCCAGATGCAGGGTCTCGGCCCTCCAAGGTCGTAGCCCGCCACAGGTCATAGCCCTCCAAGCCCTAGAGAAGACAGGTGCCCACTGCCATGAACGAGCCCATCTGAGCAAGCTGTCACCTTTATTGCATGCTTTCCTTTGGCAGGGGGACTCTGGTGGGCCACTGGTGTGCGAGGGCCGAGTGTTCGGGATTGTGTCCTGGGGGCACAGCTGTGCCAGCCCGCGGTATCCAGGCGTCTACACGGCTGTAGCCAACTTCCAGAAGTGGATCTACAAAACCATCTTCAGACACCAGTAACAGCAGCTCTGGTCCCCCTTCCCCTACCGCCGCATGATGTTGAGCCAATAAAACGGTGGCGAGGAAGAAACAAAAACCGCTCCAATGCTCTGCTGTGCTTATTTGGGAGTCTCTTGAGGCGAGACCTCAGGAAACCTCCTTAACATTGGCGTGGAGCGGAGAGGAGGTGGTGTTTTTGAAGCAGTCTCTCTCCTGCGAGGCATCTGCGTGCCTTGCAGCCTGCGTCAGGTACATGGCTTTCTGCCTTTGATGGAAACAGAATAACTCCACAGGTTCGGAAAAAGCTCGGGCCGATTATTGTGAAACATGCGGAGGCTGAAATTTGCTTAAAAACCAGAAGGAATTTGCAGGAGCAGGATTAATAGAACCAATTTTAACTTAATTAAAAGCCAACAGAGAGGTGGGGGGGAAGAAAAGAAAAACAACACCCAGTAGGAAACCCACTGAACAGATCAAACACTGAGGGAGCGGAAGGAAGACATCTCTCCGCACAAAATGTTCCCAGTATCAAACTAAGCTCAAAGTCACTTCCGCTCTCAGCCCTCGCTGAATTGTGTGCTGTCCTTGCAGGCCGGCTGTGCCGGGAGCCTCGCTGTGATTAATTACTAGTTTTTATTGTATTCGTTCTCCAGTCAGGCATCATTAGAAAGACCTGGCGGCGAGAAGCGTCTTTCCTTTGAAAACACGTGTAAGACCATGGCCATGGGGGGCTCCAAAGCTCACACTGAAGTCAATGGCTGAAGTCCCTCTCCCATCAGCCTTCTGGGTTTGGGTCCCGAGCCCCTGGATCCATGTCCTATTGTGCTCCCATCCCATCCCTGGGCCTCCCTGCCCTGGCCCTGGCCCTCTGCTTGTTGCCTCTTCAAGGAAATGAGTCCTCTTAGTCCCGCTGCTGGAAGCCGTCTGGAACGGTAATGTTTAAGCAAGCTGCAACCCGGGGGCCCTCTGGCCTTGCACTTTTACCCTTTGAGATCCCGGGAGAGTTGAGAGCTCACACTTGGGCATTGCAAGGGCTCTATGTCTTAGCAATTCATCTTAGCACAAAAGATATTCAGAGCTACATGAAAACTTGTCCACCCATCCCTGGTTCCCCTATGGAGCATCCTCTGGACTCAGGTCAGGGTCCTCTAATGGGGCTAGCATCCTCCCTGGAGCCCATGGCTTCCCCTTCAAATCACGGGGTCTTCCTGTCCTCTTCCACCCAAAGCTTCTTCTGCATTTCTATGGCTCCTCCATGTTGGTGATTCCTTCCCCCAGTGCCTGGCTCCTTCGTCCTCCTTTAATGGGCCTTCCACTTCTCCAAGCACAAGCTTGGCCACAACAGGTTTCCCAGCCTGGCACCTTCCTGCACATAGCCCACTGCCCCGAGATGTTCTTCCCGAATGGAAAGTTGATTAAACTGGATCAGAGTAAGGCTGCTTTCATTCCGATCCATACTTTGCATGATTTCACTAGTCCACTTGAAAAGTGAATTTGAATGCGTTTGCCTGAGCAGACACCCCGCTTGTGCGAGAGAAGGCAGCTCGACTCCAATAGGTCATTCTCAGAAATTCAAAGGTCTTCTTAAGAGCTGTAGGACCGGTTTTCCCAGCTTACAACCAACTCAGGCCCTGACTGCAATGGGACTGCATGGGATGTGGGGTAGGAAGGGGGCCTTGGCTGCCAACCAGCTACTGAGGCTTCCTGACAGTGTTGTGTGAAGCACCCAAGGAGCAAGCAGATGAAAGCTTGCTCAGCCATTTGCAAGGCAGGGTGGGGGGACAAGGTTAAGGAGAGATGCAATGCTGCGCAGTCTTTGGGCACAAACCGTGGCCTGTAGTGTATGGTCCTGACAAGGAGGAAAAGCCAGTCAGGGGCTCTCTGCAATGAGCTCTGACAGGTGAATGACTCCTTCCACTTTAGGCCTTGGGAAGGGAACCAGCGATGAACTCAGGGAACTGGCTGTGAAGCACAGGGGAGCTCGGGTTAGAGAGGAAAAGACTGCTAGGGAACCTGACCTCAGCCAAGCTGCAGGTAGGAGAAATGGGGGGCGGGGGGGTGATGGAAATGGGGGACAAATGCATGTTGGATGCAAACTCACTGCCTCCAACAACAGCAGGGAGCCAGGAGGCGATAGCACAAAGTGCTGCCATAGGTGGGACCATAACTTAGTGCCCGGGGTGCTGCAGTTACACTGGGGATATAGGTAGCCTGCAAAGGGTTAACACTGCTCTCTTCCTCCCTAGAGCTGCCCTGAAGTTTGAGCTGAGGAACAAAAAGGCTTTTTTTTTTCCTGCCTGTTTGAACACAATACCCCCAATCCTCTGGATATGTTATGTGTGAGAAGAAACTTGACAAAGATTTCCCCCTCTGTGCCACGCTTCCTCCATCGGGGCCTATGGAGAGGGATGTCCTGAGGCCAGGCTGCTTCCTCGAGGTCTAGTCGCACCTGCAGTAGCGTCGGGGCGGCACCCAGCCTGGGCACTGCCGCAGAGGAGGCACAAGATGCGTGGCGGCCACTGCTGCTGGCCTGGCCGCTGCCATCGCCACCCCTACCCAGGGTACAAAAACAGCTGGTTGCACTTCTGCACTCCAGTTTTGAGCAACTCTCCTTGGCTGCTACAAGAGGTAGAAAAAGGGAGCAAGGGACCTGTAGCCAGCTCTCTCCCCTTTTGTTCGGCTTCTTCCTGGCCTAAAAGAAACGCAAAGAGGAGTGGAACAAATTAATGACGGGGTCAAGAGCTGCTCAGAGCTACAGGCCAGGAGGTCATTCTCTAAGTAGCCACATATACATCAGACTCAGTCCTCCTAACCTCCCCTCCAGAGAGCAGATGTACCCAACACACAAGCTACTTACTGCTGTGTTACCCTGGGTGTAACACAGCCTCTCTGCTCTCCCCAAAGCAGCCCCTGGAGGATATAACTCCTGTTCCCATCTTGGCTCCAACCGCTTCATTTATCAAGCTGGTTTCTTGGATACCTCTAGAGAGGCAGAAGAGTCAGTCGTCAAGGTAGTGCCTGCTATAAGAGAGGCAAAGACATGCGTCCTCCATGTGAAAGGGATCCATATTGGTAACTATATCTCCACAGGCTGCTTGAAGGCTCCTTGCCCTGTTTCTAGGGGTCTCATGGAGGATATGGCTGCATGATTTCACGTGACTACCATACGGACTGCCATGTGCAGCTGAGAGCACTGCGGCTACATTTATACGGACATATGCATGCCTGTGCGTACATATATGTCAGTGAAGCCTTTTTCTAGCAACTTGCAGCCTAAAATATCCCAAAGCAATCTGCAAACTCGAAGAGCCCAAAGACTAGCTTCCCCTGGCACTGAAAGGAGGCTGCCTCGGGGGGTGAAATACAGCAGCTGTTTAATGATGCACAGAAACACAGTCAACATTTTGATGAAGGCAGGAAAGGAGAATACTGTATCCAACTGAAACCGTAGGAGGAAGATCAGGCACACAACTGCAGTTATCCAAATTGGAATTGGGCCAGGGCACTGGAGTTAACAAACCTCCTCTTGCAGAAGTGAACCTAGATGAATGGATGCTCTATGGGGACACCGAACGGGATGCAGGCTAGTAACAAAGATGATCTATTCCCAGCCACGTTTGGCTAGCGGTTCCACTGTGTGCGCTTGGGAGAAGGGGCGGACGAAGAGCATTGTAGCATTTGGGGTCTTTCCCATCTTCTGTTCATACCCCTGGGAAGCAGGATTGTTCCAGCCAATGGGGCTGTATTCACTTGTTAAGCCAAATTCCTGCTCTCAGCCGTATCAACGCTGCCCCTTCGACTTCTAGCGCTTTTACATCGTAGGTCTAGGGAAGAGCAGCTTCCAGGATCTTCGTTCCCCCTGAAACTTTCTTCCTGCTGACAAATATCCCTGGGGAACAGTTGGGATTTGCTCCCGGTGTTAAGGATTCAGAAATCATGAGTCAGGCCTCAGGCAGCAAAAATGGGCTTTAAATCATCAGACTGATTTTTAAAAAATTACAACACCCGGGGGGTGCTAATTTGCTTTTTAGTTTTGAGCCTACAGGGTTCAGAACATCAAGATTTTCTCTGCAACCAGGAGGGCTAGACGCTCATTTAAACACATGGAAGTAGAGGGTCTCCTGTGATTACTTGACTCCAGGAGCTGGGACTTAAAGGCAAAACACCAGTATTGCAACTTGTGCTGCCTACTTCAAACCCAGGCCCTACAAATTAGTCCCATGAGAAGGGTAGGTAGCCATGGTCTGGTTTCCAGCTTTGCCCACCTGCTGTGCTCTCTCCTGGAGCAGCTTCTTCCAATATGCTTTGCAATGGGTAAAGTTGTGGGATGGGCCCAGCCATGAGCTGGCTGGAGCAAAGACCATCTGGTTCACCATGTGGCATGGACAAGTTGGCCTTGTTGGATCCCTCTTGCCCTGTGACCTTGAACAGAGGCAGACAGTTGGGTTGCAATATGCTGCTGGCATTGCCACGACGCCCCTGCTCCCCTACCCTGTTTGGGGGAGAAAGGGAGGGGTGGAGGAGAGCTGCAGCTGGGAGGTAGGAAGACGGTGGTAAAGGCAGGAGTAGCAAGGCTGAAGGTCAGGGCTCACACCCCTTAAAGAAAGGCCCTCTGTGCTAGTGGTGACTCCTGCACTGAAGGGACAGCTCTCATTTGTCACCACTAGAGAAAAAAAAAAGGCTGCAGGCCCATGGATGAGGATGCTTCGAGGATGCTCAGGCTCCTCTGTTGCTTCTGCGGGCTCCTGAGATGTGGGGCTGGCTGCTTCCATGCACTGACACATGGCAATTTCCTTCCCCCCCAACGGCAGGGACCGTGACCTGGGGTTTGGGAGGAGGAGAAAAGGCCCCTACAGCCTGTTCTCCTCCGAGTACCACACAGAGCAGGGCAGGCTCTGCGGAGCATCACTTGGAAAGAGCAAGGTATTTCCAGAGTGTAAAAGCAGCCGCTCACACCGGGTTAGATACAGCAGCCCCTAAGGTGTCTAAACCTCATCCATGCCCTTAGGTGTCCAGGTTGTAGCCATATTGGTCTAGAGGAAAAGGCAATTAGGACTCGTAGTAGAGGTGATCTGTTTTATTAAACCAACAAGAGTTTTGCAAAAATCTTGTTGGTCTAATAAAAGAGATCATTTCTACCATGAGTCCTGATTGTCCATGCCCTTAGGCACCTAGCGAGCCCTTAGCTCCCAGACCACCTCTCGGAGGGGCTAGCTCAGGCCGCAAGGATGGTGGATAGGAGGGGGCAAGTCATTTTGGCCCAAGGCATTCAGCTCAGGGATCACATCTGTTGTGGGCGAGTTGGTGAGCAATGGGGCTAGGGAGAGAGATGTTGTCTTGCAGCCAAGGTGGCACTAGATAGAGATTCCCGCTCCCTTCACTCTCATCCTCCCTTCCTCTTCCTTCTTCCTCCCCTGCAGCATTTCGCTCTCCCACAAGACCCAGTGCTACTCACTTCCCACGTAGGAGCCTTGGCCACCTCCCTTCAGAGCTCCTTTGTGAAGCCCGGGCACTGCTGAGCTGTTGGCCAAGCCCCACCAAGCATGTGCCAGCATGCTCTCCAGCTCTCCTGACCCTCATCAGGTCCAGCTGTGGGGACACAGGACCAGGAACCAATCTGGAGCATCCCCAAATGTCAGGGGGAAAAAAACCCTATCATCTGCCCAAACTTCCTGCAGCAAAGGGGTTTAACCCTTCATTGCCGAGAAACCTTCAGAGAAGTCACCAAATACTCAGGTTGTGCCTTTTCAAACACTTGTCACCCTTTGCCTCTATTCCTAGGTGCCCAGCACAGCATGCACTCACCCCTTTCCACTGCCTGCTTCCAGGATCAGCATCAGCATCAGCATCAGGACCTGTTCTTTATACCCCAGAGAGCATCATAAATATTTATCATCATTCCCAATTTACAGGCTGGTGGGCTAGGAGTTGCCTGACTCGACATGGAAAGTCAGTGCCAGAGCTGAGAACAAAACCCAAAAGCCCTGTGTGCCATCCCTCTGCTGTAACCACTGGAAAACACTGCTTCCTTCTGCCAGTCCTGCACTGGGAACAGACTGGTTGATTCTGTTGCACCCTAGCACACACCGTATACTTACCGTCTCTCCTCCAGTACAGCTGCATTCATCCGTCGTGTGTAAGGCACCGAGTCCTGCCTCTTCACACTCGTACAATTATCTTTAGCAGCTATTCTGGGCACTGAACAGGGAGCAGACGTGGCTTTGAGCATCGGAGGCACCATCACATCGCTCACCCGGTGGGGGCAAGTAGGCAGGGAAGCCTAGTCATGTGTTAATAAAAAGGTCTGATGAAAAGCATAAGAAACCCTGCCAGTTGCCCTACCTAATATCCCTCCCAGGAAATTAAAAACCATATGCTGGGCGAATGCATAATTTAGCAGAATGATCCGCAAGGAAAGTGAAACGCGCGCCAGTCTCGTTGGGAGGCTTTTGCAAGAAACCCCGTTGGGCATGGTTTTATTTATGGCTGCTTTTCCAAAGCTTGATGCGTCCTGAGCTGCAAGATGGACCTGCAGTGGGTGGTTAAGAGCTTGTCCACTGTGCAAACAGTGAGCAGGTACACCACTTTCCTTCCCCACCACAGTAGCTTTTTTGGGCTAACTTAAACCCCTACTTCAGTCGTACAGCTTAAAACATATCATCATCATCGTCATCTTTATTTTTCCATCTCCATTACTTATAGTGATAGAGCAGATGTTATGTTATATTAGCCAGCTCTTCTACAGTGTTTTTCATTAGCAGAACCCATAGTGCTTTATAAGGGATGCCAGTATCATTACTCCCATTTAACAAATAGGGAAACTGAGGCGCAGATGAGTAAAGTGACTTCTCCAGGACTGCCTAGCAGAAGGGTCCAGAGCAAGGACTTGAATCCAGATCTCTTCCATCCTACACTGCTCCACCTCCTCCCTTAATATGCAATAAGAATATCGGGTGCAGGTTATCCTGATATAACTATATGCCATTTAAATTCACACCTTGCCTTATACTGAATAACTTTCCCAGGTAAACCAGACCTACACAGTGCTCCATTGGCAGGTTGAATGACTAGGCCCTTACCATGCATTCATGAATGCTGTAGTATATTTCTTAGGGACAAAATAGTAGGATAGGCAGGACTTACATGAGCAGAAAACATCCCAGCCAGACAGTAGCAATCGCATAAAGTAGGTCACAATTTGCAGTAAAAAGTATTTGACAAGTGGTCTCCAACGAAGGGGAAAATTAAAAGTTCTGCACAGAAGCTCGCTGCATCGTTGCAAGGCCAGGGAAGTGCTTTGACTTGTCCCGTTTCTCTGGGTCTCTGCTCTGCTGGGATCCGCACCTGCCTGGGACAGAAGAATGACGCTCCTTCCCTGGCACCCTGACGTGCCCGGTGGCCCGAGAGACTCCCAGTGGCACTGCCTCGTTCTTGCGTGGACATTAACCCGGTGAGGGGCAGAGGGAGAGGAGAAGAGTGTTTTGCTCCGGGATCCAGGCCAGGAGAAACAGGTGAGTGGAGGACGTGTCTGTTCCTACAAGCCGGGGCTGAACTCCATGTTTGGGCTACAAAGCCAGTGCTGCCTAAAGTCAGGGCCTCAAGTGCCCAGGGCGTGGGATGGGAATTTCCATCGACCACCGACAATCCCTGTTCAAATGGATCCAACACATACAAACCGGGAGGGACTGGCACCGAGGAGAGCACCCAGAAGGGGGGAGCCGGAGGGAAGGGTGAGGGTAGGAGGGGGATGTTGCAGCCGAGAGGCAGAAGACATTGGCCCTTGAACAAAACTAAAGGTTGGTCCCCAGAAACATGGACCGGGAGTTTTGTTTCCTGGAAGAATTTCAAAGAAAACAAGCAAAATCCCCAGAAAATGTTAACAGGGGTTTTAAAAGTGTCCGTTTTGGGGGTTTTTCAAAATTCCCCACAAAAAACTATTCGTGTTTCCCCCCTTGCTTGTGTCCTAGTCCCCACTCTACTGATGAGGGTCAGGGCAGCTGCTTGACCTCATTCACTTGAGTTTTCCCTTGTGAAATGCAGGCACGAGAGCGTCTCCCCAGGGGAGCTCGTCCCGTTAGCAGAGTGCTTGGAGGGCCTGGACTCGAAGCCTTGTGACATGCTAGGCAGCATCGTGGCAGGAAAGGCAGAAATAGCATTTCCCCATTACTGGCGGCTAATCTTATTGCCACTTCATGTCACCAGGGGCTCCTGGGGTTTAGTGCAAGGGAGGTAGGTGGAGTAGAGAATCCATTTTCCACGGCTTCTGCTATCTCAGAAATCACCGCGCCTCGCAAAGGCAGCCCAGGGGTGCTTTTGGAGTCGGCGTGATGAGCTCTGGCTGTTCATGCCCGTGCACAAAAACTTCCAGACACGCATATTTGATTGCACGCATTTGATCGTGCCTGGAAGGCTTTTACCAGCCAGCGTGCGACAGGAATGAGATGTCACTTCCACGCTGCTCTCCATTCCCTGGACTCATTGCGTGGACGCCGGACCCTGCGGAGCACAAAGTAGCAGTGGCGTGTGAAGAGACCTTTGCTGTCGAGAGGCCAAGGAAACTCATGACGTGTGTGTTAATAAATGCTCCTGGGTCCATGGGGCCAAACATGCTGTCGGTGCTCTTCCAGCGGGGACTAGCAACACTGCCATGACAGCCAGAGACCACGGTCTACAGTCCCTCTCTTCTGCACCAAAATGCTGGTAACAAGGGAAATATCTTCCTCTCTTTTGCTTCAGTGAACCAAAGGCGGAGTTCGTAGAGAAAATGTGACCTCTCAGACATTTTCCAGCCTGGCAGCTCCACGAATGCTTCAAATAGAGGACTTAATCTAATCTGTCTGCCCATCCCTCTCTCTCTATCTCCATCTCTCTCTGCCTCTTTTCCTAACTCAGAAATGATCTGTTATGTTAAAAATGCACATGAGATCTGTATCCAAATGAAGCCAATACACAAATGTACCCAAATGTGTCCCACCTTACCCAAATGTGGCTGCACCTTAGGGTCAAATCAGTGGGGTTTCTCCACGTCTGATTGTGGGAGGCTCTGACTGGGGTCCAAACAGGCAGGGGACAGTCCTTTACACAAGCAGCTTGAAAGGCAATTAAATTAACTCGAATTAGCACTCCCACAAATGAGGGTAAGTGCTATCTCATATACTTGACAGGTACTTAAAGTAGGACAACAGGCTTGTACATCTGTAGGATCCCAGTATAAAAGGCTTTTTTTCCTCTGCAAAATGCAAGTCTGTTTTTAGCCTTGGGGAAGGAAGGTGAATGTGAAAGGACTCTGGTGCTTACAACATGCATTTTTCTTTAGGCTTTGGGGGGTGCTTTGTGGCTCTGGCTTTCAGTGGGTCAATGTAACCCAGCCTCAAGCTGGCTCAAAAACCCTGGAAGCAATTAGTCACATTTTGATCATACCAATGCTGCGGTTAAGCTAGTCACTGCTTTGGTACTG
Source organism: Crocodylus siamensis (assembly GCF_052110815.1). Taxonomy (NCBI): domain Eukaryota; kingdom Metazoa; phylum Chordata; order Crocodylia; family Crocodylidae; genus Crocodylus; species Crocodylus siamensis. Next base: position 4,576,730 of record NC_143406.1, on the reverse strand, counting down.
CTTGTTCTCCGAGGTGAATGGGAGCAGGAGCGGGCCCTCTGTGCCTGGGCCATGCTTTCCCAAGATCAAATAGAGGAAAGCAAGGCCTGAGTTCAAACCTGTGTCATGATAACAGATGAATCACTCTCTGCTGCCCTTTGGGTTGTGCATTTCAGCCGTGGATCAGAAAGGGCTTTACAAGCAGTAATGAATTTCGACTAATGAGATTTGCACTTGAAAGGCTGGCAAGGCTGAAAAAAACCCCATCATCTGCCTCGTTCGTCTCCCAAGCAGTCGTCAATAAAGCAACACGAAACATCAGGCATCATCGGTTGCTCTAAGTTCTCCGCAAGCTGAAGGTCTCCCAGACTCTGACCCCGTCCATCCATCACCATTGGTCTTGACTGCTGTGAAAGATGCTCATTGAAGGAGCATCTTACCCCGGAGACCTCGACAGGGAGAACTCACTGGTTGGCAGCATGGAAAACCAGCGGCTGTCTCCCCCCATCCATTTCATGCTGTATATTCTCTGGAGCAGAGACTGTGCCTAGCACGGTGGGGCCTCGATCCCACACCGTGGCTGCTGGACATGACCACAATGCAGGGGCCTGGATGGTTTGCATCTAAGACGAGCCCTCTCCCTCTGCACCTTGGCCACCTGGCAGTTCTGCTGGGGCTTTCATCTCTCCTGCTGAGATCTGAGCTCATCCTCAGGGCAGGCATCGATGCCAGCCTTTCGGCTAGTGCAACTGCACTGAACACAAGGGCAGTCACCACTCGAGGGCCTGACCCTGTGAGGTTTTTTTTGCACTGTCTGGTGCTTTCAAGAATCAAAGCAAAAGCAGGGCTTGGGTGTATTGTCTCCCTTCTGTCTGAGGATCCTCTGCATTTACATCCCAAGAAGAATCCTTTCCGCGCAGCATCCCTACTCATTCAAGTCTTTCATTGGGAAAGGTTTTTTTCTGGCCAGGATTGTCAGCTCCAGAGGGGGCCCCAAGAACAGATCCCTTTCGCACCTCCAAAGCACAGGAAGTGCGAGACGGAGAAGAGCGAGATGGAGAAGAGCGAGTACGAAGGGAGGGAAAAGAGACGCTTGCGCGGAGCTCTGTGGACAGTCCGAGATCTTCCAGGCAGTGACAACACCCCTGCATGGTTTAGAAGCTCCTGCAAGCTAAATACTAATAGCAATGCGCGATCTATGATTAAGAGACTGTTGCATACAGCAAAACAGGGAGTGCATAAGCACTAGCCCAGGCAGGCGTGTGAGCTCTGGCTGCAGCACCGGCTGTTCCCCTGGCAAGGCCACTGTGCATTTGCCCTACCCTTGCCTTTATCCCTTGATGACTTACCAGGAGGGCTTTCCCAGTATTTCAATACATCATACCGAGATAACTCCACCCTCAGTAGTGGTACTCAGTGGATGAGATGGGATGTTTGGCTTTCTGGTCTCTACCTGATGAGAGCCAGGATGGTCAGCTCAGAGCCTTTTCACACCTCTCTGAGTCTCCCTCCATGGCTGCTAAACTGGGCAGCTTCGGGGGCACCCAGCCAGTGCACGGCAGCCCCGCTGCCAGAAACAGGTAGGCAAGCACATGAGCATCCCCAAGACCCATGGGGCTGAAGCCTCAGGACTCAGCAGAGATCCTCTACTCTCCTCCCATTGAAGGAAAGCAAGGCAGAAAACACTCCTGTCAAGCAACAGAGTAGGTTTTATTGAGGGTGAAGAGACTGTGTCTTAGTTTCCACTTAGCATGGGATAAGAGCATACATGTGACAGTTATTCTGGAGCAGCTGACGTGGTAATGCCCTGTCCTCTTTTCTCCTGTGGACCACAGGGGATGGTCCATATTGTCATTTTTTCATGGTAATTTGTTCATATATCCATACCCTTATGGGATAGACTGTTTTCATAGGGAAGTCTGGATACTCCCAAGAGACATAAATACACACACACACACACACACACACACACACATAGATCTATCTATCTATCTATCTATCTATCTAGAGATCTATATAGAGAGAGATCTATATCTATATGTAGATAGATAGATAGATATGTGGCGGGCATGCCAATAGCAGCCTGGCTTGCCGGCTCGAAAGGGCTTCAAGCCATTGGTGGGACTTTCCCACCGATCAGGAGGCGATGGAGGAGAGGTTGCCCTGCCCCGCCCGGGGAGGGAGGGGCTGAGGAGCCCTGGACCTGATTGAGAGCTGCACCTTGCAGGTCCGGCAGACCTCGGGGCAGGGCCTCCGGAGAGAATAAAAGGACAGCGCACCCAGCACGTGGCAGACACGCCGGGGGATGAAGAGAAGAGCAGGGAGAGCTGCTCAGCAGGGTGAAGCAGGAGCCTGGAAGAGCCCCTGAAGACTTCCGGCGGCGGTGGGAAGCAGGGGACAGCTCCAGCAGCCAGGCTCTCGGTGTGCAGCACGGTGCACGGCATCCAGACCCTGGGAGCTGTGTGGGGCGGCTCGGGTCTGCAGCCCCTGGTGTGCAGCCAGAGGCGTGGGCTCGGGCATGGAGCAGGACCCTGGAAGCCACTCGCGACGGCTCAGGTCCCCAACCCCCAGCACAGTGCATGGCAGCTCCTTCAGACGAAGATGCAAGACAATGATTGCACTGCCTTTTCAGTGAGAGCTAAGCACAAATTAGCTATCTCGCTATACAATTTTTTAATGGATGCGAGGTATAGCTCCCTTTGCTGGATTTATGGCACGCTGCACAACGCTATTTGGATACTAAGTGAGAGCTGGCCTGCTTTTCATCCTTTGGAGATTTCATATCGGTGCCATTAGTTCCCTCTGATGCTGATTTTATTGCCTGCCATTTCCTCATCGTTTCTTTCCTGGGCTTGGGGGATAGGGAACTAGTTTCTTTTAAAAAATGTCTAGATAACAACAAGAGTACTTCTTTACACCCCTCAGGGGCTGCAGTGGAACAGAGTGGGTAATACCACAGACAGGAGCAGACTGGAAAATGTCAGAGAGGAGGTCCAGGTCACAATCTGCCATGACATTATACCAGGCATCTTAATGTTAGGACACAACTTTCTCTCGCTTCAGGTCGGGTTACATCACATCAAAGCAGGTCTCTGGCCGGCTGCCACCACGTTGTGTATCAGGAGGTTTAAGGTCACGTGGGATCATGTTAAGACATGACAAATCCGATCAGGGTCATTCCCTGAGCAATTTTAACGATTGAGATGCATCAGAGCCAGACACCAAGCCTAAATCCAAGAGTTCCAGCTGTATTTATTCACTGACGCTCCAGACTCTCATTCGGTGTCTTCAACAGACCGTCCTACGGTGTCACCTCTGCCTTCTTCTTGGCCAAACAGTCGTGTCACCCTGGTGGCGGGCACCAGCCCCCCATCTTGATTTTCCACCTCGCATTGAACAAATAAACCTGCACTGGGTACTACCGCTGACCTGCATCTCGGCTCAGTTCAACATGCTTTGGAGTGGCAGATCAGTGACATCCTAGCTGCCGTGCAGCCAGTTTGGTGGCTCGGCAGGTTTCTGTCGGTGGCTTTTGGCAGGTAAATGCAGCGGCAGAGGGAGTTGCTGCAGGCAAGGGCTCTGGTCAGTGGGGTATTGTTAATAAGCTTTCTCCCTCGCTTCTCTCTGGCGTGTAGAGAAACAGAGGGCTTCAGTCCAAGGGCTGTCACTCCGGCACCTCTCCCCAGCAGTGTGAAGGGAAGATATGAATAATCCTCAGTGTCCCAAGTCAAAGGGGCCCTTTGTGAAGCCTCGCTGGCTCTGAAGAACCTGACTCTGCAGATGCAGCGACTGGGGGAGCAAACTCCCTCCGAGGCACAATGTCATCCCAGGGATGAGCTCAGTGCGACGTTCGTGCCAGAAGCTGTTCTCACGTGCAGCCTCCTGGGCCTGGCAGAGGGAGGCTGAGTGGAGTCAGGCTTGAGAGATGGGGTTTAGTTGTTAGAGGGCTCTCAGAGCCTAGAAATACTGCGGACGTGCTCCCAGGCTCAGACCCGCCTTTGCTCTTCTGAGCCGGAGAAAACAAACCATAATTCTTCTTCAAATCACAAGCAGGGCACCCCAGGGGCTGCCACCTGGGCCCAGGGATAGCACTTGCGGAGCGGAGTCACGGTCCGTCCACCCACTTCCCCTGCTGCACGGCGGCTCTGCAGCGCTGCCAAGCAAGTGCATCGCAGCTAATGTCAGCAGCAGAAGCGCTGGATATTGTTCAGCTCCAGTGGTGGGGCAAGTAACCTGAATCCTAGTCCTGGTTCTTCCATAAGTTTACTCTCTGTGTCCTTCCTCCTCCGTGTGATGTGTCTCTGCTTTCCTTCCCCTTCCACTCAGGTCTGGAGACTGACAGCTGCGCCTTTAGTGACGGCTTGAAATGAGTCTGATGGCCTCCCTTCCAGTTATTCGTCCCTACTGGAAGTAGTAGCTATATAGCTCAGAGGCCAGGTTACATATGGCTCAGAGGCCGGGCCAAAGGGGGGCTCCAGTGGAGGTGAACAGGGCTGGGTTGTGATCCCATCGGTGACTGGGAGCCTTGTCATTTGTTTCAGTGGGGCCAGGACTTCCCCTTTAGACCTTGAACTCTGAACCTGGTTCCCTAAAGGAAAGAAATACTTGCAATGGGGTTGATGCACAGGTTAGCAGCGAAGCACTTATTCAAAGGCTAGGGACAGACATTACACATAAAATGATTTAAGTGAAACTAATTTAAACTTATAACAGAAGTTTAGTGCCCATCGGCCAGTTTCAAAATGACTGAAACTGGTTTAAGATAAACCTGGTTGAATGTAGTAGCAGACTTACCTGATTTAGGCCAAGCCAGCTTATGAAACTTCTGCCCCAGACCTAAGTGTTTTTGGGACCACGGATGCTGTCTTAAAGCAAGGTCTCTGTTGACCGGGACTGGAGCCACTGAAGAAACTTCTGTTTCCAGTAAATATCATCCTTTCCCCTCCATTGGCAGGGATCTGGATCTTCGGTATGGCAGCCCCTATTGAGGCTTGAGCCCATTTAGGGACTTTCAGGCAGTGCTAAGTATCCACAGTGCCTTTCTTTATCTGTATTGTCAGCCTGGTGATTATTCGAGGCCTGAGTATAAGGGCAGGTGAGGGAGAAGAGCTGGTTGTTCTGGCTCTGGTGGGCCCAGAAGGAGCTTTGCACTGGTCATTTCTCTGAGATGCCCTAAGCCTGATTTCCTGAGGGACCGAGTGCCCCCAAATTCCCACTGACTTAGACTGAAAACCAGGCCCAGGGACTCAACATTGGCGACCAACTCAGAAACTGGAGCTCTAGAACAAATCAGGGCAAACACTGTCGAGGGAGAGGGCTGGGGAAAGTGAAAGGCAGGAAGAGCCAGGCGGTGAGAAAGCCTGCGCCCGAGACAGGGCAGAGCAAAGGCGGGTGGGACATTTGGAGAGGGAACAAAGCTGGGGGCAGAGAGATAACTGGGCTGGCCCACAGGGTAACACCATGAAGGAGCCTGCCTCAGTGCCCGCGTGGTGGGCAGCCGTGCCCATCTGTGAATTATATTATTTCTTTTATTTAGCTATTTGAGTGTAAACATGCAAAACCCATATTGCCCAAGGGGAGCTCTGGGCATGCTGGGCGGTGATTCAAATAATCACATAACAATGAGGACTCAGCACCTTAAAGTGAATCATGGGCAGGAAACGAAGAGACCCAGCGGGGCAATAAATCAGACAACTTCGGCCTTCCCCTGAGCCCGTCACCGGAGTCTGCCAGGAGGAAGGCGACTTGTCATGTCAGCATCAGCTGGGGACGAGGGTGCAGGTGCAATGGTGATGGCAGAAGGTCAATGAGTCCCATCAGCTGGCTGCGGTACTCCTTGCTCGGGGTTGGCATCCGGATCTCCAGAGCCACTCCAGGAAGATCCTTCAGCTTGCTCCGTGTCCAGAAGCACCTTGGCACATCCCTGGTCCCAGGCCTCTGTGTCCTCTTGCCTGAGTTATGACTGCAGAGGGCTGCTGAAGGATGAGTGGGGGCTGTCCTGCGTGACTGAAATTATTCGATTTACTGCAGCAGTGGCTTTATTAAAGCAGCGCTGTTGTTGTACGGCTCTATCCCCGCCCAGCCCCCAGGAGACGCGGAAGATGATACCAGCACAAACGAGCAATAAGAACGACGTAGCCATTACAAAGCTGACAAATTTATTGCAAAGCATAGAGCTTTATTGCAGGAGGAAAAAGGAGGCCAAGCTCTGTTTATTAGCTGCATTGGAGTCCTTCTGAAGCCAAAATGTGAGCAGAGAGCGATGCTGTTAGCCAGGTAGGCAGGGGAAGCATGATGTCTACATGGATTTCCTGTGTGTATAGAAAACACATGCACCAGGGAATCCTTGCCAGTCAACCCCCTTGGTTTGGTGCTTACAGAACAGGCCCAGAAGTCAGGGCATCTAGCTACTATTTCATTTCAGTGCCAACCATTGGCTCTACTGCTCAGGATAGTCTTGCGTCCAGAGCTATTCACCTCTGGCAACTCCCATCAAAGACAAGGGAAGCTGCAGATACCCCCCACCTCTGAACATCAGCCCTGCAATAGCCTGGGCCTCAGTTTCCCCAGGCAGTAAAACGAGTCTAATACCGACCTTCCAAACGGGATAGGATGCAGCTGAACTCAATATAAGCTGGGCTTTGAGAACCTTGTGTTAGAAATGGATTTGCAAAGATCCCTCTGCACTAAATCAGAAACACGACCCCCATTAAAAAAAAGCATTGGTGGGCATGCACTGAAAAATCCCCTCGTTGGCTTTAAAAAAATCAGCCAAAATTCAGCCTTAAGATGCATGGGGCAGAGTGCTGATAAAGAAAGCTGACTGTGTCCGGCTAGAACAAGACACCACCCAAGCCTGTCATGGGCCTTCCTTTGTCTTGAGGGTGAAAACTGAACAGGACCTTCTTGTTTGGCTCCATTGGGAGAGAGGCTGCGTTTCATGTGTCACAAATCTTGTGTGACAGCCAGTTCTTAGGTTTCCAGCCTGGTTTTGCACACTTGGAGGCTTGGCATGGCCAGATCAGCATCCTACAAGACATCTGAACTTTTGGAGAGGGAATTCTGAAACCTCTGGGGTTTGTTCCTCATTTGCCTTGGCCCTAATATTCTCCCCAGAAAGCGGCGGGGGCAGGATTGCCTGTGTGCATTGGGGAGAAGAATTTAGCCTTTCCCACAGACAGGATTGCATTCTGCTTCTCATTCTTGGGGTCTCTATTGCCCCCTGATGAACATGCCAGGAAATCCCAGATCTCTTTATATCCCTGGCAGGAATGGACTAAGTGCACTAAAACAGTTTGTGGATAGCGAGGCATGATGCTATATCCCTCACACCAGCCATTAGCAAGAAGCATTCCTTTCATTTTACTGCATATTTCCCCCTGTTAAATAACCTCATTAATGGAACATGCTTTTGAGCAAAATAATCAATGTACCACTTCCAAAATGCGGCAGGGAACATCACAGCAGGTCCTAGGCAACTTGCATTGAAACATGCTCCTTGTAGAACAGGTTCTTTTTAAAGAAAAGCCGAACAGCCGGAGGACGAAGTGGTAAAAAAGAGCGGCTGGCGCAGGTTCATACTTTACAGAGAGGCCTCTAGCCTCTCAAAAGCATCCCATCTCCTAGATTAGATCTTCCTATCAAGACATTCATATGGGTTGCATCACTGAGGTGTCTGAGCCCTTCAAACCCCCTAAACAACCTGCAGGAGTGCCTGCTACCTGATGCTTCAGAAGAAGATAAAATATGTAGGTGCGCTTAGATATTGTGCAGATACATGGCAAGACATTTCCTTCTGGCCTCTTTGGACCATGAGCTGCTGCTCTGAGGCAGGTCATGAAGCCTCTGCTTTAGGATCAGGCCACTGAGCACACATAATTCAAGTCATTATTAGCCACAGCATTACCCAAGCTCTGTAGTGTTTTGGATCCTCACATCTTTAATGGAGTTAATAGCAGACCCCTGTCTCATGCAGATGTTCTGAGATTAAAGCCATGCAAGTTTAGGATGCACTCGGATAATGTAGAAATGGAGCTCCAGGAGGTACCTAAGAAGTGGGGAACAAGCCCAGATACTGCATTTAGTAGTGGGCAGATTAAAATTTTCAGAAGCCCAAGAACTATTTCAGATGCCCAACCTGGGAAACCCCAAGGGGTTGTCTACAGGGGGCCAGGGGCTCAACATGTTCTGAGCACAAGCTCCCTTTGAAGCATCTTGAGTTTGGCAGCCACGACGTCACTAATTCATTTTAGGCCATTGCCTTTAAAGAAAAGCTTGCAGCCAGAAGCACTGCAAAGCCAGGCTACAGCTGAAGCCTCACAGCAAGCCCAGAGTCACCAACTTTCAAGTCACGTCGTTCAGCCAAAGCCAGGTTGAAAAACACAACCCAAACTCCGGCTTTAAAATAGAAATGCTTTCAAAACCTCCAAAGCCAAAGGCACCAGCTCCCGAACTCTGCTTTTGAGAAAGGCTTTTTGACCCCAGAAGAGGCACTGACAGAGTAAAAAGCCAATGTCCCAATCAGTTTACTCCGAGCTTTAACCAATAGAGTCATGAGCGTACAGAAATCTGTGGCTGGCTCGAGACATGCTCCCAAGTCACTGCTTTGCCATACTCTGCTATCCTGTCACCCAGTGCGGCAGGCAGGCTCAGAAAGCTGCTTGTCAGGGTGAGATTGGTGGTGGCTCAGGTCTGCAAAGCCACGTCTTCCGCAGCTGATAAGCAGCGAAAGGCTCGTCTTCCTCACTGCCGGCGTGCACACCAGGCTGAAGTCTCTATTCCAGGCATCGGCATGAGACCAAATGTTCCCACCTCCTTCGAACTGAATGGAGAAAGGTGCAGAAGCAGAGCAAAGGAATGACGAGTGGCTTTCCAGCCTTGTTGCGACTTCTCCCATAGGGGCTATATTCGTCACTGCATTTCGCCCCTGCATCTAGTGTCATCACTGATGTCAAAGGAAGGAGAATTTCAGGACACAACATGCAGTCAGAGTGAAATGTCACAGCCAGATGTCACGTTCGGAGGGCAGCCCAGCCAGATCCTCGCTGCACAGTGGTTCAGCACTGATGTCACGATGGAGGGGCTTTAAACTGAGACATAGGAGAGGCTGGTGGTGAGAACAAGGGTCCGAGATCCAGGCCTTTTGGGATCTATTCTTGGCTGGGTCCCGGACCCGAGCTAGGTGAAATTCATTACAAAAGAGGAAAATCAGGAGCCAAGTCCCTGCCTGAATTTATAACACATCTGCGAAACAGAAGCAATTTTTCAATTCAGGCCAATTTCTCTGCCGGTGTTCCTATAACTCACTCCTCATTACGGTCTCTGAGTGACTAATTTGCCAGAGTAGCTTGTAAAGTCCCTGGTGTGCAGCTATCTGGTTGGATGCCTTGAGGGACAGGATTAGTGATGGATCCTCTGGAGGCCACAGGGCACTTCTGCAATCCAGGACTGTCACGCTGCCAGTGCAGTCCAAGAAAAAGCAAGCAGAGGCTGTTACCCGCAAAGCTGAAGACCCTGGATACTAAATGCCTGCAAGGCCACTGGCTTGTTGACAGCCGTTGCTGCCTGCCATGTTGGGAGCCCCTGAAAGTTGTTGCCAGTCCCAGTTGCAGCATGACCCATGCCCTCCACCCCAGAGCGTGCGGCACTTCACCGCTGCAAATATACCAGCACTTCCCCTGCAAATACACCAGCACGGACCAAGCATCTCTTGTGTTTGAATAACTTGGGTCTCCATGGGCAGGGTCCTCGGCGGGCTGCCTTCATGTTACCTCCAGCCTCAGGGCTCCTTCGTAGAAGACCGTTCCTTCCCTTTCTTTCTTCCTTGCTTCTCCCTTTCCTTTCCAAAGCTGCAGTAACTGAGCCTGGCTGACTTCACTCCATAACTCACGCCCACGTAACCCTCAATCATTTTCACTGCCCTCCGCGGCACCTGCTTCGTCGCAGCAGCCTCCTCCTTAGGATGTGGGCAGCGGGATTACCTGCACTGCCATATATCCTGAACTCGATGGGAACCGGAGAATGGCTCCCTGCAGGCGCCGTCTCCACAGCTCTTTGCCTGCTATTTTTCACGGCTGCCAGGCACGGTGCAGATGGCTTGTGTGTATCATGAAGGATGTGGAAGAGAATTGTAGTGTTTTATGGCAGTTCAGCTATTCCTTTGTTACCGCAGCACTGGCAGAGTTAAATCCAGCAGAATCGGGCTGTAGGAGCGGCCATCAGCTTCAGAGAGCTCCATTCTTCGCTGCATCAAGGGACAAAGACCAGCCACTGTCCCTCTCAACTGTACCTCTGACCCTGCTAAGCACAAGAAGACCCTTAAAGTCCCGTCCAACTTTATGACCCTAAGATTCAATAGCTCTGGCTTGGCAGGGGAAGGGAGGAACTGAGGTAGGATAACTGAAATCGGTGGATAAAAACGTGAGCCCTGGAGCCTGGCAGAGGGACACGGGGGTAAGGGAAGCATGCCGAACCCCAGGGCTCAGAAGAGTGGGTGACAGCATGAGCTCCAGGGGAGCATTGCTTGTTCTGCTGTTATTCCTTTGATTGAGGTTAGGCACTGTCTTGGTTTGGAAAAGAAGCTTTGAGTCGCTGTGGTCATGCTGGTTGCAGGTCCTGAAGGGAAGTCTTGCCCGGCCGCTGAGTCCAGTCAGGCCTGTGGAGCCATCATGGTCGATAAACAGGGGACCGGACCTCAGAGAGCAGGAGCATCACAGGACTCCCATGTCCCAGGAGCTGAAAGGCTGAAACCTAGAAAGGGGAGGGGGTTTGAGGGTTGGGAGGGGTCAAAGACACCGACAGCCCTGAACTATGCCACATCTACATCTCCCTGCCCTGCAGGACCATGCCATAATGGATTTGGATGGGAAGCCTCAGAGAAACACCCTTTCAAAACAGCAAGTTTGCTCTAAACTACTTAACTCCTGGCTTTCAGCAAGCACTCAGTGCTTTCCCACCCCAGGCTGCTACACTCCTTCTCCTCGCTTGACTTCTCTGGGGCTTGCATTATTCATTCACTGAATATAGCACAATATGCTGTTTACCTTGGCCTGCAGCTGTGCGCGGCTTACCTTTTCCCTGACAAATCCCTCCAAGGCAAATCAGTGCGGTGTATCATTCAGTCATCCCCACTGCCCTCAAGCAGGTCTCTCCTCCTGTAAAGGTGTGCTTCACAGGTAGGCCATGTGCATCATTCATACACCCTCTTGCTTAGTGCTGCGCTGCATTTCCCTTCAGGCAACCGCTCTGCATTATATGAAACCACCGGAGCAGCTGCTGGGGGGAAGGATCCTAAAGAAATTCACAAAGATGAAAAGAGACAGACAGAGAATAGTTGTATGTTTTCATGTGACATCACAGTCACGTTTGTGAGAAAGGAGAATATACTGGTCCCCTTCTTCCCTACAGTCTTCTGCCCAAGGACCTCAACACAATATACAAGCATTAATGGCTTCAGTCTCACGGCAATCCTTTATACTTGGAAGTGTCGGCAGAGGCAAGGAAAGCGACTGAGCAAAGTCACCAAGGCAGCCCATGGGAGAGTCAGGGCTAAGCCCCACATGTCCTGGCTCCTAGCCCTGCACTTTTACCCTGAGATCATCCTTTCCCTTGGACGTAGGTTCAGTGCACACCTATGCCTTGGCTGTCTTTTGAATCTTTAGTCCACATGCATGTCCCTTTTGTCATTTTTTGTCCCCCATATTTAGTTGTTCCTGTCCCCATTAGCCCCCCCAGTTAGTTGGGGCTACTATGTTACTTGGCGGGCTCTGTCTGCACCTTTGTCAGGATACAACTAGGCCTATGCCTTGGCGGTGCAGGACCACCCACCAGCAGTGAAGAGCTCTGATTGAGCTCTTTTGAGAGTTAAATGCACCAGGACACTCAGTGTCCAGCTATTGATCCTCCTGGGCCTGGACATCCAACCCACTGCTATTGTGCGGTCTTGCCATGGAACGTGACCCCGCTGCTGGAAATGATCCGAATGGCAGAGCTACGATTAAGGACAATCACCTAAGAAGCAGGAAGAGCAGGAAGGCAGGCACAGCTTGAGAAAGCTGGAGACACCCCGAGAAGAAAATGACTCTTATCTCTGCCTACATAGCTACGGCCTTGGGAAGAGATGCCCTTTGCTTCCACACACTGCGCTCAAACGGCATGGGAGACGGCTGTGTTGCTCTGCTCCAGTTCCTTCTTGAGCACGCTGCTTTCCTTAGGCTGAAATCCAAAGCCCCTTCTAAGCTGAGAAAGCGCTTTGTCCTTTGTCTGTGGGAAAGCCATTGCGAGTGTATCTGCCCCAGGGAATGGGATTGAAAAGCAGCCTCCAAAGAGACAGCAAATCCCATGTCCCCGCGAGACAGATGGAGGCACAGGGAGCACGTTCTGCCTGGAAGGGGGGGGCAGGAGGGCAGCTGCTGCAGCCCCCCAAAACAGGACGGCACCCCTGCTCTTTGCTTAGGTAGCCACGTTTCCCACAGACGCCCCCGGACGCCCACTCAGGGTCCTGGAAACCTAGAGCCATATCTGAACCAGGCCACGTGCGGCCATTTCTCCTTTGCCTGGAACTACGTCTGATGGTCGGTGGTGCGGAGGGGCCCTCCGTCTTCCCTCTCTGCTCTCTCACCTCCAGCTCCCTCCCCTCCTGGTTCCCTCTGCTCCAGTGGGCTCTCAGCCTGCTTTCTTCTCCTCTGCCACCCGCCTGCCCCTCGCCATGCTGTTCAGATGCGAGGCAGTGCCCCGGGGACCTTTGCTGAGTGCTAGGCCAATACCATTTATACTACGTCATCCAAAGAAAGAGGTGGGGGTGAGGAGGGGGGGTTATTTTTAGACCTCGGCTGCAGCAATACTAACTCATCACGAGCTACATCACTCAAGCCCCACATCCCCCTCCATCCTGCTCCACCTGAGACCTACCCCACTGCTGAAGGTAGGAGGGGAGGCTGCAGCAATGATCCCTCCAGCACCGCACGCTGCCCGTCTCTCCTGCTTTCTGTGCAGACAGCGGTCACCCAGCCCTTTCCCGCAGGGTGGGAGCAGTGCTGCTTGCAGGCAGGAGCAGGGGAGGGAGCTGTGCTGTGCCCCCGGCCCATGCTTTCTGGATGGGCCTCTGTCTTGGATCGAGAGGCTACTACAAGCTTCACCATCCTGCTGCCTGGGCACACTTCTCTGCCTGGTTTCTAGCAGACACGGCGGCCTCTTCCCAAAGCTTTTTGCAGCAGTGATCACAGGGGAGCAGTTCCCAGCATGTCTCCCTGGCTCGGTTCAAGCTCGACTTACTTGGCTTCAGTGCCCTTTTCCATGGGCCTCTTGGATACCCCTTAAAACAGTTACCCAGGCTCCACCGGCCCTGCCATTTATCAGCCATTTGGGAAGGAGCACATGGAAACACCATTCCTGCCAGGGGTTGGAGATATCCCTGGCCTCCCTCCATCTCTCCGTGTGCCCATATACAGCACCAGGCACAATGGCACTGATTCTGAGGGGGGCTTGCGGGTGCTCCTCTATGCCAGTCCTCATAATTGTCAAGGGAGTCTGATAGCCAATGCCTGTCTCTCCATCATCCCCATTTCTCCTCTTTACAGCTCTGAGCTCATCCAGTCTGGGAGAAGAAAATATAGCATATGGTTTAAGCGACTAATTAGATACCCTGGGAAGTGGATGATGACAGTCAACAGTTGGTGGACATCCAACAGGCTGAATATCTGTCTCCCGTTCATAGCTGAGCAGCCCATATGAAGGCAGTCTGGGTGGGGTTGTATGCTAGGGTTCACCAGGAGTAACTGGACCAGCTTCCCAACCTGCAGCTCCTTCTGCCACAGTTCAAGTGTCAAATGTTCAGGCTTTGGCTGGGGGAGAACCCCAGGCTTGACGCCAAAGCGTTAAACTTGGGGAAAGAAAGACTAGCTTCACAATTTTGTTTTTTCAGTACTGCCTGTGCCTCTCCCGACTCAAGCTATGACAGCTCTAATCATCCTAAAGTGGGACTCGCATTAGCTGGATGGAGCTGACAGAGCTTCTCTCCCGATGAAAAACAGTACCATGTCATCTCTGAGACAAGTTCTTGCTGGAGCTTGCAAGGCTCTGATAGAAGCTGGAGGGGAGATGGGGTGGGGACCGGATGGTGCAGGGGGTTGGGAATGAACCCCAGAGACCGGCTCACCCACTGCCCAGCCAGTCCCCGTGCGAGGCAGATGCAAGTCTGGAGCCTGTGTTGGCTACTGAATGACCATTAGGAAGTGTGTGCTAATGGTCCAGTTCCTGGCGGGAAGGCAAATGCCTTCTGCCTCCCCGAGCAGGCCTCCCTGAGTGTGAATCACAGGTATTGGCAGCAGAACAGGGAAGCTGCCTTATTCTGTGGACTGATGCCGCAAAACTAGACAGCCGAGGGCTGTTGCGCAGGACCTTTTGGAAAGGGCAAGTGGCTGTTTCATTTGCTAGGATCCAAGCCTGCGAAGGAGCCATCACCACGGTATCCACGCTCCATCCGGGCTGCACACCACTGTCCACACACTCTCCCCACTAACCCCCATGGGACCAGACCTGTAGCACCGTGACCCAACAAAAAGATGGCCTTCAGGGGGCTTAAATCACCTGGCGACAAAGCATGTGCCGTCCCTGGGGGCAGCTTCTAGGGTGCCCTAGAAGCAGCTCTCCCCAGGACTCTGCCCTGGCTCCCCCAGGAGGTAGCTCCTGCTTGCCTATTTATTTATGACGCTGATCCCTGACTCTCCCTCATCGGCTCCTGGCTAATGGTTAATTCTTGGGCTGCCGGCACATGGCTGCTCTCCCTGGGGCTGCGGTCCAGATGGAGCTGCCTCCACTAATTGTTCAAGTTGCACTGATGCAATTTCCTTATTCTGTTTGCAGATTTTTTTTATTGCTCCCCCGGTCCAAGGGGGAAGGATCTTGGCAGAGACAACAGCTGGCAGCGATTCTAATGTGATGCTACAAGGCTGGGGCTCCTTAATTATCGCATTCACCTTCCAGCTTATACCCACATGGAGCTATTTGATTTACGTACAAGCACACATGCCTTCTTACCTGCTCCCCAGCTATCATGCTGCACCTCCCAGTACAACGTAGGAGTACCGTCCTGCCCTCCCTGCAACTCCCACATACCCACACCTTCATATGCTGGCAGGTAAGGAGCAGAAGACCCCTCGGTCCATCTCCGTCTTTTCAACTTCTCTGAGGTCTTCGCTTTCCATGTGGTGACCCTCAGAGGAGCTGACTCTGGCTGTCTTTGACGTCGCATCATAATCTATAACTTGGCTCACAATTGAAATTGTTCTCCAGTGACGCAGAAATTACACATCCAAACAGGAAAAGCACTGATCTGTGCAGTGCTGAGGGGAGAGGAGGAGGAAGTCTGTGCTCAGGGAGCAGACCTGCCAAGCTGGGGGATTTATTTCCTACAGCCTTAGCATTTATGCACTACCAACCTCCTACTGTTTGAAGGGACAAGACAAACTGTCTGCAAATGAAATTATTTCTTGGACAAAAAAATAGACACGGAAGCTCGGTTCTCCACTAGCTCATAGCAGTTGAACACCGATTCATTTCCATTGGCCTTCGTGAAACGAATCCTGCCTTGCACAGGTGTAAATGAGACAAAACTGGCCCCAGACCGCAACACTGTCTTTACCTGTAAGCCAGGCACACCCAGTCCTGGGAAAAAGTCTAGTGATCAAAAAAGATGCTGTTCATCGTTTTCCAACTTTTTTTTTTTTTTTTTGCATCCAGCTCCATCATTTTAAGGTGCCTGTTGCCTGGATACTGCATCTAGCATGCTGTTTTCTTGGAGATGGAAACCTCAGAATAACCAAAGGGTCAGTTCAGAGCCCTGAGGATCTGAGATAAGGGGTAGCTTGACTGAGGTATCCAGCGCATTGCTCCCTTTCCCCAGTGGCTGCAGCCCTGTCCTCTTACTTGTTTTATTCAAAACCGGTCTCCCGGCTTTCCCTCCCTGCCTGAGTCTGCAGAGAGCCTGAGGCAGCAACATAGAGCCGTGGCTCTGGTGTCTTCTGTTCAGGGGGACGGTGACCTTCAGATCCAGCCAGGGAACGGCCAGCTCCTAGCACTGCTGAGCTGATCCAGATGGGCCAAGTTCCTCCCTAACTACCACCACACCCCAAAGCCTGGCCGAAACCCTCTCCCTCCCGGCGCACGTTACTGTTTTGCTGCTCCCCCAACCACAGGAGGCTACAGGGGCCTCTGCCCTCACTTATCAACCCCCACTCAATAGTACCCTTGCCGGTTCGGACTCCTCTGTCCAGCTGAGTCCTCTCCACCCTTCGTAAGCACCACTGAGGCAATTATCGATAATCGACCTTGGCTGGTTGCAAGCTCTTGAAGTGGCAAGCCACTCTGTTCCCAGGCTGGGTCCTGCACGCTGCTAAAGTCTCTGTGAAGGCTTTGCTGGTGCCATCTGCCTCAGGGCTGTGGGGCCTGCACAGTAGATGCTCCAGCTCTCCCCCAGGCAGCTCCTCTCCTTCGCTGTTGTCCAGGGCTCTCTCGCTGGTTGCTTCCAGGCACATGCGACGGGCGCCCAGTCTTTTCTGGGTGGGCAGAGTGTGGGTGAGGCTTGGGGAATGCCACCATTTACAACAGAAAAGAAGAGCCCCCGGAAAGGGAGCGGGCATGCTGGTACACGATGAACCTTGGGTTTGCTTCCGCTCCATTGTCTTGTTTGCTAGGCCCATGGAGAAGGGGTGAGGCTTGTTGGATGTGAGGAAGTTTTTCCTGAGATAAAAAACGATACCTTTTAAAACCTGGAAGTCAGCAGGATTCAAACCTGCACAGGGAGCCCTCCAAGGATTTCTTTTCAGGCCAGCATTACAACTACTTGGCTACAACAGCTCAGAACATGTCGAGCTCCTTGGCAGAGCCTGTATCAAGCAGCCTCCATGACAGCCAGCTGAGGGATTATATTTAACATCCCTCCTGTCTGCTAATGCAGTCATGATGAGCCCTTCACAAGCAGTACATCACTCCGGGATCCCGCCGCTCCCACAGCTCCACGTCCCTGATGGAGAGGCTCTCGGGGACCTGTGGATTCAAGCCAGAGTTGTCTTTAAAACCCTTGCTTTGTGAGCAAGGAGTTAAGCAAGGTTTGGCCGTGGTGAAAGGCAAACTCAAGCCCAGCGTGCAGGGTTTGGTTGGGTTTAGGTGACTCTTCTGCTCCATGCAGTCCCCCAGACTCTGCCTTGCAACTACAGCATCTTTTCCAATAGGCAGGAGCAATGAAGAAGATCATCAGTTCCAGTGAGGGCCGGAGAGCAAAGACAGGAAGAAAATAAGATCAGAGAAAGCCCCCAGTGAGCTGTGAGGATCCATCTGAGTGCAATATCAGAACAGCACACTGGAAGGCTAAGTAGCACTGGGAAACACCAACACACACACGGGGAATCACCGGCTAGGCAGCAGCACCGGAGAAAAGGACCTGGGGGCAAAAGGAAACTGCAGCCTGAACGTGAGCCATCTGTGCAATGTGGTTGCAAAAAAAACTACAGTGTCCTTCACTTCTTCCCCTGCACTGCAGTGCTGAGTGCTGTTGTACCTACCCAGAGGTGGCTGCGTTTCACTGGGATTCAGTTAAAATGCCATCTGTGTCAGTGCAGGCAAATGTAGCAAGACCATCTACCAAGGACCAGCCCTGGGCCAGAACCCAAGCCCCCACCCAGCTCTCTTCTCCAGACATCATGCAGAGATTTCTAGGGGCTGAGTAAGCCAGCAACTAGCATGGCTACAGAAACCCATGCTCAGCACCTTTAGTGCTGGAGGCCTCCATCAGCTAGAGGCAACACTAGAAAGTTTGTGGGCACGTGGAGCCGGGAGCCGAATGAGAGTTTGGAAGGAGTTGTGGTCTGGCTGCTTGACGACCATCACTGGGCAATAATGTGGAGAGAAAAGCTATAGCAGAAGGGACACGTTCAGTGAGAAAGGGCGTCCTGAACAGCCAAAACACAGGCAGGAAGAAGCTAGGATCGTGCAGTCTAATGAGTACAGAAGTGGATTTAAAGAAGACGGGGAGACGAGGTTACTTCTGCCGGAAAGAGAGGCTACGCAAGTGCTCCTGGCTGAACATGGACAGGCCCCTGAGCTAGTCCCCTAGCAGTGCAGTTCTGAGCATGTCTGTCTGTGCCAGTGCTCCAGCACCGTGCATTCACGGTGGGGCACGGGAAGGGAGAAAGCTGCCCGCAATGCGTGTTCAATGCGGTGCTAAGATGCAGAAGCAAGAGAGCCAAGGAGAGAGTGGTGCGTGATGTGACAGCAGCCAGCCCCACCCTGTGCAAGGCAGCTGGTGGGAGAGCTTCATCCTTCAGTGTTTAATCTCCAGGCAATGCAGCTACTTGAAAACACTGCTAATGATCAGCTCCTCTGCTATGAAGTCCCAGGCTTGGCTGGCATCGTCGCCGATGGATATTTACCTTGCTTCAAGATATACCACTGCAGATGTTTGCATGCTGTCCGGGAGCCAGGCACTGCTGCTACCAACACATTTGTAGGAGAAAACTGTCTCCTCTTCAGCACGGCTATGACTATAAAGTTGACTACCAGAATCACTGGTTGATCTGCAGCATTCATTTGATCTGACTCCTGATGCTTTGGGGGTCTTGGTAGAAGCAGTCGGCCTTTTTCCCAGCCTCTGCTGCGGTGTGTGCAAGGGGGTTTTGTCCCCTGCCTGTTTCCTGCTGATTTGTCCATAGCAAGAGTCTGCCCTAACACCAGAGCTGATATTACAGGGCTAATGACGATTCCTCTATACAGATTTCACCTGTGCCTCTCAAGGTACTTTCTAAGGAGGCTAATGGTTATGTCCCCCAAAGTACAGAGACTTGTTTGCACCCAAAATGACACCCACTTTGGCTAAAGGCATGGCCTTGGACCAGCTCCGTTCAAACTATCCCACTCCACTCTTCAGGCAGTTTCAAAGCACTTTTAACTGGCTTGGTGTAAAACAGCAATGCTCAGCGCTGACTAGTAGTGCATATCTAAAGAGCCACCCTGGTATGAACCTCCCTTGGTGAGCACTGCTGCTCCAGGTGAGAAGGAAATTTTACAGTAGGGGGTTACACGTGTCGCAGGACAGACAGACCCAGCATATGCAGTCAAACAAACACTTGGATAATATTTTCTATAAAGAGCTATCAGTGATAAATCAAAAAGTCATTTGTGGGATAAGAACCAAGGGCAGAGTATCTGTTGCAGACCTGGTCCACATGTATACATTTTGCTGGCGATGCTATGTTAACAAAACCACAGCTTTGCCTATTAGGAGAAGCCCTGAAGTCAGTGCTGTTGTATCCCCCAAAAGTCCCTTCTCCAGTCTAATTTATTCCTGGTTTGAGCTAAACCAGCCAAAGAACTCTTTGGCTAGGATGAATCACAACCTCACTAAGGGATTTTGCTTGTAGAGCTCTCCCAGCACCCTGTCCCGGCAAACTCCTTTTAGTTCTAGGTAAGGCATACGCTATTTTGCAATCAATATAAGTCAAGGTGATTGAAGGGCATGTCTTGTCTACACACCAAAGTCCGACTGCTTTAACTGAGCTTTTATGACTGAATGTGGCTGAAGGGATATAACCCCCCTGCACCACGCATGGCTGCAGATATACTGGGATGATTATGTCTCTGCAGATATAGAAGCATAGAAAATGAGGGTTGAAGGGACCTCAGGAGGTCCCATCTAGTCCAACCCCCTGCTCCAAGCAGGACCAGCCCCAACTGCATCATCCCAGCCAGGGCTTTGTCTAGCCAGGTTTTAAAAACCTCCAAGGAGGGAAGTCCTGTCATCTGCCCCCACCAAGAACAGCCCGGCTCCTTCCTCTTTGGACTGCCCTTCAGGTAGTTGACGGTTGCTATTAAGTCCCCTCTCAGTCTTTCCTTCCCCAAGCTACATAAGCCCAGTCCCCTCAGCCTCTCCTTGTACGTCATGTGCCCCAGCCCCCAGCCATTTTCACTGCCCTCCTCTGGACTGTCTCCAATTTGTCTACAAATAGTTGTTCTTCTTAGGGAAGGACGTCAAGCTGAACTGGTGTGATGTTTAGCTCCGTCCAAGCAGAGGCTGTACCAGCAGATGTACTTTGGTAACAACCAGTCACACCCCTAGCAATGGGTGCCCGACATCCCGTATGCGACCTACGACGAGCAACATCACACTTGTGGCCAGGTGGGGTTTGTGCCAAGTTAATCCAATAGCTTATTTCAGTTAATAGATGCAGATGTGCCCTAAGGGCCAGAAGCGGGGAGTGTCGTGTCCAGGGCCATCAAGCAACTCTGGAGCGGAGGTGGATCTCCGGGCTCACAGGCTGGGGCTCTGTCCATTCGACCATCGCCAACTGTGCACATACCTGTAAAGACCTCCCGGCCTTTAATGAGTCACTGCTGACTCCAATTTACCTACCACATGGGATCTGGCTTGAAACCTGCCCCAGGTCCCTTGTCCCCAGCATTAGCTCCCCAGCTCTATTCTACACACAAGGCTGTCATCCCACTCTACATCAAGACCCCTGAATGGCCCACCTTGCCCAATGTCTAAGCAAGACCCCAAAGCCATGGAGACATCCACAAAAGCCAGGGCTAAAGAAGCTCCAGGGGATGGAGAACTGGTTACTTTGCAACTCTTTCATTTCGAGGCAGACTATCTAGTAGATCACTATGTTAAAAAAACAGCAAAGGAGCCAGTTAGCCATGAAACTGCCTGGAAAAGCAGTACATATCCCTCTGACATGCACAGCCTTGCTGCAGGCTTGGATCAGGACTCACCAGGCTCCAGGGGCTGATTAATTAATTATATGAGCTGGGCAGAGGCGCTCCAGCTTTGACTGACATGCACAGCACAGAGCGGGGATCTGGGCTGGAAACAGTCTTACATTATGTGCAGGAGAGATGAATAATTAAAGGGCCAGTGATAATTCCTTCTATTTCTGTGGATGCCGACGTGCGAGCAAGTGGTGTAGTAGTGAGCTTGGATACCAGAGAGATGGGCAGCCCCCCTAGACCTGCCTTTCTGGGAGCAGAGTCCATCGCACCACGCAAGAGGCAAGACTTAGGTGTCAGGAAGGGGAAGGGGATTTTTTAACTGAGGCTGCTGGGCACAGAGGAACCCTGTGGGTCTCCCTAGGTCCGAGACTCTGCCACTTAATGAACTGTAGTCTTGTGAACTCAACGTTTTTGGAAAGGACTGCTGACTCCGTTGCAGTCGGGCTGCTAAGGGAGGGCCCCAGAGGGTCAACTGGGTATAATCAGTGTTATGAGTCTGTGTAATTGGAAGAGGAAGGAAATGGCTTTGTCGAGGTGAAGACAGTAAAAGACTGCAGTCCTCACAGGTCTTTTTTTGTAAAGGCGAAGCAAGTCCCACTTGTTTGGTGTCAGGAATTCATGACGGCAGGAGACTTCTTAAGCCTTTATCATACAAACAGGCCAAACAAAAGGTGAAAGTGCAGACAGACAGACCGACAGAGACTTTTCTAGCGTTTAAAACCTTTATTATAAACCTGTTAAAAATGGTGAATGTGCCAAACTGCAGAGCCATCTCTCTCCCCCAGCAAAGGGGCTGGGCATGAAAGCATTCATCAGTAACAGATGCCACGTTCTCCCTAGAGACTGAAACGCCCTCCTCCTTCCTCGTCACCCTTTACGTGGTCATGCATTTGGGTCTAGCCGTCCACTTTCCAGCACGCAGAGTGCTCCCTCCGGGGCCCAGCCTGACACAAACTGGTCCACCTTCTGTTGAATGGTGGCACTCCTGACTCCCGGGATGGTCTGTCCAAAGGAGACGTGCCTTGACCAGGAGCTGAAAACGTTGGAGGGTGTCATCAGATCCAGACCTTATGTGCCAGTGTCTGTAGCTCATTAGGGTTGCCATCCTGGCCTGGCTCAATGCAAAACTGGCCAGGCAGATCACTCTCCCCATAGCTGCTTGGTACAGGACAGAGAAAATGCATGCTGTCTCACAAAATGCCAAGCCCAGAGCACGAAGGAGGACACCGAGAGCAGCAAAGAGTGGTCAGAGCGGGAGCCAGTCCAGGAAGACGTGGAAGAACGTTTCCTCCAACAGATGTTACGAACAGGCTCTTGTGGTCATTGCCTGCATAACCCTGGACAGAGGATTTCACCCAGTGACACCTCTCTTGAGCACAGAAATGTGTGCTGTCTTTTGGAAAGGTGTCCAGTCTTGATTTAAAAAGCAATAAACGATGGCAAATCTGCCATGCCTCGTGGGGAGCTGTTCTGAGAGTGAGCTCCCTTCACTGCTAGTGTTTGGGTCTTCACTCAATCCAGAAATAAGGATTCAACCCCCAGAAAATTCTCAGAAACATCCACGTGGGTCTACAAGAAACAAAGGTGTCATGGTCCCAACCTATATATTCTGCAGCCCAAAATACTGTTAACCCATAAACCCCCCAGGCCTGAGGGGTTCACTGCACAGTCTTTCATGCCACAGTATTTCTGTGCCTGGGGTCTGCGCTTCCTCTGAGTTTGGTACATAAAGCCTAAATGGAGTGTTAATAGGAGAGATAAAGGTGTCTACCATGACCAGAGCTGTTTCCTAACAGCTACAGCGGTAATTCTCAACCACGGTGCTATGACACCTGAGGGTGCCTTTGAGATCCTTTCTAGGGTGCTGAGGGATGCCACGCAGTGTTAGTACTCTTAGGTAGATTTCAAATAGGCATCCATAGTGTCAAAGGCATGCGGACCTGCTGTGCTCCAAGCTCTCTGCAACACAAGAACTGCGTTATTATTTTTCTGCAATCAAAAAGCAAGTGCAAACGAAGAGCCGGTATTTTCCAAAGGGTGCCTCGAACCTATCCGGGGTGCCTCGGGCCCGTTGAAGAGTCTAAAGAGGGTGAGAACCACTGAGTTAGAGGATAGGTAGGGGAGCGGGGAGATGTGGGGTTTTTTCATTGCAGTGCTGCCCTTGATTCATTGCGTGGACTTGAGTAAACTACTAACGAACCTCTCTTGCCATTTCCTCATCTCTAAAAATTAGAACGTTACCAAGCTCACGGGGGTGTTGTGAGGATTAATTAATGTTTGCAAAGTGCTTTGAACATAGAAGGCACTCAGTGTTATTATTATTACTCTCGACAGACACGCACGCTTATGCGCGCTCCATCAGGGCTGCCAAGAGCTACTGATTACCGCATGGAATTTATTCCGGGGCTGGTGATGTGTTTATGCAACGAATGATGGACATAAAATGTAATGTGCACCGGGAGGGAACGTCGGCTTCGCAGCCCTCGCTGCTGCTCCTGTGTGGTGGAGACGGAGGGAGCCCACTTCTTCTGAAGGAAGGAGGTATGGCTTGGACAGGACGATTAAAACTAAAATACCATCCTTGGAGGACTGTTAGGATCTCCTGGCAGGAAAAAGGCTACGGAGAGCCCTTTTATGGAGCTCGTTGGCTTTCTTGACTTCTGCCATTAGGTTTTAGCACCTGGTTTCTTCTGGGCTATGCAGGCAGAGAGACAAAGTTCATATGGGGTCGCCGGAAATATCAGACCTGCCTCTGAAGCCACCAGGGTCCTAGGGGGGTGATGAAAGGAGACTGACCCCTGATGGGACATTACCCACCTGCCTCAGATATTAAGGGCTTTGGGGTTTTGCAAGCAAACCCCAGATCTACAGTTCCCACCCATCTCTATTTGTACCTAGGTAAAGCTAATGCAGATGGAGTGAGCAAGAGCTGTGTCCATGGTGCTCCTCGGCTGTGGGTTAACTGTGGCCCTGGGGATGTCCAGGCCAGCATTTGTAGGGGTCTTAACTGCCATCAGTGAGGCTACAGAGCAGTGGCAACCACTCCTCAAGCCCCGGCTGTGCAGCAGTGATGTTGTTCGATACAGGGCGCAGCGGTGCGCGCTACGAGAAGACTACAACCCACGGTCACAGCACAAGCACCCAGTAGGAAAATGCCACCTCCCTGCAATGCCCAGCCTGTGCCCCGTTTCACATGTGCAGCGAGGCCGTTTCAAAGCGCAGCACAGCTCCACTACAAGCAGCCCTCCGGTCGCAGCAGCAGGATGTGCCGTGCGGGCCAGCGGGCCCGCGGAGAGCCAAGTCAGGGCAGGGTGAGTCTCGAGGGGGTTGTGCATTTTGGTTCCTCCCTCTCCCGATTTCCAGAGAAACTCCATCTGCTGCTGGTGTCCCCAGCACAGCTGCCGCTTTGAGTCACGAGCACACTGCAGCTTCCACTGCCAGCAGCTGCTTTTTGGTTTCCCTCCCCAGACGAGACCAAGCTTGGGCTGGGGATAATTGGGAAGCTGGAAAATACCCAGTGAGCTGAAAGCCTACCTGGCAGTGCAGGAGGTTCTGTCTTTCATTCTCCACCTGCTCTAGATGAGGCACCTCTGTCTTGCCCCAGATACCATATTTTTATTGCGGGCAACATGCACCTTTTCCCAAAAAAAAACTGCTTGAAATCAGAGTGTGCATGGGGAAACATGGCAAGAACAGTTTCTGCTGCTTTGGGCAGGGGTGGGGGAGGCGGGAAGTGAAATTAAAATCTGTTCTGCTCCTTCTAGATGAGATGCAATGAGCAGGCCCAGCTCCCTACCTGCTGCTACTCACTTACTACAAGGAAAGATTTTCCTCATTTCATTCTGCCTTTCAAAAGCAAGGTGCCGATTTTATTCTGGGGCGCGTTGTATGCTGGAAAATATGGCCTGTCCCAGGCACTGAGTGCTCTCAGGAGTCCCATGGGGTATCTACCAGCATCATAAAGTGCCTCAGTACCTTGACAAATCTGACCTGAGGGTCTCCGGAGCCCAGGCTAATCAGGCCGGTTGCATTAGAGCTCCCAGCAGAGTGGCCCAGGTGGAAAAGTTCGTCCCCTGTAAATTCCTGGGTGTTTGGCGGCAGCACTTGAGTTCAGATAAAAGGCAGCTGGTGAATTTGGATCCAGATCAGGCTCTGGTATTGAAACAGCTGTCTGAGTAGAACAGAATCTGCTACTCAACGGCTCGTTGATTTAAGCTGACATCTCTTTGGAGATGCTTCAGGCTCGTTATGGTGAGGAAGGTCCCAGTCTTGGTCTTCTGATGCAGTGACTTCAAATCAGATCATGATAGCACATCTACTCATCATGTGCCATCATTAGTCTTTCACAGTGCAGCATTAGTTAACTAGCAAACCCCCAACATTATGCCAAGCAGAGATTTTATCCCAAATAGGGCAATGACCAAGACAAGTAAGTCCATTGGTCTCTTTTCTTTGGATTTGTACGTGGAAGAAGTACACATACCACAGACATGGGGGGGGCAGCATAAAACCGTAAGACAGAGGACGAGGCCCCGTAACATAGTGTCTAGGCACCAAGGGTGTATTCACATAACTCAGCATCATGATTATGAGATATTCTGCAGGATGAGCAAAGAAAGGTGGCACCTCTGGGATCTCGATACTCATTGTTATCAGCAGGACTTAGGCAAGATAATGAGAACCAGATTCTGCCTCTGTACATACACTCACTCGTCCACGTTTCCCTTCCCCTCTCTCCACCAGAGAGAAAGTAGGAATGCAAGGTGGAGGCGTTCTGCACATCGTAAGTTTTAAGGCTTCCAACACATCCTATTTCATCTTCACATCCTGGTTAACAATGTGTTTCATTTGCAGTGAGGCAGTGTCTGGAAAGGATGGCTCCCAAGGTGGCTGGGCTGCATTTTAAACAGGCTCTTTAAATTCCCTACAACTGTTTCCTGATTTTTGTCCTGTCCTCACACCCAAAGTGGCCGTGGGCTATAAAAGTGAGCTGTGATCCTAGCCTGAGGCTGAACCCTCTACCCAAAAGCAGTTCATCTTACCGTAATTAGCTGTAGTCCCACAACATGGTTTATGGTTCTTATCTATCAGGTCCACATTCAATTTTCTTTCCTGAGCTACAGGGTTTTCTTTCCTGAGATTTCAAGGTAATAGGTGCCTAAAGGCAGTAAGGAGCCGAGCAAACCGGGGAAGCATTTGCTGTGAATCTCCGTACCCCCATCCAACAACTCTATGGCTTTTGTCTCCTTCAGATGCAGGGGAGGAGAAGCGGGAAGGAAAGGACGGCAGGGATCTTAAGGCTAAGTCGCAAATATGCTTCAATCCATCAGCCTCTCCTAGCAGCATCCGACCGTCGGCCTCTACTAGCAGGCACCGTAGATTTCTGAGACCGGCAACTCAGTACTGCACATTTTCAATGAGAAAAGTATCTCCTCGTGGAAGTAAGGCATAATCTGTGAACTGGCCACTGCAGTGGTGGTCCGCTGCATGCATCCTCTGCCCGGAGTCCAGTTCTGCTGCCCGGAAGTGGTCGGGGACCTCAGAGGTGGGGGGAATCTTTAGCAGGAGGAGCTTGTTGCTGGCAGTGAACCTGGGGACTATAACCTGTTGACCCAAGCTACCGAAAACAGGGAGTCATGTATTTTGGCTTCTACTTGTGTTGACGCAGCACATAGCTGAGATGCTGAGTCCCTCAAGTGCACACAGACACTTCTTCCAGGGCAGTTTATAGCCCCCTCTCTATCCTTCCCAAGCACAGACAAAACCCCAGTAAATCAAGGCAAATATTTAGTGTGAGGCTGGCCAAAGAAACTCTTCAGCCAGCGGTAAATCATGAGGCACCTGCTGCCTAAGTGAACAAGGCTTTATTTCTTTCCCGGGGAAGGAGAGAACTCCCCGCTTCAGCTTCTTCCTTAGAAAAAATATCACTCGTGGTGTGAATCATTGTTTCCTCATTGTCCTCAGTTTCTACGTGGAGTTCATAGCTTCACAGGCACTATCTAGGGAGACCTGGAGCTGGGTAGCTGTGCTCAGAGGTATCGAGAGGGAAGATCCACCAGCTCTTCTAATTTAAGGGGCAGGAGGAACTAACCTTATTAACAACATAGTCAAGCACATTTGGTATCTATATGTCTCATAAAATGCCGCATGGTTCACTGAACAGGCCTGGGAGCAGGTGGACCAGCCTTGTTTTGTTGCTTATGTGGTTGATCAGTTTGGGAGATCACATCCCCTTTCATTGCAGCTGTTTTCCCTCCCACCCATTGCCTATTTGCAGTCTAAGCCGTCTCTGGGGAGAGAACATCTTTCAGTCTATGCTTGTACAGTGCCCAGCACAAAGGGACTTGATCTTGCTCACAGCATTGAGGTGGTATTTTAACATAAATCATTAACAGTAATGATTTCATTGTTCTCAATCCTGCTGCATCAGACTGGGGTATTTGCTGCCCTTACTGCCTATGCTACCAGAGCAATTCTGCCTTTTACCATCTAACCATTCAATCAAGCACTGAAGAAGCAGCTCCTTCTGCTTGGTCAGAGCCTCTTGGTGTACAAAAAGATCAATGTTAATGCACATGACAGCCCCACGTGTGATGGTGCAATGCAACCGGAAGAGCTAGGGATAGAGGAGAAGCCCCAACAGGACTCTCCCATCACATCTCAGCAGCCACAGATAGGTCATTCCAGTGCTTTGTCCTATCTGCAGTTGAACTTCTACAGCAGTCAGGTTCCCCTGCTTCCCTTACAATCGAAGGGATCCTACGGCAGATCTAACAGACCCCGTGCCTACCCTGAGCTCCACGGCAGCTGGCCCCACACAGAAGTACCAGCAGGACTCCGGGATCCTCCTGCTGGGAGGCTTCTTATGAGATCAGGCCTAAATACTTCTCTTCCCATCATGGCTCGTGAGATCTCCTGGACCACACCCAGCAGTCTCCCTCCTCAACATTTGCACGCTGCAGTTACCAATAGGCCTGGTGACCGGTGCTCCCTGCTCAGCCAGGCTGTGCATATTTAGCTCTTTCCACCTTTTCTTAGGAGGAAACAACTCCGCTTAATCATTTTTTGCTGCTCTTCTTGGAATTCTTTTCATTTTTTCCTTTATCAGGTCCTTGTGCTGCCTACAGTATCCCAGAGTAAGCCAGGCTCCTTTATAGCCCCTTCCAGGGTATCTCAGTTCTTCTTTTCCAACCTCTCCGCTGTCCCAGCCTTATGTCCCCTCCCCATGTATAACACGGCAAGTTCATCTCTTGTTTCTAGGACCGATCACCCTGGTACGTAACCACATGGACCTCCACACTCGTGTCTGAGGCTTCTCCTCTTAGTTCTGACACAGCCTGCAGCACATAGTAGCTTTTCAGCTTTAGAGGGAGATGGGAGCTTTTCAGTCTTTTTTTAGAGGGAGACGGTCAGACCTATTGCACGGGTGACTCCTGCCGGATTTTAAATTCGATTCAACCGAAGTGAGAGGTTTGGAAGCTGACCGCTGCACCAAATCAGACATAGGGGAATGTGGTCTCCTTGGCCAGTCGGTGCCAAACCAGCTCCTTGCATCTCCCGTCAGGCTACAGCTGCTGCCTGCTTGTGATTTAGAAGAACGTGCATTTTAACCTAGCCTGATGGAGCGAAGGCTCCTTCCTCCTTTATGCTTATTAAGAACCAGTCCTGCTGATGTTTGTTATAGGAGGTTCAACAGCTCTTATCTGCTCGGCCAGCCAGCAGACTGGTCCACATGGGGAATAAGGGTAAAGGTCCCAGAAGACCTCAGAAAAGATTCTCTGCTTACGATCCTCACGAGATGTTTAGGTGAATGCAACAGCAAGAAGCATATGTTTTTTCACAGCACTGGGCCTGACTGACAGACAGAGAATCAGCGACTGTCAGCCGGGATTAAGAGATGATCAAATTAAACAGGAGAATGTGAATGATGAAAAGAAAAAAAAAATGATTCTGGTGCAGCTTGTGGGAGGGAAATATTGAACAGGAGGTAGAAAAGCAGAGACGAGAGGGGGGGAATGAAGCACTTCCTAAACCATGTAAGATTTATAAATAAACTAGCTAACAAACACTATATTTGGGAGAGATTTTAAATCTTCTGAAAGACGCCCTGTCAATTGAAGACTCCAGCAATTAAATAAAGATTCTTTACCTCTGTCACTAATCATATTGCAGAACATGAAGACAAAAAGAGCTTTGCCTGCAGAGGCTACATAGTTGAGTGGTAGAAACAGCCAAGGCAGCAGTTGACTGTACTGATAAAAATCTTTAGATCTTCAGTGATTTACTCCTTACCATTTGTAATGCTTGTTTAATTGCTACAGTTGGCTCAGTGCGGACAATGAAACTAAGCTGCTCAGTTTTAGAGCTCTCCGGCTCTCGGTAGCATGGTGGTTCTGTGGGTTGTTTGACAGCGTTTTAAAGAGATGTCTAAACCAGGCTTGCAACCCTCCAGCTATTTTCTTCCCTTTTCTTTTAGACCTTTAGGCTATTTTTTTTCTCATGACATCTAATAACCCATTTTTCCCTCCCGCAAATCTAAATTCTTGGCCTAAAACCAATAGACACAACAATGTCCCTTTGGCCACCTTTACACTGGGAAGAGGGTAAAACGCATTCCCAACTGCAGCCTTTGCATAAAGAAAGAATCTTTTGAACTAAAGCCACACTTTTTTGTATTAATTTGGTTGCTTTGCTCTTATCTTTGCATTCTGGAAGTGCATGGCATAATTGCTGCTGGATTAGCATATGCAGCTGGATATGAGAGTAGGGGGCTGTGCATGGATGATTTGTATCTTGTGAACACTAGTGTGCTTTTGCAAATGCACACGACTGCAGTGTGTTTGTCAGTAAATATGCCATGCAAGATGTGTGTGTATCTGGTATTTATGCATGTAAACATGGCAGGTACGTGCACATGCACAACAAACATCGAGTGTTTGCAAGCAAATAAGGGGTATGTAGGCTAAAAGGAAAAAATTAAGAGCCAACTGGAGGTTATCTTCTTTTGCACTGCAATATTCCTATGCAAGTGGTTTGGATTTTGTAGCCCCAGGGAACTGGATTTCAATGGCCTTGCAGGACTGCAGTCTGGAAATAGCACCAGAAGCAGGGTTTTAATACCCCCAGATTGACTGGCTCAGGCAAAAATAGGAACACAGAAATAAAGGGTCTTTTCTGTCACAGACTCGATTGGGTTGGGGTGACCCCCAAGTGTCTAATCTACTGGTTTCAATGACAGATATTTAGAGCCTACTATAACCATGTCTCCCCCTCCACATGAAGAGCAATCTCCACAGCAAGAACTGGAACAATGAGAAGCATTAAGAAGACTTGCTGAGTAGGACAGGCAGTGCCGGGTTGTAAAATAGCTGTATTAAGGTTGCAGTTCTTGGCTTTGTGAGGAGCCCCTGGAGAATCGTGCTGAGAAAACAGTGTTGTAAAAGAAGGCAGGTACGTGTCTCTCGAAGACAGACACCAGAAGGGAGCGGGAAGCCAACAGGAGGACAAGAAGGGATGGCGCCCCGGAGAACAGATCCCTGCTGGACCACGGAGCCCTTACGCAGGCACGACACCAGGGTGAGTGTGTTTGTGTGACTCCCAGTTACGGTGCAACTTGACAAAAAATAGGTCCCGGGCTTTTCTTGTTAACGAGAGCCAGCAAGCGTAACCGCTGCCCTGCTAGAGCTGGCATTGGATTGGATTTGAATGCTGCCATCTGCAGCCACATCTCGGGGCTGGAAAAGGTCTGACGCAACGAGGCACATACATGCTCGGAGTGGGTGCCTTAGCCTGGGTCCCACAGTTTTGCCTCCCAGCTGCACCCACCAGTGTATCGGGGGGAGGGGGGGGACCTCAGCACGTACAATGGTGACTGGGCCTAGCCAGGGTTTGCTTGCTGGAAGGAGCCAAGTCACCTCCTCTTTCTGCCTCAGTTTCCCCAAGTGTGAAACAGGAATAATCATCATAATTCAGAGGCTGTGACCTTGAGTTCATACACATCAGCGCGTGGCCCTGAAAGCCTTGGACAAGAGATGTTATAAAAGGGCTAAGGATAGCAGGAGGAGACATGCCCTCCCCCAGAATCCTCTCTCGAAAATATCTCCTCGCCCCATTTGAGCAGAAAGGAGCCAAGCTGCGCACAGGGGGAGCAATTAGCTCTGTCCTGACACGGGGTCTGTCACGCGGCCACAAGTGCCGGGGAGGGAGGGAGAGAGGAAGGGAGCGAGGTGGCACCGAATAATGTTCTTTATCCAGGGCTCCTCCAGAGCAGCGGTGCCAGTCACGGGCTCTCTCCTTGCCTCCGGGACTGCTTCCCTGGCGTGGCGTGAAGTCACCACTGATGGCTCGTTAGGGCCTGGCTCTCACTCCCCTCGACTGGATTTGAAGGGGCAGATGAGGGCCCTGGCAGGCTGTACTCGGAAGGAGCACATATCCCCTACTGCCAGCTCCACAGCCCCGCTGCCTCGCTGCCAGTCTCCCTGTGACGGAGGCCAGCAGCTGGGGAGCGGTCCTTACTGCGGGAGTGGTGGGATGCAGGCCATGCTCATGCTCCACTGGGCAGGATTTGCAGTGTTTGCAGATGAGTGGCTCTGCTGTAGCTGGTTGGACTTCTGCGTTCACAGCCCTGCCTCCTCCGGAGAGGCTGGGGGATGCCGTGCACGGCGAGGCCCCCTTTCGTTAGCATGCGGTTGTTTCCTGGGTCATGGTTGAAAGGGGCTGCTGCGAGGATTATGTCTCAGGATCTGAACCAGGAGCAAGGAGCTACATTTGAACTATTATTGGGATGATGGGATGAAAAAGAGCAGAGAGCTGATTAGCATAAGGGGACCTGCCAAAGTCATCCTGCAGCTCAGACTCTCATTTCATTATCTGATGTTCTGCTATCTCCTATGAGGTTATTTCCTTGCCTTTCTAAGGGCTCCACAGCAGAAATAAGCACAGCCTGGAAGTGGGGCTCTTCGTGTAACCCCGGGGGGCTGAAGCACTAGTAGACAATAGCCTGCTCCTGCTACCAGCAAGTGGAGCTATTCCTTTAAATGCACTGGCTGAGGTCTGCGCTGTGGTGCAGAGGGGTTGCAGGGGGCAGTCCATTCGCACTGAATTCATGCTAGCAGGGAGCTCCCTTGTAAGCCTCCTGGTCCAGAATCAGGACCACTATGCCTTGAACTCTACTCCCCTTTACAGCCAGTCCATTCACTAGCGCAAGTGAGATCTTTACGGGCCCAGGACTACATCACAAAAGTGCTTCACAGAGCCAGTAGTTCTCCAGGCCTGGGCTACACAGCACCTCAGCAAACAGTTTGCCAGTCATGCAGCTCTTGGCTGCTAAGAATGCAGTTCTTCCTCTCTCTCGCACTCCATTTCTGCTCCTCTCCACTTTCCCCATTTTCCTGCCTTGTCTTCTTCGTTGAGACGCTTCCCCACCTCCCTCCATTTTTTGTTGGTTTTTTGTTTTATGAAATCTCCTGGCATTTGCTTCTAAAATGGAGGAAAATGAATGGGATGAGCTGCTATTTTATCCACGTTAACTTTTCCTTCTTTCCTCCTCCCCCACACTATTCATCACAATGCTGTCCCAGCTGAGCCGCTCCACCCTGGTTTCAAAACATCTGCAGGGCTCATCCAAGCTGACCTACTATAAGCTCCACCCGGTAATCACAGACGCCTTGCAGAAAACCCCACTGGCTCTTGTAGAAGGTAAATCAAGTTTCTGGGCACTGCTCCATTCCTCTGCATCATACAAATTCTTTGCACATTCATTCCAGAGAGACTCAGCTCGTTAAAAAAAGAAGGAGAAGAAACAGTTGCTAAGAAAGAAGCTGCTGAATCCCAATAGTCTGAAATTTTATTATGGGCCTGAAAACTCAACAAATGAGAGGGACTGAATGCCAACCAATGAGTGCATTTCCAGAGCGCTGGGGACTCACTGCACACTCTGACACAGCAGGTTTGTGCAGTGGGGTGTTTTAGAAGTCATGTTACGACTCAAGGAGCCATCTCCATTGTGCACAATCATTGCTGAGCTAATGAGTGTGAACTCTTAATTTCCTGAACTGAGACTTGCAATGGCTTGGAAGGACCCAGGCATGCTTCTTACTGCTTAATTAACAGCCAGCTCTTCCCCATTGACATCATAGCCGAGCAGCCACTGGATCTCAACCAGAGTAATTTAAAGAGTAACAAGGCATAACAACAGATTAACAGCCAAGAGCGTCAACAAATGAGGAGCTGCTTTAATGGAAATGCAGGAATTTGCTCCTACCTTTAGCACGGGGGAGGCCCGCTGTTGGGGTACAAGTATTCTTCATGAAACCTCTCTCTTAGAGCCCACTCCAAATCCCAGTCGTGTCAATGGGAAACTTTGCATTTACTTCAACCATGCCTGCATCGGGTCCTTACTAATTAATTGTATTAGGGAGTTGCCTTGATGTTCCACCCCAGATTGGGGCCATATTGTTCTTGAGGCACTATTGACATGACTAGTAATCACCAGGGCCTGCCCTGAAGAGTCTGCAAAGTGAACAAAGGACATCTTCCTGCTTTCCCAAGGTAGCACCAACACACAGCAAGATAGTGCTGATCTGAGGTCACCCACAGCACCTGTGGCCAAGCTGGGGCTTAAGATCTACCCAGTCTCAGACCACCAGGTCTTCCCTTCTCTGAGGTTTTGATTTAGCTGTTTAAAAAGTTTCAGGTCCATTTTGGCCATTAAACACAAATCTCCGGATTCTGAGGCTAACACAAGGAAGTCTGGTTCCTTTAACGCTGGCAGGCCTGACTAGGACTAGGATTTCCAGGCACTACTGTAACATGAATAAGAGTCAGTCATTATAAAAGCAGACCCCCTTCCTTGCTAAATACCTGAAATGGGAAGCCACTCTCAAGTTAGCTGCAAGGGATCTCGTGTCTCAAAACCAGCAGCTGCTTGAAACCATCCTTGCAAAAATCCAGGGCCGGCGAGGGCTCCCTGGCTCAAACTGCTCCTCTGGCTTCCAGCAGGCAATTGTGTGGAAGACCCCCCCCATCTCCACTTCCTCCTCACTCATTTCTGCCTGCACATATGCACAGCGTGACCATACTGCTGCTGCAGCCACACCTTTCCTACTACTTAAGGCAGATTATCATTGACGCAAGGGCTGTCTTCTGCCCAAAGGGGTTTGGTTTTTGTGAGAATGAGGCCTGACCCATTTTTTGCAAGCAATGAGGAAACCCGAATTTCTAGAGCATTTAACATGTTTACAGGATGTACTGGAGGCAACAATACAGTGTGTGACTGTGCCTCCCACAGGCACAGATACACACCCACAAATCCATACGGACTCACACATGCCTCTTTGGTGTTTAATTGCTTCCACCCTCTGTGACGGTGCCTAAATCAAGTGATGTTCTGTTTCTCGCTCTTAAGAAGGAAGTTAGATGGAGCCAGGATCTCTGCTATCTGGGGTAAAAAAAAGTATAGCTGAGTGACCAAAGGCAGCCTGAGAGTCGCAAGCTCCTGAACTGGTCTCTGGTTCCTCTGAGATTTTGGACACATTCTTTCCATCTGCTCCAGCTTAGTTTCCCTTGGCTGAGAAGGGGTTCATGGGCTTGTTACCATGCCGCGGGCTTGTTTTGATAATAAGCATCTCTAAAGTGCTTTGAAGATGTATCAGTGAGGATCATCATCTCTTATGCTTTGGTGTCACCGCCAGAAACAGTATATTGGGGTAAATCATTTTCCCTAAGCCTTCCATGTGGGACTACTTCCCCTTGGGTTTAAAAAGGGTGGCCTGACATTTGTGGTGGTGCTATGCACCACCCCTATTTACCTACTTAAATATGGTTTTAAGTTCTCAAAGCGCCAGCAACTGACTTCTTTGCCCCCGGTGTAAGGAAGTTATCAGACAGCCGCGGGGAGCCGAGCCATGGTGTCTTTTGCTGTTTCTCGGACAGGAATATAGTGCATTTGCTTGTGGCGTGCACCGCAGCATTTGTATCTGTCCCACGGAGAGAGGGATACATGCTCTCTAATGCCAAGATGCTGCAGGCCTGAGGTGCTATGCAATTCTTCCTGCAGGATTTCTCTGGTTTTGTGCTTTTCTGAGAGCACACGGGGCGACGGCACCGTGGACAAAGCAAGCAACGTGGGCCGCATGCTGGTTGGGGTCCGCAGCTGGGGCCCAGGGGAGGCTACGAGCCGGGCGCGTCTCCCCGTCTGTGAGCTGCGAGTTCCTGCAGCATGCGGCGTGGCCTCTACGGGGCTGCTTGTGAGTTCTGGACAACCCTGTACACACTCGGTGATGCACGTGACCTCCGGGCATGTACGTGTGCATGTGCTGCTGTGAGAATTTGGACTTGTGCATACATGAGCGAGTGAAAGGCGCCTCTGGGTGAGGCACGTATGTGTGCACGTATGTGTTTGAGGGTGCGTACGTGAATTCTGGGCTGCTGCTCCTCTCATGTGAGGTGTGAGTGTGTGCGTGTGTGCGTTGGGGGGTATTAGTGTACAGACCCTGTGTGTTTGCATCTCTGTGCGCGTGCATATGTGAGAGACTTCTGGGCCGCTGCTCCGTAGGTGACGCGCGCGTGTGCCCGTGCGCGTGCGTCTGAACTCCGGCCTGCTGGTCCTCTCACGCCAGCTCTGCGCGTGTGTGGAGAGGGTACTTGTGCACGGACTGCATGTGCGTGCACATGTGCACGTGAGAGGCTTCTGGGCTTCTACTCTGCACGTGAGGAGTGTGTGCGCTTGCGTGCGTGCGAGAATTAGGGGCTGCGGCTCCCCTCTGGTGAGATGTTCGTGCACGGGGCGCGCGCTTGCGTGCGTGTGAGAATTAGGGGCTGCGGCTCCCCTCTGGTGAGATGTCCGTGCACGGGGCGCGCGCTTGCGTGCGTGTGAGAATTAGGGGCTGCGGCTCCCCTCTGGTGAGATGTCCGTGCACGGGGCGCGCGCTTGCGTGCGTGCGAGAATTAGGGGCTGCGGCTCCCCTCTGGTGAGATGTTCGTGCACGGGGCGCGCGCGCACGTGCGTGAATGCCGGACTGCTGCCCCGCGCGCGCGCACGTGGAAAGGCTGAGCGTGCGCGCGGAGGCTCTTGTCTCCGTGTGGCGTGCGTGCGAGGACCGTGGACGCGTGTGCACAGGCTCGTCCATGCGGGTGGGCTGCCGCTCCTCTCACGTCAAGCGGTGGGGGGGGAGGTATGTACTTGTGCACAGCCTCAGTGCGCACGTGCCAGTGTGTGCGCGAAGGGAGGGCGCACACTCGCGCGCAGCCTCAGGGCGCGCGCAACGGCGGGGGGGGGCTGCGCGCGCACGCGGGGGCGGGGCCGTGCGGGGGGCGGGGCCGGGGCGGGGCGGGCGCGCCAGTGCGGCGGCGGAGGCCGGCGGGAGCGGCGCCGCGATGCTGCCCTGGCGCCGGAGCAAGTTCGTGCTGGTGGAGGAGGAGCGCAAGGGCAAGGGCAAGAGCCTGGGCCCGGGGCTGAGCTACGCCTCGCTGCTGGCCAGCTTCCTGCGCTCCTGCCCCGACCTGCTGCCCGAGTGCCCGCTGGAGCGCCTGGGCAGCGTCTTCCGCAGCCGGCGCCAGAAGGTGGAGCTGACCCAGGAGGAGCCCAGCTACACGGTGTGGTACCTGGGCAACGCCGTGACGCTGCACGCCAAGGGCGAGGGCTGCACCGACGAGGCCGTGGGCAAGATCTGGGCCAAGAGCGGCGGGGGCGGCGCCGGCGCCAAGATGAAGCTGTCGCTGGGCCCCCACGGCATCCGCATGACGCCCTGCGACAAGGGCGCGCGCCGGCCCGGGCACGCCTACCTGCTGCACCGCATCACCTACTGCGTGGCCGACGGGCGGCACCCCAAGGTCTTCGCCTGGGTCTACCGGCACCAGGTGAAGAACAAGGCCGTGGTGCTGCGCTGCCACGCCGTGCTGGTGTCCAAGGCCGACAAGGCCCGGGCCATGGCCCTGCTGCTCTACCAGACCTCGGTGTCCGCCTTCAACGAGTTCAAGCGCCTCAAGCGCCAGAACGACTTCCGCCACGTGCAGCAGCAGCTCCTGGGCGACGCCATCATCCCGCTGGTGCCCATCCGCAAGCTGCTCAACGCCAAGTGCCCCTACCGCCCGCCCGCCGAGAGGAACCGCAGCGCCCCGCGCCTCAGCTCCATCCTGGAGGAGGAGGAGGACGAGAGCCTCGCGGCCGGCGGGGACGCCGGCTCGGCCTCCGCCGCCAGCCCCGCCGCGCCCAGGCCCACCACCAGCAGGGCCCTGGGGGCCTCCGGCCCCGAGTCCGGCGGCCGCAGGGGCCTCGACCGCGCGGGCAGCAGCGTCGCTGCCGCCAAGACGCGCAACGGCGGTGCGTCCGGCCCTGGCAGCGGGAGCCTGGCACCGGGCTCCAAGACGGCGAAACCGGAGCGGGCCACAGTGCTGACGTTAACCCAGGAGATGCGGGGCTGCAGCCTGCGGAGCCCGCTGCCCCACGGCTACTGAAGCCGGGGTGGCGGTCAGGAGGATGGGACTTTCGTTGCCGCGAGGCCCCTGTCCGTCTTCCCGTGGCTGCTGGCTTTACCGCCAGCGAGGGCCAGGGCGGCTGAGGGACCAGACGGCAGTCGCCGGCCTCTGCGGACGGATGGGGCTTATTCACTTGGACTGACTGTATCCACCCGTTCATCGCCCTCCGAGTAAAAGCACCGGCTTGGAACTGTCCTTTCCATCCGCTCTTGCGAGCAGATGTTGGGATCCTCTGGGAAGTGTTGGCACTTATCTCCGAACCCGGCTGTCCCTCCTGCTAACCTGCCTGGGAGAAACGACTGCGCTGGACTTTAATGACTGGCCGGAGAGCCACGGACAGGCTCCTGCAGACCTGAGGCAGACCTGCAGGTTTCGGGTGGGTCAAGGGTTCCTCTTCCAGCACTGAGCAGGGGGGGTGTGTGACTTGCAGCGATTTCAAGAGGGAGACATGCACACACATGAACCGAGAGATTTTATATTTATATTTCAACTGAGAGACCCAGAGGCTGTTCCAGCTGGAGTGACTTTTACTACTTGATATATATTGAAATTTATATCTTTAAAATAATGCCATATATTTACATAGAGAGGCCCATAGATTTCGCTCCTATTGCGATGTGCAATTTTTGTACAGTTTTCTATGTGTCCCACCGGGCAAGTGCTGGGTTGTGTCTGAAGCGGTGGGTGAGCTGAAAGGCTGAAGCACTTAGCGAGGGTCTGATCTCCCCGCTGCTCTTTAGAAGGGGTTGTGGGCGCTGAGTAGCTCTGCAAATCAGGTCACAGTTTATAAAACTGCACAGCTAATAAATGGCCTGATTTTCGGAGGTGCTGAGCAAACAGTCTTCTGTGGGACTCGCAGCTCAGCACCTCTGAAAATCCGCCCGAAGGTAGCTAGCCGTAGATTTAGATGGCTAAATGTTGACACCCGCGCATGGAAAAATTGGCTTTTGGTGCCTAGATTTGTCTTAAGGGGATGGGATGTAGAACACCCGGGACCAAATTCATCCTGGCTTTGGCTTCAGTAGGGTGGGTTACATAAGGGATGAATTTGCCTCTGGGTATCCGACTCTGGGGAGGAGGTGGAGAGCATTACGGAGAGAAAGCAGCTTTGTTCGGAAGCATAATGCAGGGGGTGTTTTAACTCCAGGGGGAGATGGACAGCGCACGTCTCATCTGTATGTGCACAGCGGAGAGCCCGACACGATGGGGAGTGGTGTATGTATATGCCTGCACCACCACACACTAACACACACACACACACAGGAATTGTAATAAAGTTTATCTGTGTTTTCCGCAAGAGAACGATTGCTGTGTTTTATCCTTTGCCAGCTCCAAAACACCACCGCTGTTGTGTCTCCACAGCTTTAGAGCCAGAACCGGGAAAGAGTCAGTGTCAGCACTGAGAGCGGGTCGGGCTCCTAGCCGATCTGTCGCTGTTAGAGATGTGTACCGCAGCCCGTCACCGCGGGGTCGGAGCATCCGCCATGTCAAAGCAACGTAAGGCCCCGTCTGGCTTTCCAGGTGTCTCTGGCACTTCTCCCTTCGCTGGATCCTATTTGGGTCCTGGGTCAGGAGGCTCGCTGGTTTGGTGTTCGCTACCCTGTACTAGTTATAACTGAAGGATTTCACAGGTCCGGGATGGAGGTGCTGGTGATGTGGGTGCCGGTTAGTACAGGATTGTGAGGTGCAAGGGGGCTATGTGTGAGCACATGCATATGGCTATGAATGTGTGCAGTTGTGTCTCTGCATCTGTGTGCTTGTATAATTTCTCCCTGCGTGCACTCGCACATGTGGATGTACGTGTGTACGTGTGCCTGCCAAGGGGGACTACATAGGTCCATGTTGTTTTCAAACCAAAGAGCTTTAACGGGATGCCCCAAACTCACAGGCTGCTGCTCAGAGCGGCGCTGGCTGCCGCCAAGTGACTTGTGTTGGTTCCTGATGTGGCACATGGGTGTCACGAAGAGGCACCCACGTTTGATGGCAGGGACCTGTGTGTGGGTGTTGCATGGGGGTAGATGGTAGGCTTGGGACCATCAGATTGTATCTGTGATGTGGAGGTCCCCGGAGATCAGTCCCTTGCAGCGAATCATCAGGAATAAAGAGAAACTCTGAAATGAACCTATGCTGCAACAGGGGATCATGCAGGGGCAATTTCCAGGAGGAAGGGATTTGGGGCACAGCCCTTTCCTATTACATGAACATCATGCTGCCTTCCCTTTTGTCTTTCTCCACGCAGCCATCCTCACGTTCCTGCTGCTTTTATCTTTGCTTCGGGGGGAACAAATATGTCGTGGAAAAAAAACGAACCCAAAGAAAAGTCACTCCGTGCTTTTGAAAATCCACATTCCATCACGATGGCAACTGAAGTTCTAGAAACGATATCAAATAAAGGGCTGCTTCAAGTAGCCATGGCAACCAGCATTTTAAAAATAGGGGGCCCAATGCATCTTTGGCATAACTCCACCCACTCCGATGAGCTTCCACCGGGAGGGATTTGGCCCATTTAGCTAAGAAGATTGTTTTTCTCTTTCCTTTTATTCCTCTGCCTTTCAGGCATGTGGGTTTTATTAAAAGCTCATTTGCTTCCTGCTGAGTGAAAGGTCTGAGTATTAGTCTTCAGCCTTTTGTTGGGACTCAGGCTCATGCCCCTAATGCAGGGGAGATGTCTAGGGGAATTTGTTGCTCCTCTAGCACCGGAGGTGTGGCCCCTGCTGTCTGATAACAGGGAAATCTGTGCTCTCTTCCTCACTGAGCTTACAAGATGGCAGGTGTCCAAAAGCAGCCCTCCAGTGCATGGACATCCTTGGTGAAGAATAGCGCTGAGAGTCCAAATCCAAAAGCAGTCCCCATCTCCAACTCATCTCTCCTCGCTGGTGCTGCAAGCTTTTTTTTTTTCTAACTGGGTCCTTCCCCCCCTCTGAGATGGCAACTCCTACGCACCTAGGGGCAGCAGGAGACTGAGCCACGATGCCCAATGGGCCGCAGTGCAGCAGTCACTACCTGGTCTGTCAACTCTCAAGCACGGTCATCATGAGTTCTAGGCTAAGGGAGTGAAGGAGAGAGGATGGAGGGGAGGCAAATGTTGAAGACAGAAGGCTTTGTCCAGAGCAGAATCTGAGCCATTCCCCCTGGCTGTGTGACATGGGCTGCAGAGCCCTTGGATTCAGGCTGAAAACAGTATAGGCCCTGTGCCCCCTGCTTGCCTTTGCCACCCACGTCATCCCGGACCTCGCCTTCCTGCCAGGTCTCTTCCTTGACTCAGCCCTCTCTGTGGTCCTGCACGGGCCAGTCTGGGAAGAGGTGTTGCTTCCAAGTAGACCCAATGGGTGAAGGATGAT